>NW_004524632.1:34322-54659 GCF_000260255.1 Octodon degus
CAATGTTGGATGGGAGTTAAGAAATAAGGGACCCTTGTCCACTGTTGGTGGGAGTGTAGACTGGTACAACCACTGTTGAAATCAGTATGGAGTCTTCAAAAAGCTAAGATTGTAGGTTTAATTCAACCCATCTGTTCCCCTCCTTGGTATTTTTCCAAATGATCTGAAAACATACCACAGCAATATATGTACACACATGTTTATAGCAGAACAATTTGTCATAGCTAAATCTTGGAAATTACCCCAATTTCCATTAAATGAAGAATAAATAAAGAAGATTTAGTCTATTTACACAATAGAGTATTGTTCAGCTATGAAAAATGATAAATTTGAGGCTTTTATAGGGAAATAATGCAATTAGAGACCATACTCTTAATTGAAATAAATCAGATCTACATGTGCATACATCATATTTTATTCTTAGTGTAACAAACTAAAAGAATAAATAAAATCTGAAGGGTACAATAGATACTGTGAAAATGAAATGAACCTGTTCAAAAAGAAGAAATTCTTGAGTTGAGAAAGATAGTAGAGAGAGTTGTGGAAAAAGATATATCTATGTAAGGAGAATGGTTTGGATAATAGTACTGTAGATTTTGGCTTGTCTGTGGAAAGGAGCAGTTAATGCTTAGGATTTCTTTTTTTTGTGTCTTCTTTTTTGAATGTTGTTTTCCTTGTTCACTCTTCTTAATTTCTTACAACTTTTTTTCTTTCTTCCAATTTTGCATGTATATATGAGGTAATCTAAACAATAATTTGAGAACAACACTAAGCAATGCAACAAATATTGTCAAATTCATACTTTTTGTTTAATGAAATTCTATATAATATGTAATATTTTGTTTTAATAGTATTTTATAGTCTCTTAAAAATAAAGTAAAAAAGTTCAACATTATTGGTTATTTGAGAAATGAAAATTCAAACAACACTGAGTCATAGATTTAGCTCAGTGGCACAGAGTTGGCCTGGCAATACAGGAGATCCTGCATTCAATCCACTGTATATAAAAAAAAAAGCTGGGCACGGTAGTACCCTGTGATTCCGGCACTCAGGAGGCTCAGGTAGAAGGATCATTTGAGTTTGAGATCAGTCTGTGCTACAAAGTGAGCTCGAAGATAGTCTGAACTGCATGGTGAAACCTGTCTCAAAATGTTTAAACAAAATAAAGTACCAAAATTTATCTCATCCCAGAAAGAATGGCTACCATCAAGAAATCAACCAATAACAAATGATGGTACAATTACAGAGAAAAGAACCCTTCTTTACTGCTGCTGGGAGTTTAGGCAGATAGAACACTTATGAAAATCAGTGTGGAGATACCTCAAAAAACTAGTATTAGAGGTCCAGTTCAACTCAGCTATTCCCCATTTGGGCATTATCCCAGAAGAATTGAAAACATCGTATTATAGCTTTATATGTCCACCTGTGTTTATGGCACTGGAGTTTGTCATTGCAAAATCTTGGGAACAATCTAAATGCTCATCAACTGAGGCATAGATTAAAAAAAAAGATGTGATATTTTTATACAATAGAATACTACTTACCAAGAAAGGAGAAATTTGAGGTTCTTATAGATAAATGAATGCATGTTGAGACCATACTGATAAGTGACACAAATCAGACTCACATGTATAAATGTCCTATTGTCTCCCTATTTTAAGAAACTGAAGAAGTAAATAAGATGCAAAAGGTACAATAGGTATTGTGAAGGGTTAAGAAACTGCTCAAAAGGAAAGAACAATAGGGATGGAGGAAAGGAGAAAAGAAGAAAGGAAAAGGGATGACAGCTAAGATAATTATACTATGAATTTCTATTAATTTATTAAAATAGTTTATGTTTACAGTGTTTGATTAATTTTCATGCCTATACATTATAATCTGAGCAACTGCACTGAAGATAACTTTCTACAGAATATATTAACCATTGTTACTCTCTTATTATCAAAACTTGGAAATTTTGTCATTGTTTTTATTTTTTTAAAACTAAAAAAGAATACATAAACTTTAAATAACATGGAAGTGTGAATAAAGCAAAATGAAGATCTCTCTATGGGGCTTGGGAGATAGCCTAGAGGTCTAAGCACTGGCCTGACAAGCACAAGGACCCAGGTTCAATCCCTGGTACTCCATGCTGTGCCTGTTCCTGGAACCCCAGGCATGCTATGCTGGCCACTAAAATCTGTTGTGGTGGTACATGCCTGTAATCCCAGCACTGGGGATATTGAGACAGGAGGACCACTTTAGTCTGAGCTGCACAGTAAGAACCTGTACCAAATAAAGAAATGATTTAAAAAATATTAAAAGATCTTTCCATTAAGTAAACAATAGATGCTTTTTAAAAGAATTTCAATGAAATATTTTACTGCAATTTCTGTTTATAACATTTATTATTTGCATGCAGCTACTGTGAGTTTACATACGAAGATTATCTTCATTAAGTGATAATTTGATTTTAAAATCAAGATTCTTTATTTTTTAATGTGTTTGGTACAGGGTCTCACTCTACAGCTCAGAATCATAGTGATCCTCCTTTTTTCAGCCTCCCTAGGGCTGGGATTACAGGTGTGCGCCGCCACTACTGGTCTCTGCTGCCAGCTCCACATGCCCAGTAGGAAGGAGGGCCAGTGTGGCATGTGGTGCCAGAATCGAAACCCAGTACCTATGCTTGGTTAAGCAGATGCTTAGTCCACTGAGACATCTCGCTGGCCCTTAAAAATCAATATTCTTGTAAAAAAGAATATTAAAAAAGAAAGATAAAAATAATATTAAAAAACTAGACTTTTGTATGTACTACAACAAATTTTAATTTAAGTCTAAAAGAAAGTTGTGAAGAATGTTTAAAAGTGACAAGTTTGGTAATAAATGACTGAAATAAAGGAATATAGATTTCACAGTTACAGGGTCATTGTTTTAATTAGGAAGACTTAGCAGTTTTTAGATGATAGTTGGCAAAAGAAAGTGAACAATCTAAGGAGTATTTAGAGTGACCCATAAATCTGTGTATTAAAGCTGTTGGGTTGATTAATTTGTTCTTAGCATCACCACATGCTGTTTAGCAGCTTGCTGAATTCTTGCAGACTGTGGGTTTCCTGAGATTTTTTTTCCTATTTTACATTTCTACTTTTTAGTGATTCTAACTAATCTTTCACATCAATGTGACTCTTTATATATAGTTGTCCTTAGGGATTGAATGAAGCAGCTATGCCCATTTACTACATGTAAGGCTAATGCTGTGCATATGTGAACTATAAGTAAGCTCTTTTCCAGAATGGTTTGACATAGTTATTTGATACTATAAATATTATTGGTTAAGAATCTGACAGAATTAAATGAACAACAATATAAGACAAATATCAATACTTGATGCTAAGATATATTCTAGATTATGGATAGCAAACTAAAAGTTAGAAAATTTCTAAAATGCACAGTGCATGGAAAAGAAAATGTATCTATGGAGGTAAATACGGCTGAATACTACACTGTTCTATTTTGTCAGATTATTATTTGTACATGATTAAACTCATGAAGCAAATGTTATACCTTTTCTGCAAAAGTATTTAGTTTTGAAAAAAACCTGTCAAGTTTAGGGTAACTTTTCCCTGTAAAATCTGATTATCCTGGGATATTGCTGTCCACTTGCAAAAAAATTAATTTTTTATACAATGTTTTATTGAGACATTATTTTAAAAACATTGTTTAATCAAGTAAAAGAAACAAGACACCTCAGTGAACAAGATTAACAGTTGCATACAAATTTAAACATGAAATGCGTCTCAAAGCATTTCAAATGTGACAGGATTTTTACAGGACATTTCCATTATTTTTATACATTTTATATTAGAAATGCCTATAATTTCTCCAATTCAAATACATTGTTTATTGCTCTAGTTCATCCCCTTTACCTTCATGTATTGATCCTAACTATGAGGAAGTTTTCATTCTTTGATCTTATCTGGCCATGACTTTCTGCGAGGCGCTTGCAAATAGACTTGGGAGTGTTTTATCTATATGCTTCACCTGGTTAAAACCTAGTCAACCTTTATGGCTTTGCTCAGTGACAACATAAAAAAGAGGCTTCCCTTGACTGCCACTTGAGTGAGATTCACCTCTCTCCTTAGAGCTTTCAGCTAGACATGTTTAGAAGTCTAAGTGCCCCATTTTCCCCACCAGGTTGTGAGCACCCTGAAAATACATGATATGGTATAGTTATTTATCCAGGCCCATAGCTGAGACATTATTACATTTATTTGTTGGAGTAATCAGTTGAATGACTGGGAAGATGCTGAATAAATGACAGCTATCATGGTTTACTTGCTTAAGTAGGCTGCATCTCAGAATCTTCATATATAAGTCAAATCCAGTGGTAGAAGGAAACATTTCATTTGTTATTAATTAGAAGACAATTCTAAGTTTAATAATTGTTACAGGAGTTCTTTATTTCTGATAAAGTGGGTATACAACTTTACCTATAATCTAGAGAGAAAAAAAGAACCTTATATTATTAAAGTGAATTCCACATTTTTTTAATCCCCATCATACTAAGCCCTTGGATGAACTCTAGCTACTTTTTACCAATTAGGATTCTAGTTTTATGCATTAAGTAACATATTTAAAATTATGAGCACTGATCAAAATGCGTTTAGAAGCAACATATCATTTCTATAAAACCTTTAGCTGGAAGTAATAACTTAGTGTACGTGAATATTTATGCTAATCTAAAGCCAGATCAGCTTTGAAAAGAGCAGAGACCATAGTTTGATCCCCAGTCCCACATGCCACACCAGTGTGCTGAGCTGGTGACTAAATCTAGGTGTGGTGTCACACACTTGTAATCCCAGGGCTGGGGAGACTGAAAACAGGATGATCACTATGAGTGTGAGCTGTGTAGTGAGACCTTGTATCAAATATATAAAATGAAAAAAAATAAAGACAGATCAGTCATTTTATTTGTTAACATCATTAATATTCTCATAAGTCCATTGTTTCCATAATAGTTAAAGAAACATTTAGAGAAACAGTAAAACTGTCTGTAATCATTGCATTGAATGATCCTTAGAGCTGAATATTTCTTTGAAAAGCACTAATGATCTTGTACATTTTCCAGGCATCATACACATTTGGAATATTTATTTTACTCAGGAAATGTTATAAGCACATGTCTCGTATCTTAAAGAAAAGCTGTCTTAGATCACCTCATGCATAGACTTAATAAACTCTCCACAATAAAGTGGTGTTGATTATTGCTTTACACAGTTGTAGCAGTCTCATTAGTTTCACTACATAGCTTGAAATGGTTTCATGCCAAATTAAAAATGTAGGTCATTCAAAGGACTAATGGTGCTAGTTCAGCATGAAGTGATTTCTAGCTCACCCATATCCAATATTTTTTATCTTCTTGTATTGCAAGCCTTGTCTTTTTATGGTTATAATTTTATATATAAATTTATGAAACATTTGTGATTACATTGTTAGAAACACATGCCTTGTTGTCCACCAGATTTTCAAATGTTTAAGGGGTAATTGTCAGTGCCTGAGGAAGTACCTAGATTTATTTTCATTTATCCTGGTGAAATAATTCGGAGAATTTGTTATTGACCATTGAATAGTATTTCTATTATCTGTGAGCATGTACTATTTGAGTAGAAAGAAATCATCAAGTAAATTTGAGAAATTAGTAATAAAATTATAATACATATATTTCAATACTGCAGGATGAATCAAGGTCTAACATACACACTGACAAATCTCACTGATGACAACAGATACATCATGCTTGTCACTCCTCAGTTTGTTTAGATTTTTATCATATTCATCATTGTTGATTATTCATGAAAGTTGTTCAAAACAAAAAAAATTATTATGAACTCATATACTTATATATTTAAAATATCAAAAATATATAAGACAAAAAACACACTTAGGTATCTCTATACACAGGCCTTTTCCTCTATTTAGATGTTTATTGAGACTAAATGTAGTCTTTTGTATTTATATTTTGAATCTTTCTTTTTAAAAAATTCATGTAAGGATCACACGGTTTAGACTGCAAAGTTCCTGCAGCTAACTTTGGTTAATTAAAATTTTCTGAATATTATTCTATAAAAGCTTAAAACTTACCATGAAATGGTTGATCAAAGTAGTTATCTTTTTACAGTTAGCTTCCTTCTTTTAACATTCTAAGTTAAATGTGGTGACACACACCTGTAATCCAAGCACTCAGAAGGTTGAATGGCAAGAGGATTTCCAAGAGATTGAAATCTGCCTCGACAGCATATTGAGACACAGTCTTAAAAAATAACAAAAAATTACTTTTTATTATTTTAAGTTATTCTCATCCATTATTATAGTTTTCAGATATAACTTTTAGACATATCTTTTCTTATTTGCCTCTGCATTATATGTGTATATATATATATATATATATGTTTTTACATTTTTTCAAAACTTTTTCAGTGACTTTGTGAGATGAATGCTTCAAACATTTATTTTATTTTGGAGAACATCTAATGTACAGCTGAGTGTAATGTTACCCTGATATTCCACGATGGAACACTCTACAAAGGCCCACTAAGTTAATTCCTTCAAAAGTTTATGTTAGTTCTATTGGATTTTTATGATGTTTTTTTGCCTAGTTGATCTATCTATTTGTGGCAGTGGTGTGTTAAAGTTCTCCAATACAAATTGTATTGTTATTATTCATTTGATTTTTCATGTCTGTGAAAATTTGTCTTATATAGGTGGATGCTCCTAAATTGGGTGAATATATATTTATACTTGTTATCTCCTCCTCTTGCAGTTTTCCCTTGCCAAGTATGTAGTGTCCTTCTTTATCTCTTTTCATCATACTTTGTTTGAAATTGATATTGTCAGCAGTCAGAATAGCTAGCCTTGTTTTCTTTTGTGTTGTTGTTGCATGGAGTATTTTTTCCTATTCTTTGACGATCAGTCGTGAATTTTCTTTTACATTAAGTGCACTTTTTGTATACATCATATTGTTGGATTTTATCTCTTAACCCACTCTACCAGTCCATTTCTTTTTTATTATTAATTTTATTGAGAAACAAATAGCAATGAGATAGTTTCAAAACAGGTTAGTAGGACAATTGCAATAATTAATAGGTTGCATATTGTTGTCTTCATAGTGCTTATTCATAGTACAAGATGCAGACATGATATCTTGTCCAAACACTATTAGTACAAAGATTTCTTCCCACTGAATTAAGAGAAAGTATATTCAGATACAAAATGGTCCTTCATTTATATCCCCTTTTTTGTTTAGTTTTGTCAGAGATGGGTATTCCATTGCCATTTAAATATTGTAGGTCTGTGAATTCAGCAAAATAATCCAATATATTCTAGTAGTCCATAATAATAGTGGGTTGTCTGTAGGAATTGCAATGTCTGAAGTTGTTGACTTGAGCCTTTTAATATGGCTTTACTTTTTATGCCTTGTTTTTATATTTTTCTTCTGGATGGTTAAGACCAAGATAAAGCAAGACCTATAACTCAATAGTGTCCCCAATTTTCTGATCAAGGAGATTATCAGGCCAAAAAAGAAAGCGATCAACGATGTAGAGGGTGCATAAAAAGTCACCTGGAGAGAAAACAGTCCCTCCGGTTTTCAGAGATCAAATTGGTCAAGCAATGGCCATGACTCATCCACATGGCTGACACTGACAAAGGATGTACAAACTGTTGTAGAGGGTTTCAGGGTAAATCCTGATGGGATTTGACTGATGTTGGAAGATATAAAAGTTATATTTTTTATTATATAGGTTTTGATTTATCTTCATCTTATCCATCCAGTCCATTTCTTTTGATTGGTGGATTGAAGCCATTTACATTGATGGTTATAACTGACATTTATTGACTTATCTTTGTCATGTTTTCTTTTATTGCCATAGATTCTACAATTTTCTCCTTCTTTTAATTACTTTCTCTGATTGATGATTCTTTCCTGGGGTTGCTCATGAAGCTGTGGTTAATTTTGTCTCTCTTTAGAATATCTATCAGTACTCTTTTTAGGGTTGGTTTGATTGTCATGAATTTCTTGATCTTATATGGAAGGTCCTTATTTCATCATTGAATTTGATAGATTGTTTTGCAGGACACTTTAGTCTGGGTAGGAAGTTATTTTCTTTCAGGACATGAAACACTTCACTCCAAGCTTTTCTTGATTTTATGGTTTGTGTTGAGAAATCTGTGGTTCTGGTGAATTTCCATTATAAGTGATCTGTTTCTTTTCTCTAACAGCTTTTAATATGCTATTCTTTTACTGATGTTCTTCTAATATGCTGTTCAGATTCTTGTATCTTGATTATTATGTGTCTAAGTGTGCTTTTATTTTTTTCATCATGGCTAATTGGAGTTCTATATGCCTCCCTTTTCTGTATGTCAGCTTCTTTTTCATACTTGGGAAATTTCCTACCACTATTTCTGCAAATAATCTGTTCGTGTCATTTGTGCTGACACCTACTGTTTCATTGACATCTCTTAGTCTTATTTTGTTTCTTTGTGTCATCTTGTAGCTACTGAATTGTTATTTCTTGATTGCTTGCTAGTTTTTAGAAATCTTTCCTTTCTCATTCATTAGGTGCACCACTGTCTTTAAAGTCTGAAAGTCTATCTTCAGTTTTGTTCAAGTAGTTTTCCCTGCTTTTAATGGAATTCTTAATTTCTTGGATATCTGTTTGAATCTGTTTCATACCTTCTAATTGTTTCCTATATTTTTCCTTCAATGTTTCCATCTCTTTTCTATTCTCCTCTTTTTCAATCTATGTCTTCTTTACATGTGCTGAGAAATTCTTTCATTATTATTTTTTTTTGATCTGAGAGATTGTTTGTGATCTGATTTTTTTCTATAGCCTCATCACTAGTTCCTTTACTTCAGATACTATCATTTCAGGTGTGTGATTTCCACATTCTTTTGTGGCCTTTTCTCTTAGAATTTTTCAGGGTGGACTGCTTAATTGAGCTTGCCTTTTGCTTCTTCACTTTGGCATTTTGAAGTTCCAAATAATCACCTGGGCTCATCAGTGGTGAGACAGTGCTGAAGCATAGGTCATTGAGGTTCCCACTACATTGGGATGGGGAGCATAGGACTCACCGAGGCTCTTATTACTGGTGGTGGACACTGCTGGACATTCAAAAAAGCTTCTGCACAGGAGGTGGGTATGGGATAGACTCTTCAGAACCCCAAAGCTCCCTGGCATCGACCTAAGTTCTCAGATGGTGGGACCAGACACCAGCACAAGCACCTTGCCTGGCAGCTTGCTAGCACCCACTGCCACCTGGCATCTTCGTAATTCACAGATCATGGGACTGGGTGCTAGCACACAACCACCAAATCTATCCATTTTTTCATACATATGCTTGGCATTTGTGTTTCTTCTTCTGAAAATTATGTATTCATCCCAGAAGCCCATACTTGGATTGGGTCTTTGAATTTAGGTCATGATTCTTTTTTCAGTTCTTTGTATGTTCTAGAAAGAAGGCCTTTGTATGAAGGACAGTTAGTTCAATTTTTTCCCCTGTTTGTGAGTGTTCTTTTTGCTCTGTTGGTGATTTCTTTTGAAGTAAAGAAAGTTTTACCTTACTAGCCAAGTAATTTTTCAGGGACGATTTAAAATTTTGGGTGACTAAAAGATTTGAGAGCTCTGCTATTTAATACCAGAGTCAGAAGCTTGATGTTGCTCTTGATCAAATGAAATAGTTTGTCTCATTTAAAAATCTCAGCATAAAATACTGGAGTTACTAAGGAAAATCTAATGATAAAATAATTTGATGTATTGTTCTAAATGAAATATATTAAAAATAGTATTTTTTTCCTTTTTTCTGTCTTGCTACTAGAAAATTTAAAATACCACATGAAATTTACATTTGTGATCTGCAGTACATTTCTGTTGGAGACTGAATAACTAAATATTCATGGGAAGACTGTGTGTGTGTGTGTGTGTGTGTGTGTGTGTGTGTGGTACCAGAACTCAAGACCTTGTACATTCCAGGAAGGCACTTAAGTTGCTGAGCTATCTCTCCAGCTGAGAAGACTAGATTTTGATAAACTCACTCTTGAGTGATTCTTGGTTAGTGTGTATAAGTCATGAAATTGTTAGTTATAAGTAGGTTAAAAACAATTTACAGCATTTCCCAATGAAGTATATGAAAATTATTTTATGAAAAAGTACTTTAGTTATTAGCTAAATCACTCTGAAGAGCTTCTTGGACTAATTGAGCAATTTTCACAGGTTATGTACAAAAATGCTTCTCTATGAATTGGTAGAAAAGTGACGTCACTAAAAATATGTAGCTGAGCCAGCCAGATAGCTCAAGAAAATAAAGCACCTGCTTCAGTACAGCGCAGCAGCCAGGGTTCGATCTCTGGCATGCCATGCCGGCCCCACCCTGGGGTACATTGAGATGGCAAATGAGACTGAGCATGGTGGTGCAAACCTGTAATCCCAGTGCTTTGGAGACTAAAAACAGGAGGATTACTATGAGTCTGATCTATGTAGGGAGACACTGTAGACCTTGTCCTAAATTCATTAATAAATAAGTAAATATATAGCTTTTAGAGAAATGTATTTTCCTGCCAAATCCATTAATCTTTCACTCCTTTACATAGCTACTGAATGTATGTTATAGCCTCACCATGTTTGCTATTCCTTATTACCTTTATTTTTAATGAAGCTTGAAGAAACTTACTTTCTCTTTGAAGCTGACTTTCTTTCTCTCTTAACTAAAATATGAAAGCTTTGTCAGTGGAGGAAATTTCACAGCTTCAAAGAGATTTTGCATAGTATACTTACCCAAAAATTTCAAGGAATGCAGAGTATTAGTTTTTCCCATCTTTAGAATGAGACCAATTTTATATTTCTTTAAATTTCTGTTCTTTTAATTTGCATAAAGATAAAATTTTCTTAAAAATTTAAAACTAATAAATTTACCATCCTTTAAAATTAAGATAATGCCCCATCACCTAATTAAAATAAACTTGAAGAAATAGAACAACTTGAAGCTAATTCAAAACACATTGTCTGATTTAGATAGTCGACATTTACATTAGAAATAAAAATGAGTAATTTCTTCTTCCCTTAATCTTTAATTTGATTAGTGGATGTTTGTCATATATAACAATCACATTCATCATGGGAATTTTGTACCTGAATATATCATATCCTATTTTTCCCATTTCCCTCCCTACTTTCAACCTTCTTTCCCTCTGTATTTATGAAATGTCTATTTCTATGTATTTCCCTGTATTTACTCTTTTAAAAATGCTCTTTCTTTTCATTTTCTTCTCCCTATCTCCTTCCTATTTGAACAAGTTCTTTTTACATCCCAGTAACTATCTTCTATTTTGCTCATTGTTTATACTTTGAGATTTTTATACAAGAAAAACAGTGTGATATTTAAAACTGTGCATCTGACTTAGTTCACTTAAGTTTATGATCTTGAGAGACATCCATTTACCTTAAATTATCTCAAGTTTATCATGTCTTTATGGCAGAGTAGCACTCCATTGTATATAAATTCTAGAATTTCTTTACCTGTTGATGGGTATATGGGTAGAGGCTGTTTCACGATTTAGCTATTAGAAATTGTGCTACTAAAATTATGGATATCCATGTATCACTATGGTATGATTTTTTAGGTTTTTTTTGGAAAAAAATCACAGAAGACTGGATAGATAAAGTGAAACTTCTAGCTTTGTTTTTTTGAGTAATAATTATATTTATTTACAGTTTTGGAAACATTAGGCAGTACAACTAAATAAGAGAAATAAATAAAAATTGTGATAGAAAAGGAAGAGATTAAATTGTCAATATTTGATGATGAGATGTTCCTCTCCATGAATGAACCCAAAACTCCACCAAAAGATTCATGCGATTGATAATCAAATTCAGTAGTGTGGCAGGGTGGAACTTAGCATTCAACAATCAATAGCATCTGTGAATGAATGACAGACTCACTGGGAAAGAACTGAGGAGAAAAATGACTTTTGGGACAGAACCAAGTAAAATGGGGGTACCTAGAAAGCAGTCTAAAAAAGGAAGGCAATGACCTCTATATTGAAAGCTACATTACTCTGTACAAGGAGATCATAAAAGATTAAATAAAATGTAGTGAGCAATTGTTCTTGGATAAGCAATACCAGCAGAGTAAAAATCGCCATACTTCCATACTCATATAGATTTAACGCAATTTTAATCACACTACCAATATAATTCCTTAAATAAGTAGGGAAAACAATCCTAAAATTCACATGAAACCAGAAATGAATTAAAATAGCAAAAGTAATTCTGGGCAATAAAGGTCATGTTGGGGGCATCACAACCTTTGATTTGAATGCTTTCTACTTTAATTTATGTGAAGGATAAACTATATTTTATCCTCTTAAAAGTCATAATTTCTTACAATTGTGCATGGAATGCTTCAAATATTCAACTATTGGTTAAAATGACTTTACTATTTCTTTTGTCAAAAAAAAAAGAAACAGGGGCTGGAGAGATGGCTCAGTGGTCTAAAGCACCTACTTGAAACAAGCTTGGCAAAGCACAGGGACCGCGGTTCGATCCCCCAGCACCACATGCCAGCCAGCCCCGCCCCCTGGTGGGCTGAGCTGGCCACACACATATACAGTAAATAAATGTAATAAATAAAAATAAATAATTAAAAAAAAAGAAACAAACAAACAAACAAAGCAACAACTTCTCTTAGGCAACAACTCAGGCCGACGGTGATGCTTATAGATCACTCAATCTCTCTCCACCTGGTACTTTATCTACTTTCATGAATTCTAATTTTATAAATTTTCACCCAACATATCAATTCTTTTAAAATTTTCTGTTTAAAATCCTAGCAGCATCTTTATTCTGATGTTCAAAGGAGAGAAAATAAGAATTGCCAAATTGCTTCAACAATAGAGCGGAGTTATTCTCTTATAACTTTGTTGAAAACATGTATATTTTGGATTCTGCCCTGAGAGACTTAGTATGCACTGGCCAAGCCATATATGCTATAGAACTCTGCCATACCTACATTGAAGTTACCAGTCCAGGAAGTCAAAGTTCAACTCCTTACAAAACGGCCTAGAAAAAAATTGGAGTTGATTAATGATGACAAGTTTCAGTAACTTTTGCTTCTGTTTGCAAGCTGTATCCAACCAGATAAAGTTTAATGAAAATTGTCTCCAAATGAATCATGGGAAATATGATTGTAGATTTCTTTCTTTTAGATGCTCTACTCAGGCCATACCTGAAGTCTTCCATTCATCTCTACTTTGAAGCTCTCTAACCTCACTCACTGGCTCTGAGTATCTAAGGAAAGCGAATGATGACTGCTAACAACTTGCGACTGCTGACACCCTGCTGTGGCACACTCTGAATAAGTAACATCTCTTTGTTCTCCTTTGAGTTGTTAACATTTATTTCTATGGCCCTAAAGCTTTTTTATATTTTAAAGGTCCCGAGTCACATTGAGAATTAAAATCAGCATTTATTGTTTTCCAAGTTGAATATTATTACAGTTTTCCCCCTTTCATTTAATATTGTAATGATTATTTGTACTACATCCATTTTTTCAAGTAATGATGTGTTGCTTAATATGATCTTCATTATTGATTCAATAATTGATTTATGTGCTTGGAAGTTTAGCATAGTTATGAACAGAAAATGTTATTAGTACTCCAAGTAGTTTCCTAATCAATAAGGCATCCAAGTGGCAAAAATTTCCCCAACTAAACTTGATCCATAATAAAGTACATTGTAAAACTTTTGTAACATGTTTCACAAATCATTCAATTGAGCAAATGATAACATATTAAAAGCGGAACTAAGTTATTTTCAAAAGATCCTTAAACTTAGTGACTTTAGATAATTAGCAATTATTTATGGTACATATATAATCTTGTTTAAAGACATAAGTAAAATGAAACATGGACAGTGAAGAAATATTTCTACTTAAAATTTTTCATATACTTCAGTCACACAAAACTTTTAGCATATTAACTTTCTAATTCAGGATGAATAGTATGTCTATGAAAAGAGATTTTCAGCTCTGTGAAGAAACTATTCTGTTTAAACTGCACCATTATTTTCACACTTGCATTCTTCCCTCCTTTGCACTAGCACTGAGCACTATGGAAATGGCCTCAAATTGTAGCTAAAGTATAAAGCAAAAAGCTCACTAACAATTTGCTGCAGTTAAAATCAATTTATTTAGGAAACATGGCAATTGTATTTGATAAAATGACATGGAAAAGAAACAGGTGAAGTTGGCAAAAGCAGAATGTCAAATGCTAATTGCCATAGAAACCACTCCAGCTCGAGGAGAGGGAGTCTTGTTAAATGATGTTAATATGCAGATATTTAATAAGCCTTTCAATGGCAGAGCTATTGTCTGAATTTCTAACAAGTTTCTAGGTGATGTCAGTGCTGTGGTAGCATTCTGAAAATCAAGAACCTAGAAAACATTTAATTTGGAGAGAATGGTGACATAAATTTGTTGCAGTGGTTGTCAGATGCATGCTTTAAAATTGAAAAGTAAAAACAAATTTTAGGCTCCTCAAAATTTATAGTGATTCTTTCTAATATTCGGTGGGATTATTGTGAAAGTCACAGAAATACTATGTATTTTGTGTTCTTGTTCTATTTATTACTTGATTTGTTTGTTTCTATATGCACACTAAGCCAGAATGCACATACCAGTGAGTTGTATGCCCCAGATCTTAGAAAAACAATTATTTTGAAACATTTCACCAAGTAAATGATCCACATAAATTACATGATAGCTATTGGTTTAATATTGAGGCTCAAGTCTTAAACAGAATAATAATAATAATAATAATAATAATAATAATAATATCCAACTTTAGGTTCAAGTTTAGTGCTAGATATTGTTCTATATTAAACGTGTAGATTGAAAATTCTAAACTACATTTGAAGAATAGGAAAATTAATCATTGAAAGATTAACTTGCCCAAAGTTCACAGGTAAAAATTTAAAGAAAATTATTCAAATCCTTATAGTCAAATACTAGATCCTTGAGCTGATAAGGTAATCTGAACAACTAATTTGAAGAAAACAATATTCAATATAATAACCATTATTGAATTCCTATCATTTTGTTTAGTGAAATTCTAATTTCACTATCATTTCTAATGTTCTTTTTACTATCTTTTATTCTCTTAAAAATATAAAAGAAAAGTAGGCATGAGAAAAAAAAATAAGATTGTCTACCCAGACTCATGAATTGTTGATCTTAACTGGCATCAGCTTCACTAAATAATGTTAAGGATAATGGAAAGTAAAATACTCACTCAAAGCAAAGATATCAAGTACTGCTCCCAAAGTCTTTACTATTATTTTGAAACATTTCACCAAGTAGATGATTCACATAAATGTGGATCTGAAAACATGAGCTACCTAAGGAAGGGTAGGCAGGACCAACTCATAGAAGGCTAGTCTTTTTCTCCAGGAAGTCACACTAGTAGACCCTACGTGGCTAGAAACACAGAGCCAAGAGCACTTCAAAAATCAATTCTGAAGCAGATATTTTCTAGGCAGATATCATGGGCCTGTTGACCTAGAGGTCACCATAACAGTAAGTTTAACTCTGATTACATGTTTATTTCTTGCTCACTGTCTCATTCAACTCTCCAACCCTACCACCATAGTTAGCCTGATAAATGGGTCAGGTCAGATGTTTTAGCTTCTCTTAACCTTTTAACATAGACAATCTGTGTGATATTCTGATATATTTGGATACAAACTGAGACCCTCAAAAGTAATGTTGATAATGCAATTAGAAAATGTCATCCCAATAATGGGTTTAACTTATTTATTTTCAAAGTTCTCACTGATAAAGTCCACAATTAGCAGAAAAACAACAATATAAAGAAGGCAGAAACCAGGCCACAGAGCAGGCCAGGAAGTCTACATTTAGGAAGAATTACAAAGAACACAAAATATGGAAGCAAAAAGACAAGGCAGCACACACAAGGCAAGGGGTACTCAGGAGAACAGAAATCAGAGGGCAACAAGAAGGCCCTGGAACACTAAAACACTAGAAGTGCAACAGCTATTTGTTCAAGGCCCAGGCTTCCTAAATGATTTCTGATAAGTACAGTGGCCAATCCTGTGCACCTTACGTGGTACTTGCAGGTGGAGAGAGTCAGTGAGTAGCAGCGGTCTAGAAGCAATATGCCCAACTTGGGGAAAGCTGCAGTTTCTGGTCATCAGATGAGCTTATCAAATCTGTTAGAGGAATAAATTAGAGTGCTCCTTGAACTTAATCAAAATTGTATAATTTTAAAGGAAAACATATTACAAAATTTTATGCTGATCAACTGCCTCATTTATACATTCTAATTTTGACTAAAATTTTGGCTTAAACAGCAAATTCCATTTCATTATCACTTCATTTTACCCAAAGTACTTCTATTAATGCTCATTTGCCAGAATGGAAGTATGCACTCATCCAAGATAAATCTCTTCAGTTGAAGAATACAGCATGCCAGGAAATTACTCTTTTATGCAGTGATTAATTTGAATTTAAGACTTTTGGCAGTATCAGCACATTTTAAATCATCTTCCAGAATTCAAAAATGCACACCATTTTGTGTCTCTTGTTTGTTCTGATCTGAGGAGAAGGGAATGAGGCAGGGCTGATTTCAAAGGCTGGCTGTGTCTAGGGATTCATCAGGAGTCAACATAAGGGAAATAAAATTACCTGTTATTGAGACTGAACAATGAAACATCCAGCAATTGTATAAATACATTTTTTGAAAGGTGTAGAGTAATAAAAGAAGTTTGAAGAATTGTTGACAAAGTTGTCCTTAGAAAAGATGTCTGATAAAACTCAGGAGGAAATTTCATCATGAACTATGCATAAATCTGTCTTATTCACTACATAAATTGTCTTCTCTAATATCATTGAGTGATAGAAAACACAGTCATGTTTGCTATTGATTAGGTAATCTGATCTGCTTTCCAAATATTTAGTGTTTTGTTACACATATCAGTTCTCCTGCATAGTTTGTTTATTTTGTTGTTTTCCAAGGCCATCACCCAGCAAGTATTTGAAGAATTCCTACTCTCATAAATACCATAATTAATCACCTCATATAATCAACTTTCCAATTTTCTTTGTTGCACAATTCTCATACTAAGTCCTTGTGACTCATCATCTATTTGAATGTGCACGTTAAACGGGTTTGCTTTCCCTGTGACTTTGGACATGTCCCTTTTGTGAGACTCATTTTCCTCTCATTTCACTAAAGTAGGAGACAATTTCATGTCCAGCAAAACTCACAAATGTATGAAACACAAAAGTGTGACTAGTTGAAAAAAATCATTGAAAACTTTTAAGCAGTATGTCCATTAAACTACTATAATTATGGAATTAATTTGGCTCATGGTTGTTTTATGTTACTTGAACATTTTTACCAATTTGACATTTTCTGTCATAACTTCATCTTAGCTCTCTGTACCTCAAAGCTATGATAGCACAGTAAGTACATTATAGCGTTAAGAAATGTGTGTCACATATTCTTCTCATATAAAAATAATGGGAGGCAAAATAAGACAGCCTGTGTGCTTTTCTAAGCCTGTCTTTACTTGTTTTCATCGTTCCTGGATTTCATTTAGGGTCCATGAATGCCATCACATGCTTTCATTGAAATTTCTATGCATATGTTCCCCCAAAATCTTGTTTTTAAATATGTTTTCACTTTTTATTTTAAGGTTTGAGACTTTTAAAAAGATATCAGCAGTAATAACAGAAGAAAAAATACACCTTTTAAGGGAATGTGAACAGACATCATGATGAGTGATGCAAGGATTTTCTCAAATCTCTCTGGCCTGACATGCATCATTGGTCCATGCAGACAGGGATGTACCAGCATTTTCACTAAGTAAGCAATCTTCTTTCTGCTGAGCTTATAATACCTACCTAAACTATATACAGTGGCAGAATCAAATACTATAATGAGCAGAAAGATGGGAAAAAAGCATTTCTCATTTCAGGAAAAACAATGTATCAAGAAAAAAAATGTGTATCTTAATTTTGAAGAAAAATATACTTATGGTTCTTGATAAACAACAGAAAAAGAATTGATAAATCTTAGGATAGGTGAGAAATGAAAAAAAAGCGTGTCCCCAAATCTCAGTTCTACATAAAATCTACAGAAAAAATGGAAACTAACTCAAAATAAATACTCTATCTCCATATCCAATACATCAGGATTTCACTGTGCAGAGCAAAAATCTGTATTAAGCTGGAATCTAATACAGCTCACTACAAAGAGACATCTGGAGATGATTGCCAAAATAGGTAATCCAAAGTATAATATTGATGAGATAATATTAAACAATAGGGATTAAGTGAGCTGTCCAGATTCTCCCACAGATACCTTAAGAAATAGAACTCCAGATTCCCAATCCCCACTTTTTCCTTGCAATGGAATTTTTCTATATAGTCAAGTACTTATTTGAATATAGTTTTTACAAACATGAATTTATTTGTCACTGTAAAAATTATGTTATTAAATTAAGTTTGGCCTAATCCTATTTCTTAGATAGGTGGGAAAATGTCCAAAGTAGCCCCCAGTGCATAGTGAACAGCTCTAGTTTGAAAGGTAAACCAACTAAAATCCTGCTGGGTTTCAGCCTTTAAGTAGTCAAAATTCTCTCAGTCACAGACTGCCAACTGATCTCATGGCAACCATATAAGGCAAATTCTGACAGCAAAAAATTATGTGGTTTCTGCAAGTCATTTCCTTTTCTCTGTCTATAGAGTGCAAATGTAATGATAATGAAGGACATTCTCAATCAACTATGGTCTAGAAAATTTTTCAACCTTTTCTTCGTTTGCTTATTCAACTGAAATATGATTATCTCTCTCCATATACACATATTTTCCAGGCATCCAGGAAAGTATGATGAGGGCTGAGGGGCATGTGATTCTCGTTTTCACAATGTCCACAACTGGAAGACAAAAATATTTGGAAGGAGTCATAGAGATCCAAATGAATGTGGCAGCAAAACTAAGCTTGATAATTTGTTGAAGTTTAAGTGAGTTCAGACTGACATGCACAAACCTACAAAGGGCTTGTGCTGGTTCAAATTTTAAGAACTTAGGTGGACTCTGTGTGGCCTGCAGAACTCAGGACAGCTGTGAATTATGGGCTCAGTGCATGCAGGCATAGAGCTTTCCTGGGACAATTTAAGAACTTTAGTGGATACTTGTTGTTCTGAAGCAGGGTTCGAGAAGGAGACAAAAGCTCTTCTGTGTGATGTCATTCTTTCATTTGAAGGGCAGAAAAAACTGGGCATTAGTTTAGATCATCACAGGATGATCCAAAGTTCTGAAAAGCCCTACAAAATTGCTTCTTGATGCCATGCTTTTGAGAAATAATGGCTAGAATGTGTACTTGGCATTGGTGCTACCTGGGCTAATAAAGAGTGCAAGATAGAATATGATGATTTGGTAGAGTGTTTACTTCAGCAGAAAATGATGAAATGCATGAATGCCATCAAGAAGAAGTGAGATAAGCTAATAAAGGAAGGGAGGAGCCCTCACATGGGAAGGAGGGTCCTAGGCCTGAGCATGGCACCTGGCAATGGCTGGAGGCTGATCTTCAAGCTCTTTTCCACTGCAGTGATTGTTCACTAAAAAAAAAAACCTCTTTCAAATGTTTAAAAATAAGAGATATTATGTCTAAAAAAAGAAAAGAAAAGAACTTCGGTGGACTCTGGGCAGGCTGTGACCTCTGTCTGAGTGATTATTAATAGTCTCAAAAAAATTGGCAGTCATATATCTGAAATCATTGAAAAAATATCAACAGAGTAAAGAAACAAGCCCATTAGTCTATGGAAGAAATAAGATCAGAAATAATCTCTCAGGAGTGAAAAGAAGGACAGGAATCACAAAATAACTAATCAGCACAGCTAAAGAAGACAGAAAAATAGAGAAGACTGATGGAAACACTGAATAAACAATACAGAAACCATCTATGGTGCATGAAAGAGATTCAAATAGTCGTCCAAGAAATTAAAAACTCCATTGAAAGCTGGCAAAACTGCTTGAGTGAAACTGAAGAGAGACTTTCAGACCTTGCAGACAGTTTTTCAGCTAGTGAACATGAAAAATAAAATGTCCTAAAACTAACAAGGAAGCAAGAATTTACAGTTTATCAGCTTCAAGACCACACAAAGAAAAATGACATAAAAATAATAGGTGTCAATGAAGCAGTGGGAAACAGCACAAATGACATAAAAAGACTATTTCCAGAAGTACTAGCAGAATATTTTTCAAGTGAGAGAAAAGAACCTGACATTC
>NW_004524632.1:54759-55597 GCF_000260255.1 Octodon degus
AGTACATGGTCTACAAGGTCTCACTACTTAGATCGGACTCATAGTGATTCTCCTGTTTTCAGCCCCACAAGTGCAAGGGTAACAGGTGCATGCCAGCATAGCCAGTCTCAATCACCATCTCAGTGAGCCCTTGGGGCAGGGCTGGCAAGGTATTCCCAGCGTTAAACTCCTGGCCCCTACATCTGCCTAAACAAGCACTTTAATCTGCTGAACTGCTGAACTGTATGGCCAGCCCTAAGAATAGAACATTAAATGTTATAATGCAAAGCCTGTCAGAATCATAGCAGATTTTGCAACACAATGAATCAAACCAAGAAGAGTTAAGGAGAGCTTTCAGGTCTTGAAAGAAAAAATAACTTGTAACCAAGATTTATGTAACCTGCAAAACTATCTATCAAAATGAATGGTGCAATAAAATCTTTCCATGACAAAGAACAATTGAAGAAATTCAGGACCAACAAACCAACCCTACAAAGAGTACTAACAGATATCCTAGAAAGAGACAAAAGTGATCACATCTTCAAGAACAACAGAATGAAACTACCAAACAGAGCGAATAATTAAAAAGAATAGAGAGTACAGAAGCTATAACAGGAAAATAGCATGACAAAGGTAAGCAAATTTGTATCAGGTATAACTATCAATGTAAATGGCCTCAATTCACCAAGCAAAAGAAAGAAACTAGCAAAGTGGATTAAGAAACAAGACCTAGTAATATGCTGCATGCAAGAAACTAGAGAGGTAGTTATTTAAAACTAACTCAACCCATTTAAATCAAAAGCTTTTAGGAAATAGTTATTTCATTATTAATTTAACTCAATTTAAAAGATTTTATTTT
>NW_004524632.1:55697-61534 GCF_000260255.1 Octodon degus
GTGTGGCCAGCTCAGCCCACCAGGGGGCGGGGCTGGCTGGCATGTGGTGCTGGGGGATTGAACCGCGGTCCCTGATGCTTTGCCAAGCTAGTTCCAAGTAGGTGCTTTAGACCACTGAGCCATCTCTCCAGCCCCAATTTAAAAGATTTTAGGAGGTAGTTATTTTAACTCAAACATTTAACTCAAAAGTGGACTCACAGAATGAAAGTCAGTGGATGAAAAATAATCCTTCAGTATCCAGTCCTAGCCCAGGTCCGCTGAGTGTGTGGGAGAGTTTTCTGCTACTCTGGGCTGGTGGGACCTACAGGTCTGAGCCCAGGCGCAGCGTGGGTGAGACCCTCCTTCACCCCGTTGGAACGCCCCCCACCAGTCCACAGCACCTCCCGCACTGAGCCCACACAGTAGGAATTTTTGGCACCTTCTGGGAACCACTAGATCCAATCCTAGCCCAGGCCCTGTGAGTGTGTGGGAGAGTTTCCAGCTACCCTGCACTAGCGGAACCTACTGGTTCCAGCCCAGGCTCAGCATGGGTGAGACCCTCTTTCACACCCTTGGGAAACTCCCCACCACTCAGCAGCACCTCCCCCACCCCACTTGCTAAGTAGGAATTTCTGCCACCTTCTAGGAACCCCCAGATCCAGTCATATCCCAGGCCTGGTGAGTGTGTGAGAAAGCCTCTGGCTACACTGCACCTGCTGGACCTAGTTATCCCAGCCCAGGCACAGCATGGGTGAGACCCTCTTCCACCCCCTTGGGATGCCTCCCATCACTCCTGAGTACCAGCCACCCTGCCCACTGAGTAGGAACTTCTGTCATGATCCAGGAACTCCCAGATCCAGTCCTAGTCCAGGTCCAGTGAGTGTGTGGGAGAGCTGCCTCTTCCTCCTGCTCCACCTTGTCCCATTTAGACTCAGCTCAGGCCTGGCATACAGGCCTGGAGTGAAACCCTGAAGCTGCAATCCCTGCAGAGAGTGTAAGGGAAAAAACTACTCAGTTAGTTCAGGAGCACAATATCTTGCCAGAGGGGCACAACAGGTTCACCCCGAAGGGCAGCAGCAGGAAGGAGTTGAGCGCAGCAGCCAGATACAAGCCAGGCACAACAGGATAAATCCAAACTTTGTAGATCTGCACCTGAACTTCAGTAGGTGCTAAGGTTATAATTGCACCAAAGCTCTAAAACAAAGGTCAGAGGACAGTGCTACACAAAACCACAATGAGGAGAAAAATGCAATTTGAGAACCGAAGCTCACCTATAAAAAGTGTCGAGAACACTAACACAGAACAAATTGGAAATCGCACAGTTGATATCAATGACTCAACGGCTTCTGAAATAAAGAAACAGCTGCAGAAAAGTATACAGAAATTCACAGTGGAAAAAAAAGAAATCTGTGAATTAATAACATCTGCAGAAAAGTATAAAATGCAGAAACATATGGAGGAAACCCAATGCCCACCTAGAACAAGTGCAGAGGACACTAGCTCAGCTCAAATGTATGAATTAATAGCATTGGTAGTAACTAAGCAATAGCAGCAAGTTATAGAGGAATTCAGAATGGAACTTTCAGAAATAAGAAAAGAATTCTCTAAACTCATAGCATCTGAAGTAAAGAATCAACTACAGAAACATAAGGAGGAAACCAAATCTGATAAAAACAATGCAGTAAAAGAATTTATAACTGCTTCTAAAGAAGACATTGATAAAAAAAAAAGAGACAATTAGAAAAATGATGGATTCCTTGAATGAGCAATACAGGAAAGAAATAGATTACATGAAACAGAGTCAAAGAGATATAGAGGAATTTAAAATCTCGACAAGCTTGTAAAACTGTTTAAGTGAAAGTGAAGACAGAGTCTCAGATCTTGAAGATGCTGGTTCAGCTAGTGAAAAGGTAAGAAAGGATCTCTTAAAAACAACTAGTATGCAGGAAAAAAATAATTTATCAAATGCAAGATGATATAAAGATGAACAATGTTAGACTAATAAGCATCAATGAAAAAGAAGGAGTCAATTCAAATTACATGAAAAAAATATGGGTAGAACTAATAGCAGAAAACTTCGCAAATATGAGAAAACAATCTGATATTCAGATAACTAAAGCATACAGAATGCCAAGTAACCTCAACCCAATGAAAACCACACCAAGATATATAATAGTCAAGATACCAGAAATTCAGCACAAGAATAATCTACTGAAAGCCGCTAGAGAAAAGAAGCAGATCACATTCAGAGGAAAACCCATCAGAATTACGGCAGACTTCTCTTCACAAACCATGAAGACAAGAAGAGCATGGAGCAAAGTACTTCAAGTCCTCTATGAAAACAAATTCCAGCCCAGTCTACTATACACTGCACAAATCTCTTTTAAGATTCATGGAGAAGTGAATACTTCCATGACAAAGAACAACTAAAGAATTTCATGATGATAGAGCCCACACTACACAGGCTACAGAAAGATGTTCTAGAGAGGGACAAAAATGATCAGAACTTCATGAAAGAGATCAGAAGTAAACAACTAAATAGGGCAAGAAATAAAACACAGAAGAAAAAGGAGTAAATTAAAACAGGTAAATAACATGTCAATCAAAGTCAATACATCTCAATTGTAGCCATCAACATGAATGGACTCAATTCACCAATTAAGAGAAATAGACTGGCACAGTAGATTAGCAAACAAAATCCAACAATATGCTATATACAAGAAAAACATTTAACTCATAAAGACATTCATAGGCTGAAAATCAAAGGATGGAACACAATAATACATGTCTCAGCACCTAAGAAAAAAGCATGGGTAGCAATCCTATTCTCAGACTGTCTCAACTTCATACTAAGAATGATCAAGCGAAATAAAGAAGGCCACTATATAATGGTTAGGGGAAAAATTCAAGAGGAAGAGGTAACACTCATAAATATGTATGCACCAAACACGGAAGCACCGAACTATATAAAGCAAATCTTAATGGACATGAAAAATCTAATATCCAATACCACAACATTAACAGGAGACCTTTACATGATACCCTACTCAGCAAGCAATGGGTCACAGATGAAATGAAACGAGAAATTCAACAATATCTACAATTCAATGAAAATTTAAGCACAACTTATCGGAGTTTATGGGATATGATGAAAGCACTTCTCAGAGGGAAATTCATAGCTGTGAACACACATATTAGGAAAACAGAATGGAAATAAATAAATACCCTAAAACTGTACCTTCAACAACTAGAAAAGGAGAAGCAAACCAAATGCAGAGCCCAAAGACACGAGGAAATCAAAAAGATTAGAGCAGAAATTAATTCAGTTGAGACAAAGAAAACAATTCAAATCATTAACAAAGCAAAAAGTTAGTTCTTTGAAAGATTAAATAAAATCGATAAGCCCCTAGCCATCCTCATCAAAAAGAGGAAAGAAAAATTTCAAATAAGAAATAAGAAGGGTGTTATTACTACAGACCCAGTGAAAATTCCGAAGATTATCAATAGATTCTTTGAGAATCTTTATTCTCAAGAACAGAAGACACAGAAGAAATGAACAGATTCCTAGAATGGTACATATTACTGTAAGTGAATTGACAAGATATAACCACTCTCAACAGCCCAATACCAGCCCATGAAATATGAGCTTCAATTAAAAACCTACCGACAAAGAAAAGTCCCAGTCCGAATGGATTCACAGCGGAATTCTACCAGACATTTACAGAAGATGTCATCCTTATACACCTCAAACCCTTCAGTGAAATTGAAAGGAAGTAATCCTCCCAAAAACATTCCTGGAGTTAAACATTACAATGATGGCAAAACCAGGGAAAGATACAACTAAGAAAGAGAACTACAGGCTGATCTCCCTCATGAACATAGATGCCAAAATCCTCCATAAAATCCTTAGCAAATAGAATATAGCAAATCATCAAGAAAATCATACACCATGACCAGGTAGGATTTACCCCAGGGATGCGGAGATGATTCAATATTCAAAAATCTATAAATGTAATACACTATATCAAGAGAGCGAAAACTAAAAACCATATGATCATCTCCAGTGATGCAGAAAAGGCTTTTGACAAAGTCTAACACTCATTCATGTTCAAAGTCCTACAGAAAATTGGAATAGATGGCCTCTACTTCAATCTGAGAAAAGCCATTTATGAAAACCCAATGGCTAACATAATCTTAAATGGGGAAAAAATGAAATCTTTTGGTCTCAGATCTGGTACAAGACAAGGTTGTCCTCGATGGCCATGCCTATTCAATATAGTTCTGGTATCACTAGCTAGATCCATTAGACAAGAGAAAGAAGTATATAATGAAGAAGTTAAATTATCATTATTTGCACATGATATGATACTTTTCTTAGAAGACCCAAAAGAACTCCACCAAGAAGCTACTAAACTTAATACAGAAATTCAGTAGCATAGCAGGTTATAAAGTCAATACCAAAAAGTTAATACCATTCCTTTACATAGACAATAAACACACTGAGAGGGAAATTAGAGAAACAATACCTTCTATAATAGCACCGAGGAAAACAAAATACCTTCTAATTAATCTAACTAAAGAAGTCAAAATCTTTTCAAGGAAAATTACATTACTCTGAAAAAAGAGATCTTCGAGGGTTTCAGAAAGTGGAAAGATATTCAATGCTCTTGGATAGGAAGAACCAACATTGTGAAAATGGCCATACTCGCAAAATTACAGTATAGATTTAAGGCAATCCCTATCAGACTACCACCAATTAAACTCACAGAGATAGAGAAATCATTCCTAAAATTTATTCGGTACCAGAAAAGACCTAAAATAGCAAAGGCAATCTTGGTCAACAAAGATGAGGCAGGGAGCATTAGATTTCCTGACTTGAAATTATACTACAAGGCTAGTGTGATAAAATCAGCATGGTACTGGCAACAAAATAGGTCTGAGGATCAATGGAATAGATTAGAAGATGCTGAAACCCCTCCAAACACACTCAGCGAACCTATCTTTGACAAAGGAGCCAAACATACTCACTGGAAGATAGATAGCCTCTTTAACAAATGGTGCTGGAAAAATTGGCTCTCTACATGCTGAAAACTAAAACTTGACACAGGTCTATCACCATGCACTTAGCTAATATCAAAATGGATTAAAGATCTAAAGATTAAAGCAGAGACACTAAATCTTCTGGAAGAGAAAGTAGGAGGAACTCTTGAAGACATGGCGGTAGGCAGAGTTGATTAACAGAAATCAAATCGCATGCGAAACAGTTGAAAGAATTACCAACTGGGACTTGCTCTTACTAGAAGTTTTTTCACGTCAAAATAAATTACCAACAAAGTGAAAAGGCAACCCACAAATTTGGAAAATATCATGACAAATAAGTACGCAGACAAAGGTCTGTTCTCTAGAATTTATGAAGTACTAAAAAACACTAGGGCCCCAAAATTTAAAGACCCAATCCAGAAAGGGGCATCTGAGATGAACACACGCTTCTCAGAGGATGAAATTAAAGAAACGAATAAATATATGAAAAAATGCTCCACATCACTTCCCATCCACGAAATGCAAATTAAACAACATTGCGATATCATCTCATCCCAGAAAGAATGGCTATCATAAAGAAATCACCCAACAACAAATGTTGGAGAGGATGTGGGAAAAAGGAACACTTCTCCACTGCTAGTGGGAATGTAGATTGATCTAACCATTATGGAAATCAGTGTGGAGACTCTTCAGAAAATCTGGACTGAAAATCCATTACACCAGCTATTGCTCTACTGGGAATTTTCCCGGAGGATCTGAAAACATCATATCATATGGAAATATGTGTTCCTATGTTTATAGCAGCATAATTTGTGATA
>NW_004524632.1:63594-65203 GCF_000260255.1 Octodon degus
AAGAATGATTTTGGGAGGATTGCTTCGTTTTCAATTTCATGGAAGAGTTTTGAGGAGTATGGGGACTACATCTTCTGTAAATTTCTTGTAGAATTCAGCTGTGAATCCATCCAGACCTGGACTTTTCTTTGCTGGTAGGTTTTTAATTACATCTCGTGTTTCATTGGCTGTTATTCTACAAAAAAAATTAGTGAATATTTAGTGCCAACTTTTCTCAGCCTCATCAGTGAAATTGTAAAGGAAGCAATTCTCTGAAACTCTTTCCTGGTAAAAGTATTACTCTGATTCCAGAATAAGAGAAAGTTCTGATGAAATAAAAGCGAAATACAGGCCAATCTCTCTAGTAAATATAAATGCAAAAATCTTCAATAAAATACTAGTAAACAGAATGCAGCAAATCATTCAAGATTAGGCAACATGTGCAAGGGTCATTCATTGTTGGTCATGAAGCATGTATGGTTCAACATGAGCAAATCCATAAATGAAATTGACCACATCAATGGAATCAAAACCAAAAACCACATGATCCTCTTAATAGATGAAGAAAAATCTTTTGACAAAGTCCAACACTCATTCATGATAAAAAGTCCTATAGGGAATTGGAATACATGGTCTACATCACAAAATTATAAAAGCCATCTATGAGAATCCAAAAGCCAACATCATACTAAATAGGCAAAAACTGAAGACCTTTCACTTTAAAATGATGAATAGGATAAGGATGTCCAATGTCTCCACTCCTATTCATATAGTTCTGGAAACATTGACAAGGGAAATTAGACAAGAGAGAGAAATAAAATAAAAATGTATTGGAAAAGAAGTGAAGTTATCATTTGCAGATGACATGATACTTTACATAGAGTACTTCAAAAACACCACCAAGAGTCTTGTAGATTTAATCATCAAACTCAGCAATGCTGCAGGATGCAAAGTCAACACTCAAAAATCAGTAACATTTTTGTACACAAACAATGAAATTACTGCTAGACAAATTAGAGAAGCCATGCCTTTCCCAATAACGTCCAAAAAAAGAAATACTTAACAATCAATCTTACAAAGCACATAAAAGATTTATACAGTGAAAATTATAATACTCTGAGAAAATATATTGAAGATTTGAGAAAATGGAAAAATATTCCATGTTCCTGGAGAGGAAGAAAAAACACTGAGAAAATGGCCGTGCTTCCAAAATTGTTCTACAGATTCAAAGAAATCTTAATTAAATGTCTTTAGTATACCTAGCAGAGCTGGAGAAAACATTCCTCAAATTCATGTGACCTGAGAAGAGACTCAGAATACCTAAAGCAATTCTGGAAAACAAATGAAAAGCCGTAAGCATCATGATTCCATACCTGAAATTAAACTATTAAGCTACTGTGATAAAATCAGCATGGTGCTGTCATAGAGATAGGCCTGAGGATCAGTGGAAGAAATTAGAACATGCAGACAAAACTACAAACACACACAGCCACCTTATTTTTGGTGAAGGGGCCAAACATGTTCATCTTAAGAAAGATAGCCTCTTTAATAAATGGTACTGGAAGTGCCTGCCTGGCAATTGCAGGGTCCAGAGTTCAATCCCTGGTACCACAATAAATAAATAAATAAA
>NW_004524632.1:65348-87209 GCF_000260255.1 Octodon degus
TGCAGAGTGTTCAGGGTCACACTACTAGATCAGACTCATAGTGATCTGCTTGTTTACTGCCTCCCAAGTGCTGGGGTTACAGGCACTCACTACCTCGCCCAGACTCAATTGCTCTCTCAGCACATCCTAGGGGCAGGACAGGCATGGCAGGCCTGGGGATTAAACCCCTGGCCCCTGTACCTGCTTGCAGTTGCTTTAATCCGTTGAGCTATTTGGCCAGCCCTGGATCAAAGATTTAAATATTAAAATAGAATCATTAAATCTTCTGGAGAAAAACTAAGTAGAAAACTTAAGGACATTGGGGTAGGTAGAGTTCATGAATGAAAGCCAAACTTCATGGGAAATGCTTAAAAGAATTAACAACTTGGATATCATATTTTTGAAAAGTTTCTGTAATTCAAAGCAAGTCACTAACAGAGTAAAAAGAAAACCCACAAATTGGATAAAATTTATAGCTGACTGTCCCTTAGACAAAGACCTTCTATGTAGAACATACAAAGAATTTAAAAAACCAGGCCCCTGAAATTCAAAGACCCAATCCAAAAATGGGCATCTGAGATGAATATACACTTGTCAGAAGAAGAAACACAAATGGCAAATGAGTGTATGAAAAACTGTTCAGCATTCAAGAAATGCAAATAAAAACAACACTGAGATTCTATCTTACCACAGAAAGAATGATTAATAAAGTTAGCCAATAACAAATGCTGGAGAGACTATGGAGAAAAAGGAATCCTTTGGAACTGTTGGTTGGAGTGCATATTGGTGAAACCACTAAGGAAATCAGTGTGGAGATTCCTTCAAAAGATAGGGTTGGAGAACCCATTGAAGCCAGCAGTCCCCCAATTGGGTATTTTTGCAGAACTGAAAACCTCATACTACAGAGATCTATGTGCACCCAAGTTTATAGCAGTGCAATTTCTCACAGCTAAATCTTGAACAAAATCCAGATGCCCATCAATTGAAGAATGGATAAAAAGCATGTTGTATTTTTACTCAATGGAGTATCATTCAGATATAGAACAGGATAAATTTGAGTCTTATGTCAGTAAATGAATGCAAGTAGAGAACATACTCTTAAGTGGAATAAGACCTACATGTGCAGACATCATATTTTTTTCCTTGGTGTAAAAATGTGAAATAGCAAAATGGAACATGAAAGGTACAATAGATACTTGGGAAAGGGAATGAACTTATTCATGTCAAAAGAGTTACTGAGTTGAGGAGACATGAGAGGGAGTGGGGAAAAGAGATTTATCTATGTATGTAAGCAGGATGGTTTGGACAATGGTACTGTGCATTTCTGATGGTCTATGAAAAGAAGCAGTGAATGCTTTAATTTGTTTTGTCTCCTTTTCTCAATTTTTTTTCTGTATTTTAGGAAAGGGTCTACAGGGTGTTCAGGGTCTCACTATTTGATAGACTCATAGTGATTCTCCTGTTTATAGCCTCCCAAGTAATAGGATTACAAGCACGTGCCACCATGCCCAGTCTCAATGGCCATCTCATTGTACTCTGGGGGCAGGGCTGGCATGGCAGGCCCGGGGATCAAACTCCTGGTCCCTGTGCCTTCTTGCAAGAGCATTAATCCACTGAGATATTTGGCTATCCTTTCTCAATTGTCTATACTTATTCTTTTCTTAATTTCTTCTACATTTCTTTCTTCTTTCTTCTTCCAATTTTGCATGCATATATCTGGAAATATGAATAACTAGTTGGAAGACAACACTATATATTACATCAAACACTGTGCAATTCATATTACTTTGTTTAGTGAAATTCTGTGTCACTTATATTCTTTGTTTTAATTCTAATTTGTGCCTTCCTTAAATAATAAAAACATTAGAAATTGTACATTGATTCATCATCATATACTAGAAGTCATGTAGTCATGTAGTTTTAGTGTCCTTAAGCAGAAACATAAATTAGAAATTGTGCAAAAGCCATCTGAGGAGCAAGTTTCAGAATTTAAGTTCATATTTGTTAAAACAACTACATCAAACAGAAGAGAGGTACAGGAAGAAGGAAGAGGAGAATGTAAAGGTTGAGAAGACAGAAGCAAGAGAGAGGACAGGGCATCTTAGTTACATTTCTCTTGTTGCCAAAACAAAATAATTGACACCCAAAGTTAAGAGAAGAAAGGCTTATTTAACTCACCGTTTGCAGGGGTTTCAGTCCATAATGGGCTGGTTCCAAGGGAAAATGGCATGGCCAAGAGACATTGTGAAGGAGAAGCAATTTATGATAAGCAGAAAGTAGCAAAGCAAGTGAGAGATCCACAAATGACTAGTCACTTTCTGTTTCTTATGTCTTCTCAAGGCTACATTTAGGTCTAAACCTCAGGGTGGTTAGTAGCACTCACACCCTTAATTCTAACCTAACATCATTGGTCCCATCATCACGCACCATAGACACAGCCACCTCTAAAGGACCCCCACTTATGACCACATAATGTGTCTATATGTAGATTCATTTTGATTATGGATAATTGTAGTTCAGTATGCCTCATGTAATGTATGTCAGATTTTTTTCTCATGCTGAAATTTTCTGCTACTACTTCTGCAAATAATCTTTTTTTAATGTCATTTGTGCTGACTCTTGTTTCATTGAAACCTATTAGTCTTATATTATTTTCCTTAACATCATCTTGTAGCTACTGAATTTGTATTTCCTGGTTCCTTGTTAGTATTCAGAGATCTTTCCTTTTGCATTCATTAGCTGCACCACACTGTCTTCAAGGTCTGGAAGTCTATCATCAGTATCCTTCAAGCAGTTCTGTCCACTTTCCATGGAATTCTTAATTTCTTGGCTATCTGTTTGAATCAGTTTCATACATCCTATTTCTTTTCTATATTGCTTCTTCAAAGTTTCCATCATTTAAAAATCTTTTTACAACATTTATTTATTTATTTATTTATTTATTTATTTATTTATTTATTTGGTACAGGGTCTCATTATGCAGCTCAGACTTGTAGTGATTCACCTGTATCAGCTTCCTCAATGCTGGGATTAATGGTGTGCACCACCATGACCAGTTTCAGCAGCTAGCTAAGTGCTAGGCTTGCATGGTGTATGGTACTGCAGATTGAATCTAGGCACTTGTGCTTTCCAGACAGGTGTTCAGGCCACCGAACTCCCTCCCCATCCCATGAAGAGCAATTCTTTTATGATTGTTTCATTTTGTTTTTGATCTGAGAGCATATTTCTGATCTGATTGCTTTTATAGCCTGATACAGTTGTTTCTTTACTTCAGTGGTCATTATTTCAGAAATTTCAGGTGTGTGACTTCCAGTTTCTATGTCTTTGTATTTTGTACTTTTTCTGGTTTTGCTGGATGACTCAGATTGCCTTGTGCTCCTTCATTTGGGCATTTTTGAAGCTCCCAGTGATCACATGGACTCAGTAGTGGTGGGAGTGATGAGGGGCACAGGATAGTAAAGTTCCTAGTACAGTGGGTGGAGGACAGGGTAGGACTCATCAAGGTTCTTGAGACTGGTGGGGAAGTTGGGATGAAAATCAGCAAAGCTTCTGCATAGGTGGTGGGCATAGCCTTAACTCACCCGGACTCCACAGCTGCCTGGCATCCACCTGAGCTCTCAGATGTTGGGATAGTGCTCTAGCAGATCTGTTGTGTCTCCTTGTCAGTGGTGCATGTGGGCTGGGCTGATGAGGTCCCCATAACTGCCCAGTGTCTGCCTAAGTTTTCAGAAGGTAGGACAGTGTACTATCAGATCTGCTGTGCCTCTGCATTGGTGGCTGTTATGGTTTGTGTCTAGTTGTCCCCCCAAAGCCTCATGCAGTCATGGGGTGAGGACTTCTAGAGTTGGTGTTAACTCATGATCCACTGGGATTACGTGTGATCCAAGGCTGGGATTATGGGTCTTAGTACTGCTGAATTTGGTACCACAGGAGTGGGGTCATTGCTGTGGATAAACCTGACCATGTGGATTACAAGCTTGTGGGAATGGCTTACGGGAAGAGATAGGAAAGTTTCAGAGATGTCCTCTACTTGCGAAGAGCTGGAACAGCTTCGGCTGTTTTGTTTAGGAGATTCTGGTCAGAGCTCAGACCAGAAGACTGTCTGGAAGCCAGCCTGGAAAGACCAGGCTGGGGAGGTTTCTGCTGGGAAAAAAGACAGCATTGGTTGTTGGACTCCGGATCATTTGTGTTTTGACTTGGCAGAGAAGTTGTCTGCATTTTGCTCGTGCCCAGAGACTTTCCTGAGACTGAGTTTAAGCATGGTGGACTCATCAATCTAGCAAAAGAAATTTCAAGGCAGCCAAATATTGGGGCAGTGGCCTGGTTGTTACTGGGGGCTTTTAGCCAGATTTATTTTGAGAATCAAGAGCAAGGAGCCCAAAAGGAAAATTTAAAATGTGGTGAGTTTGGCCAGAAAGGAAGCGCCAGGAAGGCTGTGGACTGTGAAGACAGAGCTGAGAGGATCTCCATTGCCGAGAAGGAACAAGAGAGTAGAAAAGATGTCCTGAGGGCATCACAGGAGGTGGCAGGTTCTTGCCCTTTTGCAGCCTCAGAATCACAAGGGTGAAGAACTTTGCTTTGAGAAGAAAGCTGCAGAGACCCATGTTCCAGAATGGAGGCAGCAGCCACACCGGGTTCCAGAATGACGGCGGCAGCCACCACACCAGGTTCCAGAATGGTGCCAGCATGGAGAATTTGTTTCTGGGATTCAGGGTCAGAGTGCTCAGCCATACAGGCACTCGACCCCTACGGCCAAGAGAGAGAAAAGTCTGGCTACTGCTCCAGCTGGCAGCAACCCTTGGCATCATCCACGTGGCTTTGGTGGTTGTAGGCGCAAGCGGAATGCAGGAGTTCTGAGGTTAAGAAGGCTGCCACCTAGATTTCAGAAGAAAGCCTGGGAAGCCAGGCAGTGTGCCCCTGAGAGGGCAGTGTGTGAAGCTGTGAGTGAGAAACCTACTCAGTGGAAACCTCAGAAGTTTGAAAAAGCCAGGAATGTGGATGGTTTAAGAAAAGCTGCAAAAAGGGAGCAAAACAGACCGAAGAGAAAAGCCATAAGAGCTACCAGCAGAAGTGCCATAGGGGTGGAGCCACGTAAGGCCTTTGGAGCTCACAACTCATTGCAGATTGTTTCAGATGGTTCACATGGAACTGCAGGACTTAATGTCTGCCCTGCTGGCTTCTGGACTTGTGTTGGTCCCAATGCTTGGTATCCTGCTGTGTGTACCTTTTGGAATGGTAATGTTTATCTTGTGCCTTTGAATGTTGGATGTGTTTAACTTTTCTTTTGTATAGGGGCTCACATCTAAGAGTTTGCTTTGGATCTTGGAGGAGACTTGGGACTTGGACTTTTCAGTAATACTGAAACTGTTGGGACTTTGGCAACTCTTAGAGATGGACTAAAATGTCTTTTGCACAAAGGGATGTGCATGAGACTTTGGGGGTGCAGGGGTGGAATGTTATGGTTTGTGTCTAGTTGTCCCCCCAAAGCCTCATGCAGTCATGGGGTGAGGACTTCTAGAGTTGGTGTTAACTCATGATTCACTGGGATTACGTGTGATCCAAGGCTGGGATTATGGGTTTTAGTACTGCTGGGATTACCCATACTGGGTAAGTACTGGGAAGTACCCATAGGTGTGAGTACTTCCCCTGCCCTGGGGCAGGTAATTTGCATTACAATGTAAGGTGGGAAGAGAAGCTAGCTGCTTGAGCTGCTGCTACCCCTCCCTTGCTCTCTTGCTCTTTGCCGCCGCCATGAAAGTTTGCCCTCTGCTATGTGCTGCTCTGCGTTGGACCCAGCTGAGTATGGACTGAAACCTCCAGTAACTGTGAGCTAAATAAACCTTTCCTTCCTTCATTTTGAGTGTTGGGTATTTGTCCCAGCAGCGAGAGAAGAGTAACTAAGACAGTGGCCCATGCAAGTGAAGCTCACCAGAACCACATAGCTTCCCCATATCTGCCTAAGAGAGTAGATATAAGTGAGTGCATTGTTCCGTGAATAGGGCCTGAGGCACCAATTAGATATGAGAAAGAGACACAACCTGATAGTAAAGTCTGACCAATGTCCCAGAGTCTAGTCTCTTTCAGACATTTTGCAACTGATCTCTAAGCCATGGACTTCTGATCTCTTTTACCATGGACAAAAATGAGATGCTGTTTGTTCTTCTATCAAGAAAGAGGTGTCTTTTCTAAGCTCATGTTGTTATTTTTTGAGCAGATGGGTAATTCTCAGTTAGTTCCTTCTGACTAACATCTTGGATGTATCCTATACACTAATATATGTTTGATCCCTAGACACTTAAGATAAAGAAACTGAAAATACTATACTTCAGATAGATGTCTTTTATAAAAGATAGGAAATTGGTCGACATATCTTATGTACCAGATGTCCTTGTCCTTTGGGAAAATCCTGATTTATGTCCTCCAGGGATTATGACATTCCTACACAAAATGGATCCCCTGTGTGGGTTGTTTTCCACCTCTTCAGCTACTTCCTACTCAGAAGAATAGCCTTGATAGTCAAAAGTCAGATAAAATGAGGACTTCCTTCTTCTTACTCAAGGTCCATAGGAAACACTATTGCCCAGCCAGTACACACGTACTCATTAAATGTAAGGGGTATTGGTTGAACTCAGACCAGTTAGAACTAAGCAACATTTCTGTATGCAACATCTTACACACATTAAACAAATCTTAAAAAAAAAAGTTTCTCAGATGACCCTGAGGAATATATAGAAACTTGCCAATGTACAGTGTTATGAAACACCTTCAAAAAAATTAGTGATATTTTGAGACCAACTTTTACATATTTGAAAGATCCCATCTCAAGCTATCACAGAAGCCAAACATTGTGATGATGAAATGCACATTTTGGATAAGTAACATTTTATATCCTATAGATGTACCTATATGGTATTATCATTATAATGACATGAAAATTCAGATATTTTATAACCTGAATTCTAGAAATACTAGAAGCCAGTAAAATGAAACTGGTGAATCATACTAGGTTGGCTACCACTGATCAGGGGTCAAATGAAAAAAAAAAAACAGTAGTAATTCTTAATTTAAGGAGGCTATGCAAAAGCATGCTACGAGTGATCCTTCATTTCTCAGTGTCAAGTCCTCCTGAGAGAGAGATTTCTTGTCCAGCAAGCTCCAAATATTAGGAGAAAATTACAAAACAAATTTACAGGACCTATAACACCCAATGCCAACTTGCTCAATGCTGCTCTGCTTTTTTTTTTTTTTAAAGATGGGCTGTGGAGGCTGAACAAAGAAGACAACAGGCAGCTAAGATTAAATGAGAACAGGAGGACAAAAACCAGGTGGTGCTGCTCATTGTGTTATGGAACATCAAGTGTTACTTTCTAGCTTTCTCCAAAGCTAACAAATAATTATGTCTGCTGGAAAATAGGCCATGGGAAGAGAGGCCTATTGCAGGTTGCCCTAATGCAGGTTGACCGCCTATATCACGCTGCACTAATTGACACAAAATTGGACACCAGAGGGATTCCTGTTGTAAGGATTGGAGAAAACCAGGTTCAGCATTCTAGATGCTGCCCTTTTAGTTAGGAGGGCAAAAGGCCTGGTCAGTGCTCAGCCCAGTCATCACCAACAGGGGAATGGAGCCTCAGGTAACACTAAATGTTGCAGGTAAAACTGTAAGCTTCTTCTTCCAGAATGGGGCCATTTATTCCACTCTTGCCTCTTATTCTAGATAACCGACACCTTGTCCTTATTACATGATGGTTGCCAATAGGACTCTGATCTTCAAATGTTTTATTCTTCCCCAGCAACGCCAATAATGATTTTATCCCCACAGGCCTTCCTACTAAACTCTAGCTGTGGGCCATAAATGTGACTGGGAGAATTATTATTTCTATTCAGTATTGATTAAGATAGAGGACTAACATGCCCACCCATACCATAAACAGATTTTCCTCCTGCCTAAAGTTTGATTGGGGCACAACCTTGATACCAAATAAGGTTTTTCACCATGGACATTTACTATCTTATCAACTACCTTGAATACCAGAATCTTAGCCATTAAGGAGACAATGGTGGTTACTATTTGATGAAATAACTCTGTGGTATAAATGAGACAATTATTCCTATAAATCTAGTAGTTACTACCAGTACTACCAGTACAGATGACTTCAACACCCAATCTTTTGCAGCCCTAGATCTCAAAGATACCTTCTTTTGCTTTCCAGCATCATCTGAGTCCCAATTCCTTTTTGCCTTGAGTGCAGTAATGAGCAGTTTTAGAACAAACAGTCCACCTGGACTGTTTCTCCCACAAGAATACAGGGACCATGTCCATATTTTTGGACAGGCTTTAGATAGAGACTTAAGTGACCTATTCTTAATGAATGGGGCTTCTCATACAGTATATAGTTGATTTTCTTATCTGCTTTTCTTTTCTAATAGATGGCCAAGATCATTTGGTTCAGACTTTAAACTGACAGGAGATATTGAGTTTTAAATCCTAAGGCCCAATTACTGTCCCAAATAGTCCACTACTTAGGATTTGTTTAATCCCCAGGGCACTAAGCTCTTTCAGCAAAGCATATACAGGCTCTCCAAGACCTCTCAATTCCTGGCACTAGAAAAAACAAATTTGTGCTTCTGTATGATTAATAGGCTACCATGGGTCCCTAGTGATAGAATATCAAACAGCTAGACCCCTAGACGATACCCTAAAAATAGATGACAATCAAATTCCTGCTTGCTGAAAATAAAAACAAAAGACTTATACATTAGATTTCTTTTTTCTTCAAAGCTCTTGCTTTTGTACTGTTATGATTCCACAAATTTATTATAATTAATTCAGTAAATAATATCAAGATGTGATCTTAGGGGTTCTTTTCTAAGCCTTAGTATCTATTCAAAGACATTTAGGATACAACAGTCAGGGTGACTGCGTGTCAAGAAAATAGTCACTTCTGTTAGGAATCTCTTAGGATTACTTTGGCATCTCTGTTACCTGTACTCATCAAGTAATTTCCTTGTTAGAGTTTAAAAGGTCTCATCTCAATCCTGCTTCTTTGCTTCTTTCTCTTGAGCTCAAACCATTTAACAGGATGGAAATAATACTGATATGGATGACTGTCTTGATATTGTTAATGTAAGTTCTGCTGGCGGATCAGACCTATAACATCAGTCTCTAGCTAACTTTCATACAGTATGGCTTACTGTTGTTGGTATCTATGAAGAAAATGACAAAAGACAAGCTGGCTGTGCTATTGTTCTTCTTAAAGATACTCCTAAGACTCAGCCTTTGCATAGAGTGACATCAGCACAAATTGATTATTTTGACACAGGCTTTAGAGATCAGCAAGAGCATGCTTACAACAATATGTACTAATTTGAACTATGTTTTTCTAGTGTTACATGTTCATGCTGCTATTTGGGGAAAAAGAGCAAAAGGAAACATTTAAATAGTAAGTAGAAAAAAGAAAAAGGACATGGATATGAGGATATTTTTAGTTTAAAATGAAAGGATAATAGGATAAGAATAGTTTTAAAAAGAAAATATCTTGTGAGACTGGGTGTGGTGGTGCACACCTGCAACCTTAGGTTTTGGGAGGCTGTAAACAGGCAGATCACTATGAGTCTGATCTAGTAGTGAGACCCAGAACACCCTGTTAACCCTCCCTTAAAATACAAGAAAGAAAGAAAGAAAGAAAGAAGAAAGAAAGAAAGAAAGAAAGAAAGAAAGAAAGAAAGAAAGAAGAAAGAAAATATCTTGCACATTGAAATTTTGTCCTTTACAAATACAAAATAGAAAGATGACAAAATTAGAAAGGTAATGAATCTCAGGAAGTACTACATAGTTACAAAAAGTTCTTGATGGATAAATTTTATGAAGAAAAAATTGTGTAGATGACTTTTATACTTGTTTTTCTCTTGTTGACTTTATGCTTCAAGAGCTGCTTCTTAAAATTTCTTTGCTGTTCACTACTGACTAAAGTACTACAATGCTGACTCTGGAAATTCAGTCCATTCCCCTCCACCATGGGATCAGATAAAACCAATGATTCAGGAATCAGCACAGCATTCCCACAGTAAAGGAGGATCCTGACTGCCACAAGTTCACTGGTGAGCTGTAAGCTTCAAGTATCTGATCAAAAGGACCAACCCAAGAATGAGATTAATAGAGTAGGAGGTCCACTCTTTGTTATTTTAAACAACTCCTCCCTGGCCTTTTGCTCTTGCTTAGTACAACTTGACCCTCTTTTACACTCATTTACCTTTCTATGAACCTAAAAGTTTAGTTCTCAATAAAACATATGGAGAGGGTCCACAAGGTGAACTGTCAAGTCCTCTTTGGGAGAGCCCTTTCTAAATACAGTATTTCTTCTTGACAGCTATTGAGGTTCCAGAAATGATCAATCCAAAGTCAAACTTTGGAAGGGACATGTCCGTCCAGGAACACTACCATCCTGGGAATATGTACTTCTGTTAAATAAACACCACACTTTTACCACTCTACCTTCCAAAAGAGTGCTAGTTTCACCTTGGATATTCGAACTTTAATACAGGCTCACCTGATAGTACCTTTTAAAAACCTACAAAAAAGTGGTTATGGGAAGTGTGACAGTTACTTGATAGCAACTCATTCTTAACATTATCCTTTGAAAAATTAATTTTTAATTTTTTTTTAAATGGAGAAAAATTATTTTCAGTATTTGTGATTGCTAAAATATTCCCATTATATTCAATTTTATTTGGATGTCAGTAACATACCAGTTGATGTTTTCTTAATAAAAGGAAAAAATAATAAAGTGATTGGGTAAAGTAAGAACTGTAGTGATGAAAAAATTATAAATAAAATTTTTTACCAAGTCATTATTGCATATTTACTGAACACAATTTAGTGCTGAAGGCTAAGTCATCTGAATTCTCATTAATTTTGTCATATAATTCAAATTCTTTGCTCCTTAATTTTATGTTCTGCTTTTTAATCTGTTTAGTGAGTATATACTATGGCTTGTGTCTGAATGCATGTCCTCATAAAGCCTCATGCAATTATGGTAGTGGGCTTTTCAAAGGCACCTAATCTAGAGCTTGTTGTTGGTTCATTGCCTAGTTTCTGGATTGGGAATGTGGGTGATGTATCATGAACTGTTACCCCTCTGCCACATCACCTCTTTCTTGGAGCCAGCTAATAATGGACTGAAATTTCTATAAACTGTGAGCTACATAAACCGTTTCCTCTTTAATTTGGGTGTTGCACATTTTATCTCAGCAATAAGAAAATTAACTAAAGTAGTGTCTATCTTACTTATCTCTAAGGGTTGCTCTGTATGAAATAAAATTTCAAATTCTATCTTCCTAGATTAAAAAACTAATAACTGTTAAGGTTTTTATAACTTATACCCTTTCAAATCCAACTGTGATGTCAGAAAAACTTCCTGAATATTTCTGTTGCATGTTTGAAAATATTACATTGATTCCCTCAATCACGAGAATTATACTCTTCCTTCAGTATTTTAGTCTCTGCTGAAACTTTCTACCAGCCATTGTTTCCCATCAATCAGAAAGTCTCTGTATTTACCAGAATGTTCCATCATACAACTCAGATTACACCCATCAACATTTTCAATTTACTTGTCTTTTTCTATTTAAATCTTACCCATTCTTTAATATGCAGCTCTTGTGAACTTTTAACATTTGTGATAATTTTCTGAAACTCTCACAATTTACATTAATCTGTATTTCTTCAGAAATACAATAAATAACTTTGGTTAAATTAATTTAAATAATATATGAAATAGACTGGGCATGGTGGTACTTGCCTGTAACCCCAGTGCTTGGTAGGCTGAAAACAGGAGGATCACTATGAGTCAGGTCTCTGCAGTGAAACACTATAGACCCTGTACTAAATACATAAAAATAAAAAATAAAAAAATTACATTAATCTATATTTCTTCAGAAACACAGTAACACAGATTGGCTAATACATTTGGTTAAATTAATTTAAATAATATATTTATTTAAGTATTTATATTGTACCTCCAGTAGACTTAAACTTCTTAGGGGCAAAATTATGCTATTTTCTTCTTCTAAAGCATCTTCCCTTGAATCTGACCACAAATATAAACAATATTCATAAAACCATATTAAGATAAATAACTTTTGGTTAGAATATGTTAGGAGACATGTATCATGACCTTCCCTCTAGAATAAATTAGACCCTTCCTTAGGTTCACAGACAAAGGCCTGAATAATTAGTAGAATCAAGAACATTTTTTCCAGCCTCTAAAATTATCTACTTAAGCTGTATGTTATTAGGATTTAGCCTAAACTAAAAAGATTTTCAGAGTTTTTGCAGTTTTAAAAGTGTACAACTCTTGATTGATAACAGTATTTTGTAAGTGCTATTTTCTCCACTAGGCCAGTCATAAACAAAAAGGTGGAAAGTTTCCATGAAGTTTGTCTTTTCATAGTTATTTTTATCAGTAACACAAGAAAAGTTGTTTTCTACTTTATGACCTGCTGTATGTTGCAGGATTTTCTATGACAGGAGTGTCTTAACGAAATGACTTTCTTGACATGGTAACTGAAATAAGTTTTTTTTTTTTTCTTGTTATGATTTCAAACAGGAAGTGTAACTAAATGTTCTGAACTTGCCTTTAGAAAAAAATTAAATATTTTCATCAAAAAAGAACATAGATACAATTACCATACATAGATTAATTACTATTTCTTTCCTTTCCTTTTTTTTTCTTTGTTTCTTTCTTTTTCTTTGTGTTTTAGGATAGGGTCTAGAGGGTCTCACTAAGGAGATTGAACTCATACTGATCTGCCTGTGCTCAGCTTCCCAAGAGGGATTACAAGCTCTCGCCACTATGCCCATTCTCAATGTCATCTCATGTGCCCCAGGGGTGGGGTCAGCAATTCAAGCCAGGGATTAAACTAAGCAGGCACTTTAGTCTGCTGAGTTATCTGGCCAGCACTCAATTACTATTTCTTACATTAACAATTATTAATTATTTTATAATCAAAAATTGTGTGTATTTGAGATTCTGACTGAAAGATGAAAAATTTGAATTTTTAGTCAGGATGATGATTTCTTTCCTATGACTCTAAAAGAACTTTATACAAAAGTAAAGATAGACAATTAAAGTTATATCACATTTGAAATATATTCATAGCCAAGGATATAATAGAATGAAAAACAATCCACAGAATGGAGTGAAATTTCTGAAGTCTTATGTCTGTTGAGGGCTTCAGGTGTAAAATATATCAGAACTTCAAAACACTACCAAAAACAGTTAATCTAAAATATGAGCAGGGGATGTGACTATACATTTTCTAGAAAATGACTTACAAATTATCAGCACAAATATGAAAGCATGTCCCATATTACTAATCATCAGGGAAATGCATGTTCAAACTGCAGTGAGATGCCACAACACACCAGTCTAAATGACTGTTATCAAAAGACCAAAAGTGTAAAATGTTGAGAAAGACTGAGGAAGAAAGGTAAGTGTTGGTGAGAATAGAAACAGTACAGTTTTTATGAGAATCATCACAAAGTTTATCAAAAAATTAAATAAAGAACTATCATAAAATTCAGCAATTCCACTTCTGGATATATATGCAAAGGAAGTAAAATCTAATTATCAAAGGAATACCATATATCTGATGGTTTTTTTGTAGCATTATTCACAATATCCAAAATATGAGAGCAACAAGTGAATGAATAAATGCAGGAATAAAGGTGAAGAATATTTACAATGTAATACCATATAGCTTATAAAGGAAAAAAGAAACTCTTGTTTGTAACAACTTTAATGAACATGGAGGAAATTATGGTAGGTGAAATAAAGCCCAATATAGAAAAAAAATTCTACATGATCTCCTTTATTTAGAGAATCTGAAGTTGCCAAATTTATAAAAATTGAGGCATGAATATTGCTTACCAGAGGCAACAGATTCAAGAAAGATAAAGGAGAAATAATTGTAAATGAATGTAGTTTCAAGTAAGATGAAAAAATAATAGTAATATATTATGTAATATAATTTTGGGTAAGATTAAAAATAATTACAGTGATCCTTTATAGTAGTTAAAGTAAAACATTTTATATTTTAATTTGCAAAATGAATATTTTTATATGTTCTTTTTTCTTTTTCTTTTATTTTAAAGAGAAAAAATAAAAATATAAAATGTCAGAACAAGATGATAGAAAATTAATAATGGTTATTCTATTGCATACTGTTATCTTCAAAGTAGTTACTCAGATTACCAGATACAGGCATGCAACACGGCATGCAGCAGGCATGCGTGATTTCCATAGTGTAAGAAACTGAAAGAGCCAAAGAGATTTTGTATGCTCTTACTACAATAAATAAGAAGTATATGAGACTATGAATTTGTTAATTGATTTGGTAATCCACAATATTTAAAAATATCTCATTATGCTAGTAAATATATAATTATTAGCTGTCTTAAAGGAAAGTGAAAAGAGATTTACTGTTGACTTTGTATTCTATAAGGACCATTAATTGACTTTTTTATATGTTCTCCTTTTGTGTAATCTTCCTCTAATATTAATGAAGATTTATTTTTCAATTAACAAAAATTCACATATCCTCTGCCTTAAGAATAATCTTTCTCATAGTTGTTAAAACAAGAAATATAAAAAGGGAAAAGAAAGGGGAGTGAAAAAGAGAAAGATGTGTTAGGTTTATGTTACAATTTTCTCTACTGATAAATGTAATAATTACGTACTGCAAATATGTAGTAGAATAATTTTTTAAAAAGTGAATGAGGAATACCTAAAATTATAAAATAACCACTTTTATTACAATGAGATTTTCACATGAATATAATAAATTAATAATATCCAATATAATGTTTGCAGTTATTTACTTTACATACTTCTGAAACTTACTGAGTTTGTGAATTTGCATTTGAAATAATTGTAAGTTCAAAAGTGTTTCTTTTGAATACTCTTAGTTTGCATTAAAATTAAGTCTCCAAAATATATTGGTTAAAAAATAATTGATCATTAACCAGGCTCATATGCAGTACTTGGTATATTTATTACAAGATTTTGTTTCTTTTGTAGAGGTAGAAATTTTATTATTATTTCTATAGTTTACAAAAACATTAGTTGAAAATATCAGAAATATCTTAGAACAAGAACTTGAAAGAAGTTTAGGTTATTTAACTTTTTTAATATCTGAATACAAAACAGATAAATTTCTTTATTTCATAAACTGAAAAACTCAGTGACTCAGGTATAGTTGACCTAGGAGAGCAGATGTCATTTGTGTCTACCAGGAAATAAAGCTTCCCTCTCCTGTGATTAATGTTCAGTTGTCTTCTTAGTGTTCTGGAACTATTTTTTAAGTTAAAATTGTTCTGATTTTAAAACTGAGTTCACAACCTTTATAGATCAATTTCTCCAAATCTGTCAATTGTAGATAAAGTCCAAAGCAGTAAATTGAAAGCACTTTTGTACTTTAATGTCTTATAAAAGTGAGTACATGTCTTACACTCAGTAGACAATCACAGCCTCCCTTCTGGTGAGAATGAGCAGACTCAGAGAGGCTACACAAAGGAACCTTTGGTTTAACTGCAACAAGGTCTAATGTTAGCAACTCCAATGTGAGATGGGAGCACAATGAATACTAATGGGTTAGACTTTTGAGTGCAAAGTAAGTCAGATGTGAAAAGTGAACTGTTTCTCTTTTAAAGGACCATATGGCAGAAAAAACATACAACAGTTAAAGAAGCATGGCGGACTGGAGTTAGTGGCCTAAGAAACTCTTTCCTCTGGAAACTTTGAGCATGAGCCTATTTGGATTAAAAAGTACTTGTATATGAAATGGAGTGGCAAATCTCAGGATTTCACTCACCGATGATCACTGTTCCTGTTCACACAAGGCAAACATGGGAAAGACACATTCCTATGGTAATAAAACATTTGTATGGCAAGTGATAATTCTAATATAATGCAATTTACTGAATATGTGTGCTCCCTGAAATTTATGTTGAATCCATATATTAAAGTACTTGGAAATAAGATTTTTGGAGGATAATTAGGTCATGAGAACAGAGAATAGTGGCCTTTCAAAGGGCCAGAGAGTAGACTAGCCATCTTTTTGCCATGTAAGGTTACCCATGAGGCATCAGCAGTCTATAGTCCAAACATCTGATCTCAGTAGAATCCAGTGATACTCCAACCTTTATTGTGCACTTTTATATTATAGAACTGTGAAAAATAGGTTTCTATAATTATTAGCAGACCAATCTTTGGCACTTTGTTACAGGAACATGAGATGTTGATTTCATAACCAAAAGGCAGATATTATCTTGACTTTTTGAAGAGGAAACAAAGGCATGAGGATGGCAGATTACCGTACATCACACAGCTGGAAAAATGATAAACTGGATTTTGAGCCTTGGTGTAAGTGACTCCAAGGTTTGTGCTCTTAACTCTTTCACATTACTTTTAGAGAAAGAATATGCAATTGTGGACTATCAACTATGCTCAAGCAATGTTCTTCATATATCTGCCCATCTACCAACTAACATGCAGAAATGTACAGAAAACGTAAGTTTTTAAATAAGTAAGTTAACTAAATTGGTACACACTCTTAGATTGATCAGTAAACACAGTAAGTAGCATTTATATTTTAAAAACAGCAAAATTATCATTATAATATTCAACATATGTTTTTGAAAGTTTTTATTGAGATAAATAAAAGCTATATTGGCTCTGTGATCACTTTGTCGTGTACATATTGTTTTATTTTAGTTACAGGTTTCTGGTTCTTGCAAAATAGCATGCAAACAGATGGCTAATTTTGAAAGTTTTGCCTCACACAGTAAATGTATCTCTGTCCAGATGGACATTAGGTTCCAGTGCCAATATTGTGCCTTTACCATATGGACGGAGGATTTACAGCAAGAGACACTATTGTCAGCTTTGTATCTCAACAAATATTTTTGTCATTGTTATCCATCATAAATTTTTGTGTTTTGAGCACCATAGAGCAACACACTATTTAAGTAAAATATCAAAATCATTCTCATAAAGATATCTGACCATGTTCATACTTCTAATTTTAATCATGCTTATTGAAGTATAATTTATGTAGAATGTAAGTTATCCTTTTTCAGGGTTATAATTTTAGCTTCACTAATTTTGACAAAGTTGAACAACTGTGTAATCATCATTAAAATTAAGATATAGGATATTCCTTCACCTAAAACTCTTTGCCCATACCTTTTGTTAATGTCATTAATTTTATTAATTGTTTTTGCAACCTTACTGTTATAGGATAGATTTTACCTTGCCTTGAGTGGTTATACTTTTAGTATATGCATTGTTGGATTTTGTTTATCTGAATGGCATTTAGAATTTGTGCATTGATATTCCCAAGAGATATTATTCATGGCTTTGTATTCTTACACTTACATTATCTAATTACAGGATAATCTTGACATCTAAATTTATAGAATAAATTACATAATTTACATACTTTTCAACTTGGGCCAAAATTTATACAGAAATGGTATTTATTTCCTTAAAAATTTTAGCAGCTATCCTCAGTTAAGCCATCATTCCCAGATATTCTTTTGTGGGAAGGTTTCTATTTATGCATACAATATCTTTCATAAATAATGGACTATATAAATTATCTATTTTTTCTTAAGTTAGATTTTATTATTTGTTTTTTTCAAGAAATCTGGTTAACCTATCATTATTATGAAAATTTTTGGCATATACATTTTTATAAGATTCCCTAATTCCCTAAATCTTGATATTTAGTTCATATTTTTATGAGTTTGGCTAGAAAAAAAAGTGTTTATCCTCTGCAAAAGAATCATAGCAATAATTTTATATTTCATTAATTGTGAAACACAAACTTTGCTTAATTTGAAATCTACTAAAGTGATTGAGAATTGCTTTATTGAATGAGAGTATCTGAACGCACAGGAAAATACATTTAATCCTTGTAGAGAATTTTATTCAAAAATGTCAGTTACGTCAAATTGATTGAAAGCATTCAAATTTTCTTTATTCTTAGTTATTTCTGTGGACTATTTTCATCAAGTACTAAGAGAAAACTTGAAATTTAAAGAAATATTTGTCCAGTTGTCCAGTTTTTGCTTCAAATACTTAAAAGAATGATTATGTTCCTAATTCCTAGGGCCATTATACATTCTTGACATACTAATCACTTTATTATTAATGAATGACTTTATTTATTCTTTGCAATATTCCCTGTTCAAATAAACTTTGGTGTTTTCTATTTCCACTCCACTTTTGATTAGAGACAGCCTATTTTCTATCCATTATTTTTCATAATTTTAGTTTATATTTCTTGTAGGTCAGATAGATTTGCTTCTTTTAATCCAATCTTAAAGCCTGTTGATTTTAAGTACTGAATGTGAATAATTAAAAAATGACATATCTTTCATACCATATGCAGTACTTTTATACAGCTGAAATCATGGTGTAGACTCAGAGTTGGGTCCAGTGTCAGAGAGTAAATCATAGCATGCATGATTTCTTAGGTCCATCCCCTATCCACACTCTTGAGTACAATGCATTCACAATTCAGAATTTTGAATTTGGATCTTGTAGTGCGCACTACATAACAACTTCAGCAAAAGCTGCAACCTTATCACACAATTACATACACTAAAATTGTGGCAGTGAAAATATGGTTATTCAAGCATAGTAGAAAATCATCCTATCAGCAGTAGCATGTGAACAGAGGTCAGTGTTTTCACCAAAATCAGTGATAATTATGTTACATACAGTCTTTGAAGAGCCTTTAGATCTTAAAGCTTTCAAAATGAGGATGAAGCCCAACAATCAGGATTGGCTAGAATGCCAATCACTTTTGATACATGTTTATGAAACTGCTGGTATTATTCTGTCTCCATTTATAACTAATAAAGAATATGTTCCCTTTACCTAACCTTCAGTGCACCAGATAGGCTCTAGCTAGCTATTTCAGTGCTGTCCAAGCTATGATATTTCTGATTACTTGTGAAGCTTCTGCCACAATAGCAACCATGAATAATCAAGATTGCAGAGTGTGAGAAATTTCTGCTTGTGAAAATTAGTATGCAAGTGAAGATAACAAGCTATTTATGTACCTCACCACATCAAAAACAGAAAAACAGCTGATCTGGAAGAGATAGAAAATAAAAAGTCATAATGAGTGTTCAAAAAGCAACATAATACAAAATTTACAAGATAAAATCTTTGCTTAAGCCAGACGTGGACTCATAGGTCTGTAATCATAGTGCTCTGGAAAGCTGAGGTAAAAGTATAGGAATCAAGCCAAGACTTAGCTACATAGTGAAATCAGATCTTAACATAAATCAGACACATGGGAGAAGTGTATTTTAATGAGAAAGCTTGAGTTCAATCTCCAGTGCTGATAAAAATTTTGTGTACCTGGAAAAATGATTTTTTTAACGTTGGTCATTATACCTGGGCTCTATTGATATTGAAAATATTTAAGTCAGTTAAGGGCTCCTCTTTTTTGTGTATTAATGCAACGTTTCTATTAAAATCTTGCTTAAGGGGCCAGGGAGATGGCTCAGTAGAAGTGCTTTCCTGGCAAGTGCAAGGGCTTGAGTTCAATCCCCTGTTCTGCAATAAATAAATAAATAAATAAATATAAAATCTTGCTTAACATTTCAGCAATTTATTTTAATTGCTAGGGGTTTTTTGTTTGTTTGTTTTGTTTTTATTTATGTTTGTTTGCTTTGTGCAGGGTCTCCGTATGCAACTTGGACTCTTAGTGATTCTCCTGTTTTCAACCTTGCCAGCACTGGGATTACAGGAGCATGCCATCACACCCAGACTCTGTCCCAGGCTCATGGTGCCCCAGGGTGGGGCCCGCATGGCATGTGATGCCAGGGATTGAACCCCACCCGCAGTCTCAATTGCAATCTCAGCGGACCCTGAGGGTAGGGTTTAACCCCGGCCGCTGCTCTCTGCCTAAGCAAGAGCTTTAGTCTGCTGAGCTATCAAGCTGGCCCTTGTATTCATGATTTTGTGCAGTATGACAGACATTTTTTAACAACAGATATTGGAAAAGATAGTAATGAGAATGGGGTCTCACTACTAGATTGGTCTCACAGTTTGTTTGTTTGTTTGTTTTGGTACTGAGGATTGAACTCAGGACCTTACTCTTGCCTGGCAGGCTCTTATACCACTTAGCTATTTCCCCAGCCCGATTGGACTCATAGTGATCAGACTGTTTACAGCCTCCCAAGAGCTGGGATTATAGGCACACACCACTAAGCAGAGTTTCTGTGAAAGGATTTTTAAGACCCATAGAACTTAATGATGCCAAGATCATGGGGCATCTTCTGAGACAAGAAGAAGACAGGTGAATGGAGTTATCCCAAGAGAAAAGTATTTAGCTTCCTTTCACCTGTTACAGGGACTAAGCTAAGAGTTTGCTTTGAGAGTGAGAGGAGGATTTGCATTTGCATTTTTCTTCAATGCAGTACTCAGATATACTAAATTCATTCTGCATAAGGAGTTGAAATCTAGTCTTTGGGAGCAGTGGTGCGATTTTATGATTTAGATCTAAAATATTTCTCTAAATTTTCATGTGTACAAGTGTAGCCTGGTCTGATAGGGCCAGTCACTGGAGCCATTATCTGCAAGGTTATATGCTTGTTCTAGGCTCATTCTTTTTGTTTCTAACTCTGTTATTCTGTTACTGTGTTGTGTAAAACTCATTATTTGTCCACTATTATCTAGGAATTCAAGACTCAAACTCTTAAGAGCCAGTACTATTTACATTATTGCAGATGAAATAGTTCTGAGATAACCTACCCAAATAATAACAGACATAGTCAAATATTTTTCCTAAATCTTAAATTATCATTCAAAATTATTTATTGCTTCTTTATTAAAATAATTCCTTCAGAAACAAATTTCATCAACTAACCAATTTAACAATGTGCAACAGAAAACTAGAATACAGTATTTTTGGATATATTTCCATATTTTAGGTATTTACTACTTTATTCTTTACTGAACTTTGTTGAACAGTTCTGATTAATCATTAGCAGCTAGAAAAATAGATAACTTCTTGGGAATTTTTAAGGTGCAGGTTCAGTTACAGGACTTAAGAATTGTATTAGTCATATTTCCTATTTCTGGAACAAAATACCCAACACTTATGAATTAAATGAAAAAGAGGGATTTTGGCTTAGAGTTTCAGAGGATTTAGCTCCTGATTAGTTGGTTCGAGGACAGAAGTGGCCCAGTAGAAGGAGCCGGTAGAAAAAATTTCTAAGCTCTTGGGGCCAGGAGAAGAGTAAGAGAGGTAGGAGGCTCTAGGGAGAAGAATGCACCCTTTCAGACCATGCCCCAGATGGCTGCTTCTTCCGACCAGATATTGACTGCCACAACATATTTAACTAAGAACTCATCAATGTTCTTAAACTACTGAGGAGTACAGCAGCTGCACAGTCCAATTGCCTTCCTAAAGTCCAACTCTGAACACATGAGACTTAGAAAATAGTTTATATCTAAACCATAATAAGAGTTATTTTTTAAATAACATACATAGACTTTATTAAAGCTCATAAAATATGTGAACTTTGAAACTTTTAATTTGTTTTTTAAAGGCTACACAAATGTCTCCATTACTCAAAATTGTGTTTGGTTCTTTGTAATGAGAAGTTAAGGATACTAGAAAACTTCAAGATAAATAAGATACTTAAGTATCTCCAAAGCTCTGAAGCATTTTTATGTAAGATTTTTTTTCCCTAAATTTTTCAGGAATAATCTAGAGACAATCAAATATGAATTGCCATTGAAACATTAATAGCCTAGAAAATCATAATTCAAAGTTTTCTAACTTGGATCATTCATT
>NW_004524632.1:87309-89673 GCF_000260255.1 Octodon degus
GCTATGAAAATTTTCTATATTGAATTCCTATATGCTCTGTGCACCTTTTTATGTTTCATTGTATATAGTATTTCAATTATCTGCTTATTTTCTTCATTCTGCTCACAGCCTGCTCTACATCTGAGGGAACTGTCTTTGCGTCCTCACGGCGCTTGGCATAACGTCTCGGCACAGCAGTCGTGAGCAGACAGCGAGTCAGGTAAGCTATATGGTGCTGCCTGCCGGCCTGCTGCGCTGGAGACGTGTGCCCACACCTGCCCTTGGCCTCTCTCGTCTACCCACCCTCCTCTCCGTGCTGCTCTCGGTCCTTGGGGGTTGATTTCTCCGCGGGCATGGAAGACAGGTGAGTGGGTCTCTTCTCAAAGCTCTGTGTTCCTCCTAGTAAGAACTGCCTCCCTCCCCCAAGCTGGCCTTAGGGAGGCAATGTCCCTACCCCAAATTTTTCTGGCCCTCTGGCATTTTCTATCCATGATATTCTATCTTCTTCCCATACTTTTGTACATAGTTCTGCATCAAACCCTACTCCAGTAGCCTAATTTGAACGCACCATTGCTTTCTTGCTGACATTCCCGACTGACATGGAACAATTCAAATTATTACAAACAGAATCCATGATTCTCTATCAGTTCAATGTTTGATCTCCCATATCTCCTCAATAAGCTCTGTGAGTCTGAATTCATTTTTAGTTTTCAGCCTAGGAGGCATTAAATCTCTCATATAACCCACTACCCTTATCTGCCTTTTGCCTCAGTCAAATTAAGAGCACACCCCCTTTTGTCCAGGGATACCTGCTTCGCTTGTCTGTCCTTGGAGTTGTTTCCCTGCTCTTGGAACTTGCAGCATTACTTTTCTCAGAAGGAGCATCATTTAAGGTTAAAGGGCGTGATGTTTTGAATGGGAACAGAGGGGAGTAAGGGGCAGGGAAGCAGCAAGAAACATTACGTGCCGGGAACATTACATGTCCTTTTCTCTGCAGAACTCTCGTGGTCGTGTGCTCACCGTCACTGCCTGAGAGAAAGTGTGCTAAGTGGCGTCATCGCTAGCGAGGTAATCCTCAGGTCACAGCTCGAGTGACTTTGCTTTATGAATATGTTTTTCTCTCCATCTTTCTCTTCTTCCATATGTATTTGTCAAAAAATGTAAGCAGATATTGACAACTTGGTAAGAGTACAAAGAGAAGGGACATGAAAGAAAAAGAACCCAAACCCTTTCCTTTTAGTTCCTGCATGTGTCAACCTCCACTGACGTGTGGTGTGGGTGAAGGTGGCTGGCACGCCTGCCAGCTCCCGCCTGAGTGGCTGGTGCCCTTTAGAAGTCTCCTCAGACCAGGAAGCTGAGATCACCTGTAGATGCAGCTTCCCCCCTAGTCTGTCTGCTCTGCTTGTTGAACAAGCCAGGGGTGGAAAAGGAGGGGCGGCAAGATGAAAGGGCGGCACCCATTATGTGTGTGCCATGCCGCAGCTACTGGACACGGCTCATCCCTTTCTGAAGCCACAGCCAAGTGGGAGAGGAGATAGGAAAGTAAGTGGAACTCGCCTCTCTGGTCTGAGGACCACCCTGGTATGGTGGGGTAGACTGAGGCAGGAGGAGCTGAAGATGATACATGGATCTCAGGGAGAGGACTAGCACTGTGCGCCATGGCTGGGAGAGGAATGGCCTGACCTGACTCACAAGGTGGAGAATGAACAAGAGGGGACACAGACAGTAGGCAAGAGATGGCTAAGAAGCTGTCCCACTAATGCAGACGAGAGATGACTGACCATGTGACACTGGCAGAACCAGAAATGCAGAGATGTGGGTGAATTCTGGACATACTTTGAAAGAAAGCCAGTTGAATTTCTTGATGAACTGAAAATAGAGTATAAAAGAAAGAGAGGGACACATCCATTTGCTGACACCCAATAGCATGGAACTGCAACGGAGACGATGCCAGTTGGAGGGCCAGCTGGGGGAGCCCAGGCTTGAGGTTGGGCACATTAATTCTGAGACATCTATTAGACATTCAAGTAGGATTGCCAAGGAGACAATTGTGTATAAACATTAGGGATTTGGGAGGGATGCAGGTGGTGTTCAGAGCTGTCAGCCTGGCTGAGATGACAGGAGGGAGAATAGGTAGACAAGGAAGTCTCCAGAGCAAGCACAGAGCTCTGCAGTGTTACCTCAGAGGCTGAACAAGAGGAAGACAGCAGAGGAAAGGACAGAGACAACGCCTGCAAAGACACAGAAGGTGCATCGTCCTGGAATCCAAGTGTAGGAGATATTTAGGAAGAGGGAGGGATGGGCTTATCAAATTCTTGGATTTATCAAGTGAAATAAGGACAAAGAATTGACCTTTTGATTTTGCAATGTGGACATTATCAGTGA
>NW_004524632.1:90608-112265 GCF_000260255.1 Octodon degus
CTGGCTGGCATGTGGTGCTGGGGGATTGAACCGCAGTCCCTGTGCTTTGCTTAGCTTGTTCTAAGTAGGTGCTTTAGACCACTGAGCCATCTCACCAGCCCCTAATCCCAGCTCTTGGGAGGCTGTGAACAGGTGGATCATTATGAGCCTGATCTAACAGTGAAACCCTGAACACCCTCTAGACCCTTCCCTAAAAAAAAGAGATCTTTTTCTCAACAAGGGAGAAATAATTATGTATGGGGAGATAGTGACCTAGCAGGGACAGGAAGGTGATGACAGAGGGCAGAGGCAAAGGGTGGCTCCTTAAGTGTGAGGGAGGAGGCGCACAGCACAAAAACACAAGCAAGGACTGGCACCAACAAGAACCAGAGCTGCTCACTGAAAGAAATGAGTGGGAGGCAGCATGCGGAGACAGATGCTGGTGGTAGGCATATGCCGCAGTGGCCAGCTGCAGCCCTCTTGTGAACACCTGGCTTCATCCATGCACTGAGAAGCACCATGATTCAGCAGGGTATGAGGATGGTAGAAGGACAAGTCTGAAGAAGCAGGTATGAAATATGGCCTAGGGGAGGAGAAGAGTCAATGGATTAAGGAAACTATTTTCAAGTGCCATTCAATTTATCTGAGAGAAGGCAAAAACGCAAACAAAAGGTGATAAGAGGAAAGATAAATAACAGATTAAACCTTATTCCAGCTTCCTACATAAATGCACGAGTGTCTCAATAGGCTACCTACCACAAAAAGAAAGTCAAGATTTCTTATTCCCTGGGTGTAATGCGGGCATGCAGCTTGTCACAGTGGCTTAAATACAGCAAGTGTTTGACTTACAGTTGGTGTGTGGATGAGCTACAGGAGGGGTTACCAGGCAGGGGTTGTTGCACTGTTACCAAACACATTTCAAGGGGCCTAAATTTGCTGTCACACAGATAAGCCTGTGCTGATAATCTTGAAGGCCAGAATCCTGAGGGTTGAAATGCCAAAAATCACCATGCTGAAAAATTAAAACCTCTGAAATTCTGCAAGTCAGACTTTTTTGTTTTAGAAATCTGGTTTTGTTTTTGAATTTTTCCACTAATTTAAATTGTCATGGGGCCTGGCCCTAGCTCAGTCCTTTAAGTGGCTGCTTCCACAAAGCTGTCAGCCTCAGGTTCCTGGAGTTCGAACCTCACAACTCTCCCACTGGCCAAAAGTGCCCTGAAGGCATTCGAGGAAGAAAAAAAATATAAAATAAAAAAATAAAATAAATTGTCAGGTTTTTTTTTTGTTTTTTGTTTTTTTTTTTTTTTGCAATTTGCAGTATCATTTCAAATACTGGAGGTATAAATTGTTTGAATGTGTAGGGAACTCTAGTTAATTTTATGCTTTTTTCATGAATCTGGCTCTGAGAAAGCTCAGTATCATGTTGTCAGCTCTGTAGAAGCACAACCCGAGTGTGTAAAGTCATTGTGACTGCTAAAGTCAGAGAAGAGATGTCCCATTTCCATGTCTGCGTGTGTGAAAGCTAACATTCCTTCAGCGCTTGGCTTTTTGGTGATGTCAAAGCTTCTGACTGATCTTTCCACGAAGCTTGGGTTGTCTGCCATCAAACCTTAGGTAACACAGTGCTGAAGCTAGGTGTACACAAGCATTAACCACAGTTATGTGTTTATATAGTTTGCTTGTCGACTATGAATATATTTGTCTGCTTATAGCTGCCACACACATGCAATCATACTTGAATATGCCTACAGAGACATATTATAATTGTAACCATGCATGATGCATCCCTGTAATCCTAGCACTTGGGAGGCTGAGGCAGGAGGGTCGCCATGAGTTCAAGGCCAGCCTGGGTTAGAGAGGGAGACCCTATCTCAAGAAAAGGCCAGGGCCAGGGATGTAGCTCAATGAAACAGCACCTGCCTGGTGAGCACAAAGTCCTGAGTTCGATTCCTGGTACCCCGCCCCCCCAAAAAAAAAGAAAAGAAAAAAGATGGCTGGGAGATAGCTCAACAGTCTAAGCACCTGCCTGGCAAGCACAAGGAACAAGTGTGATGCCTGGTACTGCATGCCATGCCAGCCCTGGAACACTGGGTGAGCCACGCCATCCCCAACACCAGGGATGGTGGCACACACCTGTAATCCCAACTCTAGGGAGGCTGAGACAGGAGGATCACTACAAGTCTGAATTGTATAGCAAGACCCTGTATCAAATAAAGAAAAAAGAAAGGAAAAGAAATACAGTATATTATAACTATCTATCTGATTCTGATAAATGGCCTATAGAGTTTTTAGATGTTTCTCAAATAAATCTCATTTTAGAAGTATAAATGTCTTTTAAATTTTTAAAAAATTATTTTTCCATAGTTATATTGAATCAAATTTCCCCCACAAAGTCAACATTAAACCGAACCACTGAAGTTGATTCAGTTCTCATCCAATTCAGTTTGCGACCAGAATCAAAGAATTAAGTTTGTATATGAGGGTACCACTGTACTACTGGTGTTTTAGACTACAGAGGCTGATCATTTGGGATTTCAGCATTTGTGATTATGGTGTGTGAGGCTGTGTCTTTATTTTTATTTATTTATTTATTTATATTTGGTGGTACCAGGGTTCGAACTCAGGACCTTGCACTTGCCAGGCAAGCACCTGTTCCACTGAGTGATCTCCCTAGCCCCAAAGCTGTGTCTTCTGAGATGCACACAAACACAGCCATGTAGCACTGACTTCTCTAGAGAAACCCTCATGACTCAGCGGTGTAGAACTTCTACTACCTAGTGAGTCGCTTCACACAGCAGAGGAGAAAGCACACCCCATTCTCCATCTTGCTGTTGTTTACTTTGTTCAGCATCTCCTTCTTTAAGGGTTTCCTTTTCACCCACTCCCAGCTTTCTTTTGCTAGAGATAAAAGAGCACTTAGGATTCCCTTAGGTCTCTTGAGCTTTAGAATGTCCTCGTCATCATGGAACCCTCTTTCAGACTCACCCCACTTGCTCGGGTCTCTGAGAGCCTGAACTGACCACCTGCACATCGCTGGTGGCGGAGGGAAGGTGTTCTCCCTGTAGGCAAGGCCTCATGACTGCAGGCAGGATAAGGGAGAAAACGTTTCTGAGCAGAAGTGTTAAGTAAATCTGTGTCAAGTTAGCCCTGCCTCCCGCACACCAGCAGCTTATTTCGGGTCAGTTTCCACCATCCATGGCTCCAGGCAGGCCCAGCCCACGTGCCCGTGATGGGTGCTGGAGCTGCCCGCTCCTTGGTCAGGGTCTTCCCTGCCCATCCTGCAGTCCAACATTTATTACTAGGGCTTTCCTGTGGGGGAGCACTTTATGCCCATTATCTTTATCCTAATAAACCACTACTTACAGAGTTAGAGGCTGAATCAAGAACTAAATAAGCTGCCTAAGTCCAGGAAACCTGCGAGTGGCTGGGGCAAGAGTCCTGCCAGGATCTGTCTGCAAACATCACTCCTCTGGAGTCCTCTGTGCTAAGACTGTCTGCACCCTGCCCAGCCCCAGGCCAGCCTTGTGTCCTAAGACAGTGAGCTCAAGGAACAGCACATCATTCCGCTGCCTGGTTTGGGGCAGGGAGCTGCATCTGTAGACCCAGGACTGCTTTAGGGAGAGCACTAGGCACTTTTGCCCCTACTTAATTCATCTGTTGTGAGCTCAGTCCTTGCTCACAATCACCGGATAGCACAAGGCAGACATTTGCATTCTTGTATTAAGGATAATATACTGAGGCAAGTTGGGACTCAGTGAAATGTGAAGCTTGATTTTAAAGCCATGGAGCCGGCCCCTGGCTACAGGAGACCATCCCTTTGGGAAAGTATGCGAAGTCAGTTGGGGGACCAGAAAGCTGTACTCACACAGATCCCCAGGATGGCACTGGATGCAGCGTCAGACAGGGCTTAACCCCTGGGCCTCGGTGTCCACATCTGTAACAGCCTGGGTTTTTACTAAGAGAGCCCCTGGACCCTCCAGCTCTGAGCCAATACTAAAAGGAATGGGCAGCTGTCCTGTCCCTCCTGGACCACTCTCTTGGCCCTAGGCTCTTCTGTGACTGCCAAGCCTCAGACAGGTACACTGTCCCCCACCTGGGTTAAAGTGAAAACCAAGGGACACCTAAGGAATGCGACAGTCATTGGCAGGGGAGGCATCTCCGGGCGTGTAGGGGCGGGACCAAGCCCAGGAACAAAGTCCAGGCCAGAGGCTGCTCACCTCGGAAACGAAGGGGACGAGGTGTGCAGGGACAGACGGAGCTGTGCACAGACCAGAGAGGGGAACGGGCCAGAGACAGCGGGGCCAGAGCATCAGGGACAGTGCCAGTGGGACAGGGACAGCAGGGTCCAAGCATCAGGAACAGTGACAGCGGAGCCGGGAACCGTGCGACAGGGACAGCGGGGCCGCTTGGCGGGGACACTGGGGCCGCTGTCCGTCCCGGGCGGAGATGGAGCTGGAGGCCTCGAAAAGGGCCCCCGCGCACAGCGACAGTAACCCACGCAGCGGCAGGTGGGCCCGGGAACCCGGGAAGGGCTGGTGGTAAGGTGCCTCTGCGGTGGCTCCTGGATTGGTGTAAGAGGTCTCGGTCCACCTGGGAACAAGTCGAACCCAGGGTCACCGCCCGCGGTGGTGGCCAGCCTCTGCTCAGCCTGAAGAGAAACCCCGAGGTCTCTGGCAGAGCGCACCCGCCCCCTTCCCTTGCTCCCTCCCTGCCTCTTGCTCCCCTCTCTTTCTCTCTCCTCCCTTCTCCTCCCCTCCTTCCCTTCAAGGAGGTAGTTCTCCACCCGCTCTGTGTCTGCTGAGGCCTCAGTGCCCAGCCTGAAGCACCAGCTAGGAATGGGCAAGTCACAGCGGCATGCCACCTGGCCTGCGCTCCCGCTGGAGATTCTCCTCTGGTGTGGGAATCTCAGCTGCTGGGGCAGCTTGGCCAAGCCCCGGTGTGTGGCTCCTCTCCACAGTGAGAAGAGTGAATAAAGGCTGTCTTTAGCCTCAAATCATTATGGCTGTAACCTTCCCGAGCTCAGGCCTGGTCACAGAGAGCAAGCTGATGCTTGTGCCAAGACGTTGTAATATTCTGTGAGCTCATTTGGACAGTGACACTGTTCTATCCTAAGTGTCATGGAAGTTCTCCACAGAAAATTTAGATTTGCCATGGAGAATTAGAAAAGCAGAGGGCTGGTGTTATTTCCATTAGAAAAATGTGGTATTTATCAGCTGGCAACTGCTGCTGCGAATCCGTGCAGAGGTGGCTATTTTTGTGTCCACCTGGTTGTTCAGGGTGAAGAAGAGTATCCCCAAGAGGTGTGCCAGCACCCAGGAGACACTGGGTCCGCTGTCCACCCCAGGCAGAGATGGAGCTGGAGGCTGCTAAGACGGCACCCTCGTGCAGCGACAGTAACCCACGCCGTGGTTACTGTCAATTTTGAGAGAGGGTCTCACTAAGTTGCCCAGGTGGGGCTTGAACTTGTGATCCTCTTGTCTCAGCCCCCTTATTACCTTTCTGACCATATGTCTCATGTCCGTCCCAGGATGGCCTCAGGCGCTTAGGTTAGAGTCCCTGCGGGTGGAGTGGTTCACGGACAATCACGGAGAGTTAAGAACAGAGATGCTGAAATTAAATCCGAGGTTAAGTTTTATAAAAGCAGGCCAAGGATTTTACCTTCAAGGGAAACTAAGCCTACTTCTGTTACAAGCACAGTGTGAGCTACCAAGCTCAGCAGCAGGTGTGTGCCTGCTCCGCTTCCGAGCCGATGGCACATTCTTAGTGGGCTATGTTCCCCCAGTCACATAGTGAGAATTCAATATAACTTGAGAGTCACATGAGTAAAATGTGTCACCTATTGGGCAAAGGTGTTTACCTTAGACAAAAACCAAAACCAAAACAGCCTCTGCTCTCAATACATTATTGCAGGGTGGATAGACAAATATTGCATATACTAAATAAATAAGAAGGAGTTAATTCTATGTGAACTGAAGCCTCTTTTAGAAAGTGATGTGGTATGGAAAAGCATGAACATACTTGTAGGAAATGAGGAGTACCAGGTCGGGGTCTGTGCCTTTAGAAGCAGGGTGGCTGGGACTGCTGAGCACTCCCCACACCCCATGGTGCTGGGCTGGACCCAGAGCTTAGCACACTTGTCACCACAGGCTGCAGCCCTGCCTGGGTCTTCTTCTGAAGGCAGTATCTGAGAAAGACTAGGACAGAAGAGAGAGGAGTGGGAGGGGAGCCTTTCTGGTATGATCACCACACAAAGACCCTGAGATGGGACGTGTTTGGTGTCCACACAGCGGCAGAGACCAGGGTGCCTGGAGAGGAGCAAGCAGGAAGGAAGTGAGACATATGGTCAGAAAGGTAATAAGGGAGGCTGAGGCAAGAGGGTCACAAGCTCAAGTCCTGCCTGGGCAACTTAGTGAGACCCTCTCTCAGAATTGAAAAATAAAGGTTGGGGATGCATCTCAGTGATAGAGTGCCCCTGGGTCCAATTCCTAGTACAAAGAAAGAAGAAAGAAAGGTGAAGAGAAAGAAAGGAAAAAGAAAGAAAGAAAAGGAAGACATGTGGCATTGTAGCAGCCTGCAAGAGGACTTGGCACCTACTCTGGGAGAAGCAGGAGCCATTCTAGGGTTGAGAGCAGAAACTGACTGACCACCCCATGCCAACTCTGCCTGCTGGCTCAGGACAAGCTCAGGACGGCAGTGAGAGATAAGCAGAGGCTGCCTCTGTGGATGGGCAGAAGTGGGGAGCAGGGGTTGAATTCTGATTGAATTCCATACATAGCTCCCACATCCTTCAGGGGAGCAGGGCTACTGTTAGCTTTGTGCTTTTAAAGAGAAGAACTGTGCCGGCCAGCATACATTGCTTTCCCTGTAGGATCTCTGCCAGGCACAGCCTTTCCTCATGCCTGGATGTCCTCTTAGCACCTTGGACAGTACCCTCCTAGCTGGCAATGGCTGGCATATGTGGTGTTGTGGACACACATTATTTTATGCCTGAAAATGTTATACTTGAATATCATAGCTACTTGGGTTTGTGTTTGACTGCCAAACATTTTGTAACAGTTTTAAATTGATTTTATTTTTACAGCAACCAAGACAGGGAAGAAGTGAAGAAAGGGAATTTGATTGCACCACTAGCACTGGTAAGCTGTGAAATATGAAATGGGAATAATCCTAACTTCCATTCAAAGAGGACTTGATTCAGCAGCTGCAATGGCAACAGACTTTCCTGATGGGCCTGTGCTGTCTGGGCTGGCTTGTCACAGATGATGGACACTCTCCAGAGGCAGGGCAGGCTAGCTGAGACTCAGCCAGAGCTCCAGGTGCACAGGGAAGCTCAAAGAGAAAGTGTTTCCACAGCATCTTGCAAACTCCCCGTCTTGGAAAGTGTATCTTGGCACTGCGCTCCCTATGCTTACCTTAAAGTGGGCTTTCGGGTACAGGGGGCTGTGGGCCACAGAAACTTTCAAAACAGGAAATCCATGTTCACGTTTGGCTTCCAAGAAAAACTGGTCATCTATGGGATGGCTCCTGGGGATTTTGATTATGCTTAAGACCTCTCTCAGTGCTTTTCTTCTGGCTCAAGGTGGCCCAACATATTTTTGGAAGAAATCCAATCTTTTCATTTTTTAAAATTTTATTTTATTTTCAAACTACATTGGTAGGACAGTTTCAATAATTAACACATTGTATGCATTCTTCCTAGTGGCTTAATTGCTGTTAATCTTTTCATTTTTAATATGTCTCAGAGAAGCAGCCCAAGAAAGTATTTCCGTACTTTTGATAAACATGATGTGTTTCGAACTGACAGCCTTTATGGACAGCAAAGAAGTAGAATTTGTGGCATATCAGCTGAAACTTGAGCTCAGTGGGAAAATGGAAGCAAAGATCCCCAAACATTCACACATTACGCACATGTCTCAGTTACCACAGAGCTCTGTCATTCTCCTCCTCCACATTTTATGTGTTTCTCTTTTTAAAAGTTTCAGTAAAGACAAACAATTCCAACCTTGTGCTTGGAGAATATATTGCCTGTGATATAAAATCTGGTCTTAATACACAGATTTTTAACTTGTCTTCTATAAAAAATGAAACTATACATCATATAGTAGAAACACAGAAAATTTCACTTGAATGTAAAAACTTTAGGTTAAATTAAGTTTAAACTTAATATATATTCTTCCTCTGAGTAGATGGATACTCAGGATAAAACTGTTACATTATGAATACATTATTTTGTGGAAAACAGATTTAGATTTCCTTAGATGTTGCTAACCTAATTTTAAATTCAAGCTTAGAAACTTAAATTTAATTAATATGAAAAGCTTTAAAATTTAATATATAAAAGACATTAAAATTCCTCAAAGTCACGTAACATCCCCTAAGAGGACACTATGTGCTGACTCTGTGCTTCAAACTGTGGCTGACAGGCCACACACACTCCCTCCTTCCCTATGAGCCATTTAAAATTAATCTTGGAGAAGTTAGTATCTTCGGTAGTAATTTTAGGAACCCTTCCCCACTTGTTCTTTTTTTAAACTTAAAATAATGTTATTAGTACAAATCTGTACACGCAGCTTGTAGTCCTGCTGGAGACAGGTCGTTGCACACACCACACTTGTTTCTTCTAACCCCTTCTCTCTCTCTTCTCCCTCCCTTCTCCTCCAATTCCACTTCCCAAATCTCATTCTGGCTCACAATATTGATCTCAGCATAACCTGACCCCTTTCTTCGCTCTGAGCTGTCCCTTGCTATGACCTGATGTCTCTTTTGCTGGCCTGTGTGTTTAGTGATTGATGTCATTTAGCCCCCAGACCCGACTGAACTCCCAGAACTTGTTTAGGGCAGTTTGCATATACGCCAGACTCCCCCACAGGCTTCAGACCTCAGCCCCAGCGAGGCGTCAACCCAGTGTGGCCCAGCTCCCACCCCCAGAGGTCACTCCACCATCTGTCATGACTCAGAACTACATAACTGTCCCTTGTCCTGCAAAGAGGTGTCATGTCAGGGGAAAGGAGCAAGTAAAAAACTTGAGAAGAAAGGTAAGGCACAAGAGTAGAAAGGAAGCAATAAAAATGAAAATACAAATGAAACAAGATGTAGTCCAGCAGGCAGAAAGGGAGAAAAGAAAGATCCATAAAAAGTCAATCAAAACTACTGCTAAAGGGTGAAAATTAAAGATAAGAAAACAGAGACTACAAAGCCATTTGAAGTTTTGGAGCTTAGATCCATGGCTGGTGTCTGGGGTCTTCCATTTCCTGCGACACCTGGCCACGCTCCGTAGAGAGCACTGAGCCCAGCTGCCCTGGTGCAGACCCCAGGCCTCCTCCACCTCTCTTATACCCTCACAGTACTTTGTGACGTGCCCTGCAGGGATTCCACTGTGGGCTGTCACCTAACCCTACCATGCAGGGACCAGTTGACTTGCTGTCCTCAGCCTACACATCCCTGCCCCCTTCAGGTCTGCAATCCTCCAGACTGCCTTTAGCAGCTTCTCCAGAGCAGGACCTTCCTGAAGCCTGCTACAGAACACTGCAAAAAGCTTATTGTCCTCCACTGTTGAGCTGCTCTTAAAGCTAATTTAACCTCAAAACTCAGAGCATCTGTTTGCCTCCTATTTTTAGTTCTCTCTCTGAAATAGTCTGAATGTTGCTTTAAAGGGTATGTGTGTGTGTTGGTGTGTAAACTTAAGGTCTAGCCTTACTGCTCTTAATTCGTTACCTCAGGATCTCTGAGAGATCAGGCAATACTTCTTAGTGGAACCAAACCTTTATCTCTTCTGACTACATGATGATCATTCACAGAAATCAGACACTGAATAAGCAGAATTAGATCAATGTCTTCACAGAGTACAAAATAAATAGAATCATGAAATCAATCTGTCAATGATTTAGATTACAATTGTACTCTAGTATATTCATTTGAAACTATTTTTTTTAACTGATACAGGACCTCACTATGCAGTTCAGACTCCTAGCGATCCTCCTGTCTCTGCCTCCTCAGCACTGGAATTACAGGCATGTGCCACCACGCCCAGTTTTGGTGGCTGGCATGGCATATGGTACCAGGGATCGAACCTGGGTCCTTACCCTCACTAGACAGGCACTTAGACTGTCAAGCCACCTCCTCAGCTTCATTTGCAACTGTTATTTGGTGCAGACTTTAAGTAAAAATCCAAAAGCTCCTGTAACACCAGTTCTCCCTTTCAGTTTCGGTACTCTGACTGGCAGGACAAAGCATTCATGCTCCTGGGCACCGTCATGGCCATTGCTCACGGATCAGGGCTTCCCCTCATGATGATAGTGTTTGGGCAAATGACGGATAAATTTGTTAACACTGCTGGAAATTTCTCCTTTCCAGGTAATCATTTCCTTTTTTTCTTTACAAGCCATGAAATTTCTCTGAGTAAAAGGTTAGAAATTGATTTTAAATATTTATCAGATTCCTGTTAATGGTTTAGACAACTGGAAGACTCTACTCAAAAGAAAGAAATTGCAAAATTATTAGAAGAATTGCCAAATGTTCATTTAGCTGTCAAGAAATGCATGTGTGCCATTTGATTGTTAATATAGGAAAAGGAACATTACAGAAAGCTTTGCATGTAAACCAAGTAGGGAAGCTACTCTACTCGAGGACAGTGAGAGCAGGGTAAGTGGCATCTCTGCTGTCCCATTCGTCATTACTGATGGGTTTCAAGACATGTCAGTTATTATGACAGTATTTTTTAGCTGTGGACAGCTTGTAAATCTATTTTTCAGTTTTTTGGTCTCACCTTCCTTCAACTTTAAAAAATCATAGCCATTTCTGTCTGCTTTTTTGATCTGTGAAATTGACTAGAACTGGATATAACATTCATTATAGAGAAAATAGACTCAGTGTGAGGGTGATGTGCTTCGGAGCTCACCCAGAAGGCTACAAATACTGATGCAACAAAAGAATCCCTGGTGTCAGAGACCGACAAGAGGGGCCCTGGTGGCGCCGCGCAGCAGGGATCCAGTAGACGCTCTTACGTTCCTATTAGCCAAATTCCATGTAACAAGGACACTTTCTATGGTTTCTACCAAGCCAATAGCTCTGTTTCTCATGAACCCTTGAGGTTACTGGGCTAGGGAAGACTAAATGAAGCTTTGATGAGCAGTTGGTAGAATTAAAGTAACATAATAAAGGCAGCTGTTTTAGCAAAGACAATTGAGAAAAATGTGCTCCATCTTTGTTCTGTTCTTGTTTGTTTTATGAGACAGGTTATCCTTCCTTACTCCACCCAGTCGTAAGCTCATGACCCTCCTGCCTACATCTAGAAGGACCAGGATTATGAGACCACAGGTGTGTGCCACCATGCCCAGCTGTGCTCCATCATTTAGAAGAATTTCATAGAAGTTTTTGTTCAGTATTTGAGATTATATATCTAGTTGTTTTTGCAGAGTATAAATGTAGTTATCAAAGGGAATATGATTGTTTTATTAACAAAATAGAATATGTTTACATAAATATCAATGTCTTTTACAAATACAGAAACAGTTACAGCAAGTGCCTACAAAAGCATAGTTTATTTGTTCTTAAGTACTATGACCTCTGAGCAGAAAACTTTATTTTATGAATGGCCATCAAATTCCTTCATTGAGCTTACCCTGTGCTAGGTCCTATGCTGAGTGCGGTGCATACACAATTTCCGCTGACCCTCGTAAGAACAACTCTCCATGGCAGGTGGCCTTACTCCTAGGGTATGTAGAGAAAGGAACGCGTGGAGAGAGTAATCATCTTGTCCACTGTCACACTGCTGTGAGTGCGAGGCAGGTCCACGCAGGGCCTTTCTGACCTCCTGACCACGATCACAACCAGGTACACTTCCTCAAGGATAAATAACTGTGTTTTCACTAGGACAATAAATAAGTTTTGGGGAGTTTTAAATAGATTGCTTATATTTGACAAGTGACCAAACCCTGCACAAAACACTGTGAATAAAGAAGTTGGAGTAGGACAGCCTCCTTTGAAAAGTTTTTTAGGAAGTGATGGAAGCAGTAATTTTCTATTTGTTTTCCTTTTACTCTGTATAATGGCTAGATCTGTTGCATTTTAATTATGTATAATACATATACAACATATATTTTGTATATAAAGATAGATGTATATATCAGGACAGTGTTCATAATGGAACACATCAATAAAAACTTGATCTCTACTCAGTTTTATCCATTAATGGATGGATAAAGAAAATGTGTTCTATGATACTGTGGAATAAACAGACAGGAAATTCTGATACACACTACCACCTGAATGAAACTTTAAACATTGTGGCAAGTAAACTAAGCCAGTTTACAAAAAGACAAACACTGTATGACTTCATTTTTATGAGATGTTTAGTCAAATTCATAGGGACAGATAGTAGAGTAGTGGTTACAACGGGTTGGAGGAGAGGGATATGGGAAGCTCTTGTTTAATTAGCATGAAGTTTTAATTTTGCAAAATGAAAAGGCTTAGAAAATTGGTTGTACAATAGTTTGAGCATACTTAGCACTACTGGATAGCACACCTAAAAATAGTTATGTATTTTATAGCAAGTTTTAAAATTTGTAAGGGATCAAGACAGTGGGATTCACTTATCACAGATCAGTTCACTTTTGGACCTGTTTTCTTAATCCTGTTTTGTTTTTGCTAACATCAGAGTCATCTACAGCTTACAATTTGGAGCAGCGTGTTTGTTTTCTCTTTGCCATTAGTTATGCAATCAAACAGCTTTGAAGCTGGTCAAGGCAGTCCAGGATTGTGTGCTATGCCCAGGGCCAAATTCAAGGTCTCACTGGGGAATGGCATGAGTAAGTAACTGCTGAAAGGATTAATTTAGGAGAGTCGCCAACTTCATTTCAATAGCTCCCAAATTCTAAATACTTGGTTTAGGGCCTTTGGCCCTGGCAGGTCATTATGCATGTTGGCTATCTTGGAGGCTTTCAAATGATAAGTCTCTCAGATTTTATGAATTTCTAATATCCACTCCCCTTTTTGGAGAAAATGAAGTCTTTCAAGGAAACCCTACACTCAGAATGCTCCTTGATATGTTCAGAGTTGTAGAGTTTGGTAAAAAAAAAATCATAGCAATTGAGAGCAGATAGTGCACTTAATTGCGGCCCTCAACGATGGCAAACCTTTTAGAGTTTTCAATGATAACAAATTGCTAACTCATTGAAATGAGAAGGTGTTCATTTAGGGTCTGTTTTTACAATTGTTAGATTCTGAGACAACTAGACTTAGTGGAAGCCAAGTGACAGGGGAATGCTAGGAGAGAAAAGGGTTGGACTGCAAGAGAGCTGACAATGATCCATTGTGAACACAGCCCAGCCCTGTCAACACAGCTGCCCAACGAATCTGCACCCATAGAAGCTATGCACAGAACATTTGATCCAAAACTTCAGGGGCAGTCCAAGCAAGCAGCTCTTCTGCAGAGGCTCAAGAGCTTGGTGTCTTTCATGCCATATCTGTGGGACTACGATAATGTAAATTCTGCAAGAAAATTGCTGTGCCCTGCATATCCTGCCCTGCCTGGAGGTTGTGGGGAAAGGCATGTTGGACCCCAGCTTACTTTAATGGTCTGCAGTACCCATGCTGCCTGACCTACAACTGCTCTTTGTTTTCTGCTGAATATTTCTGTTTGCTAAAAGAAGTCCTGGGAAGAATCAAGAAAGGCAGGTGTTGATTCATTTGAGGCACAGATACTACAGTGAGGACTCCATTTCCCCATCCTGACCCCTAGTGCATGCAGTCCCTTCAGGCCCTGCATGCACGCACAGCTATGTGACCTTGATTAAGTTGCTCAACATCTCTAACCCTGATGGCTCCTGTATTTGAAAGGTAATAGTAGATTTATGAATAGAATTATATGAGGTGATTTATGAAAAATGTCTGGAACATAAGCAATCAACAAATATCAGGGGACAACTAGCTGAGAACTTGGAAGTGTAACAGCCAGTCTGAGCTTCTGTTTTTCCACCTGCCATGTGGGTGGGTTGTGTGGGAACTCTGAAATGAACAGGCCACCTCAGGAGTTCCTCCTTCCTTTGTTGCTTCAATGGATGTAGGAGTCCTCCCTCCTGTCACATTAGGGTCACCCGGGATGCCTTTAACCAATATGACACTCTGGACTCTGTTCTACGATCTGGTTTAATTGCACTTGGGTAGAGTCTGGGCATCTGTATTTTTTCAGGGCTCTCAATGACATTGAGAAGACCAAATCAGATGACTCCCAGGAGAATGTATTTGCAGCTGAAACATCAGAGGCAGTAGGTCCTACAGATGAAGAGCCCTCGAGTGTTCTGAGAAAGTCCCTGCCCTTTCCCCAACATCTGTCCTGCCCTTGTTCAGACAGCCAGAACTCTGCACTTCCAGGCACTGCCGTAGAACTAGATCACTGTTCTTTCCCTGGGACTAAGGGAGGAAAGAGTTAAATCGGAATGCCTACAGAACCCTATTTCTTAATAGAAAGACAGCGTTAGGTATGGAAAGAATTAGAAAGTTCAAGACATAAGTCGAAAGAAAGGAAGGTTTGTTCAGTATTTCACCTGATTTCTAAATCAGGAAGAAACCCCACAGTAAGTTCTTCAGATGCTGCAGATTAAGAGTGGCTCAGTGGTCTCCAATTCCAAGCGTATATCCAGAGTCTGCTGCATGAGAACTCACTCAGGAAGGAGACAGTGCTCCAAACTGCCCCAGCTGCTGAGGAAACAAGGGAAAGGCTAGGCCTCCCCAGGGGCTTGAAAGCTGGTTGAAAGTCAGTCGGAAGCATTTTGCATCAATAGGAAAAGCTGGTGTTTTAATGGGTGCCAGGTAACCAATCCTGAGGTAAGTTCTGAGTAAACTTAAAACCTTATCTCCCTTTGGAAAAAGATAAGAAGGATACACAATTCTCAGCATGTCCTTACACTGTGTACACACATGAATGAACAAAGACAGGCAAGTTTTTCTGCCAGGACCAGAGAAATAGGAAATAACCTTCCCGCTGTGGTGATTTTTATACTATTACTTCTTGAATTCAGTAAATATAGCCTGTTTCATTTTATTTCTTCACTTTGAATTTTTAGAAAATAAACCAAATCATTTTCAAACAAATCAATCAGTGCAATAGTATTAGAGCATAAGCCAAACTTCTGGGGCTGACTTGGGAGCTCTGTAGCTTTGGATAAGTTACTTTATTTCTCTCTGTATCAGCGTAGTCTTCTGTAAAAAAAAAAAAAAAAAACTAAATAAAAAATAATCTTCTATAAAAGAATAGAAAATAGCCCTACCTCATGGTTTGTTTTCAAAAGTAAATGAGCTAATGCGTGTAAAGTGCTCAGAGCAGCACCTAGCACAGAATAACAGCTCTCACCACGCAGGGGGTCTCGTGCTCATTTTTGTAGCCCCAGGCTGGTCTTGAGCTTGGAGTAATCATCCTATTTCGACTTCCCGAATGCTGGGATTACAGGCAAGTGCCACCACAAGCAGTTCCAGGCTGGCAGGGCCTGTCCAGGGATCTGGGGCCAGCATAGCATGCAGGACAGGGGATCAAACTCCAGTCCTTGTGCTTGCCTGGTATGTGCTTATGCCTCTGAACTATCTCGCCAGCCCCAATAATAGCAATTATTAATGCAAGAGAACCATGAAATGCACATTGACCTTTTCTCTAATTAGCTTAAATTAATATACAATATATTTCATTCCCATTAATGTTCTTTTAAAAATATCACAATACAGTGATGTTATTAAATAAGGCAGGCACGCAGGCCTTGAGCAGTGGTCAGTGATGTGATTTGTCTTTGGGGAACTCAATTATCTTCCTGGCTTTATTCTTCCCAGCAGTGGATATGATTTGCCCTTTCTCTCACTGATGTCATAAAGCAGGAAGAGAAACACAGATACAAACATGAGGCGTGCAGAAGCAAATGTTTGCAAAGTACTTAAGGCCAAGAAGAAGGCGCTCCTTACGTCTCATGCTTCTGCTCTGGCCCTTGGCAGCTGCCCCTGCTGCTCTGCGCGCTCTGTGGCTCCCATGCCCCTCTGTGCCGCAAAGACCCAGAAATCCAGGGTGAGAGAACGTGGGTGCTCATGTGGCCCCTGGGCCCATGACACTCTAAATCTCAGGCGAGGCGCAGGGTGTACTTGCATGTGCAAAAAGGAAAGGAGAGCTTTCCTAGAGAAACTTGCCTGTAAGGTCTTCTATCGGTAGCTCATACTCTTAAATTTATAGCAGATTTTCAAATTCTAGCAGTGACTGCTAATAGTTCAATTTTTCAAATATGTTTTTGTTTTCTTTTGTTTTTATTTAGTGAATTTTTCATTGTCACAGCTAAATCCAGGCAGAATTTTGGAAGAAGAAATGACTAGGTAATTTACATGTATTTATGTATGGTGTGCTACTTTTAATGTTTCATTTGAAGGTAGTTCCAAACCACAGAGTTGAAAGAACATAGTGAGGGTGCCCTTGCTCTTCCCCTGTATACAGTCAGCCACTGTATTTCTTGGGCCCGGGGCCCCTACTCGGGGGGCTTAAGCACTACGATGCTTCCCTCCTTAGCCAGGGTGCAGTTATTAATGGCAGCAAATTTAATATCGACCCAATACTTTTATATGACTTGCCATGTGTATTTTAGTGTTTCCAGTTAACCCAATAGGGTTATTCGTGATATTTTCTCCCCTTTGGGTCTCCCCACAGGAGCCTCAAAACCTGTAACCTAATGTTTATGTGGCTGCATTTCACTTAATGTTGCTGGTTGAAATGAGTCTCTCTGCTAAAGCAGGCTTGCAAGCTTTCTACCTAAACAGTTTATAAACTTAGGTTAAAATATATTTGAAAATACTGAAACAATTTAATACTGTTAAAAATGCTAATTTTCTATTTATGTGGTTAAGTTTTCTACCCAGATTAGTTTGAATTCATGACTTTAATCATATTATTTAAAAAATATTTTACAGATTAGTTTGAATTCATGACTTTTATCATATTATTTTAAAAATATTTTAAGATTCTGTCAGGTAGGAAGAGGTGTTTTATTCTCTGTGCAAGTGATATAGGAACGCTTACACAGAGAACTATGTATTTGTCATATTTATTCCTCTATTTGCATTATGTAAGCAGTAGTGAACTTTCTCAGCATAATACAACAGGTGGGCTTAAGATCCCATTATGGATGAGAAGTTAAATGGCATTTTGAAAGTGTCATCAGTTAAAAGTACACCATTGTCACACTTTTAGTCTGCTGCTAACCACAATAGTTTATCTACTTTCATTGGATGATTGTTTAAGTAGATAGATTTTCCATCCTGAAGTTCATCTTCTTGTCATTTAAGAAGGAAAAAACTCCTTTGTAATGTCTTCTGCAGTCTTTGTGATGAGTTTAGTAAAATGATTAATTTCCAACACTGAGAATTTCTCCTGGAACAGATGAAGAAGCAAGGTATTTGAAGAGGCCTTTCTACCTATTTTCCAGATACGCCTATTATTATTCAGGATTAGGTGCTGGAGTTCTGGTTGCTGCCTATATACAGGTTTCATTTTGGACTTTGGCAGCTGGCCGACAGATTAAGAAAATTAGGCAAAAGTTTTTTCATGCTGTTCTACGACAGGAAATAGGCTGGTTTGACATCAACGACATTGCTGAACTCAATACACGGCTAACGGAGTAAGTATACTGTTAATGTCATGCTTTCGTGAAGAAAGGAAGCACTAATTCTTGAGAATTTTCAAGGGTTGTTTTAAACAAAAGCAATACTGGATTAAGAGCTTGGCATAGTTGGAGAAAGAGCCCCTGACCGCCATTGCGGGACACTCTGCAGCCTCTGCCACCGCGTGTCTCCCGTATCTGCTCTTTCTCTCCTAGCCACAGCAGGGTTACTGGGGACCAGAGCACATCTTAGCCATGCTGGGGTCACTGCAGGCCTGACAGGTGCTAAGGCATTCAGGAAAGACAGGTGGGTGGGTGAATGAAGGACTGCATTAATGCACAGGAAGGCTTGCTTAGTAGATGGTGGGTCTTCCTCAGCAAACATCTGAGGACCTGCTCCACGCTGAGCACCGTTCGAGGGACCAGGGAACACAGCATACAGCTCTGCCTCTGGTGCTCAAAGCAGGGGCAGTGAGACAAGGTGAACATTCCTGGTTGGGAGTTCTAGCAAGAGCATGGTGAGCAGATAAGGTCGAAACAGGAAGACCTTTTAGGCTTCGGCAAGGACTTGGTCCTTTGCCCTGAGCAGAGTGGCAACCTCTGGAAGGTTTTGCTTTAAGGTGCTGTGATCAGACCTGCACTTCTGGAGGACCCCACTGGGCACTGTGAGAGTAGGAGCAGGGGCTGAAGCCAGGCGCTGTTCCCTGTGGCCTCCCTGGAGAGGCCAAATGGGCCTTCTCTGACAAGCCTGGAGGCAGAGGTGGCTCAATTAGGTAGTTTTTCAGATTGTAAAATACTTGAATAGACTTTACCAGTGAAACATTCTTTTCTTTTCTTTTCTTTTTTTTGAAGGGGGGCTGGCTTATCCCACCTTGGGGTGCGTGGTTGCCTGTGGTGCCAGGGATCAAACCACAGTCCCTGTGCTTGCCTAAGCTTGCCTGCTGGCGCTTTAGACTGCTGAGATATTCTCGCCAGCCCAACCAGTGGAACACTCTTCATCTAAAAATATGAAATCTGAAATGCTTCAAAATCTGAAACTAGGGGGCCAGGGAGATGGCTCAGTAGAATAAATGCTTGCCTGGCAAGCGCAGGGTCCTGAGTTCAATTCCCGGTACCACAAAAAAAAAAAAAAAAATTGAAACTTAGTACTCAAAAGCTTTCAGATTTTGGAGCATTTCAGATTTTATTTATTTATTTATTTTTTGGTGGAACCAGGGATTGAACTCAGGCCCTTGCGCTTGCCAGGCAGGCGCTTATTCTACTGAGCCGTCTCCCCGGCCCCCAGATTTTAGTGTTTTAGGCAGGGGATGCTTAAGCTGCAATAGGAAATAATATTTCCAGGTGATTGTTTCCAGTATTATGCCAAAGCCTTTCCTGATTCTTGATTTTAAACAAATTGATTCATGAGTTCAAGAAGTCAGCACTTCTCTAATAGGATTAGCTGACTTAATAGTATCAACTTCAGTTATATTAGCTTCGTAGCACATAAGCTAATCCTGAATTTTGGAGAACATACCACTCTGGAGGCTCGGACTGTGCAAGCGGCTAGAAGTAGAGTGAACATGTTTTATGTGTTGTCTATGTATTTGTGAAATATCTGCTTCACCTTTCTAATGGAAAGACCTCTGCATGTAACCACTGAGGTGTGATCTTTTTTAGTGACATCTCCAAAATCAGTGAAGGAATTGGTGACAAGGTTGGAATGTTCTTTCAAGCAGTGGCCACGTTTTTTGCAGGATTTGTAGTGGGTTTCGTCAGAGGCTGGAAGCTCACCCTGGTGGTCATGGCCATCAGCCCCGTGCTGGGACTGTCCACCGCTGTCTGGGCAAAGGTCTGTGACACCTGGCATCTTCTGTTTATTTAACTCATGTGCATGTAGTTATTTTAATTCCAGAGCCCAGTATTTGTACAAATCCACATTAAATGTCTGCGAAATCATATGCAGAAGGGTATTGTTAATGTGGAGCTTTAATAAGTAATTGGCTTGTAATGTGCTTCAGAATGTCACAGTTTTAACCTCAGCTCTAGACTTCTTTGCACTATTATTTATTTGGGTAAACCTAGCACAGTACTTTAAGCGGCCTGTGTAGTTATGTCATTTGAGGAAACACGGCTTTACAATATAGCATTCCTCCAAATGAACACATGAGTTGCATTTTGGGGCTTCGGTGCTGTCTGTGGATTTTTACCCAGGACAGTTACGAGGTCTCCTGCCAGTTTTGCCTTATGACAAAAGGCGCATATCTGCTTTCCTATTGCCAACACTTTAGAGCGGAGAAATTCTGCTGGCAAGTTTTGTTCCTTTGGGGATTGAGAATTTCTCTAGAGAAGGATTTGTATCTTTTTTACTTTAACTCCCCTTTTACTTTCCTTTGGAAAGATCCTTTTTAGCTTTCTCTGTATTCAGTGGACTACCCAGGAGCAAATCTGAAAGCATTACTTTCATAGCACTTAAAAATTGTGACATCAAAAGAGAAACCATGCTGAATGATCTCAAAATGCAAAGTTTTATTTTGTTTTGCCTTACAACAAACTGAAAAAAAAATAGTAGCTGTGGATTTTGACCCTATTCCCAGAAGCACCACTCAGGACCCTGGGCTTCCTTTTCTTGGGTGCTCTGGGAACACCCATCATGGGGGTGAAGGTGGCCACAGCTCTGGGCTGCTGTGTGCCATCTGCATGGGACTCTGACATTTGGTGAAGCACAGAGCTCACCAAGACTTAGGGAAGAGCTTCCCGACCGTCTTGAGCACTATTCCCATGCCCACACTCCTCCTCACCACTTCACTTCTGTTCAGGTCCTCTCTGCGTTTAGTGACAAGGAGCTGGCTGCGTATGCCAAGGCGGGTGCTGTGGCAGAGGAGGCCTTGGGAGCCATCAGGACCGTGATAGCTTTCGGAGGCCAGAACAAAATGCTGGAAAGGTCAGAACCAGTTAAAGGACCCCCTTTTCTTTTTCACTGTTCACCGTGGTATGTGCTTAAAACTCTCAACATTCACACTTCTCCCCTTGCTGAGGGCTGTCCAGTAAGGTCAGGCTCAAACACAGGATTCTCAGCATTTATGTTCTGTGACTCCTTTGGTGTCAGATGATGCCCACAGGCTGATATATTTTTAAACGTGTTAAAAATAATCTTATTTAAAATAAAACAGATAGCATTTCAAAGGACACTAATCATTTTTGGCTCAGTTACCAAATTGCTTTCACTCTCTTTCTAACTGTGATCTGAAATATAAGAAAGAGAGCCCTAGTGGCTGAGACCCCCTAGTTGCAGCCCAGGGCACCTCCCCAGTGTCCAAGACAGTCTGGCAAATAGCACCTGAAGGCGTCTGTATGCTGTCTGTGGCCCTGCACACAGAGGGGAACATGAGCTATCCCTTGAAAATGCTTTTTGTTGTGATGTGACTGTCATATGTAGAGCTGTCCACATGTAATGGGTGGGTTGTGATGAGTTCAGAGACAAGCACACATCCACAGAGAAGTCCTCTGCTTGATTTAGATGTAAATAATTATTTGTCTCCTCAAATAACAACACACCCTCATTGAATGTCACTCCATGCAAAGTGTGATCTTCATTTATTGTTCTATGAGACCTCAAGATCACAGTTATTGAAAGAAAATTTCCACTGTTCAAAGCAAAGGGGTCCCTCATCCCTTTCATTCTATTTCCTACCTTTGTATTTCTTAATTCCCCTCAGGACATGCATCTCTGGTTCTCTAAGTCTTCCTTTCTCTCTCCGGCTGCTGCTTGCTGCACAGACTGCACCCGTCAACAGGTGGACCTCAGGGAGTCAGCATGATTAGGCACAGTAAGCCCACACAAGTTGCCTAAGCAAGGTGATGCCAATGTATCCACCTGCCTCTGGGCTCCTTGTCCCTGTGTGATGGACACAGCTGCTGCAAGCACTCAGGCTTGGTCGCCCATGCAGACCCTGTCTGGATTGGCCTTAGCTGGCAAGGTGCAGCTCAGCTGGGAGGAGGAGCACCCAAGTAGGGAGTGCTGTGGAGCCCAGGTGTTATAAGCAGCTGGCCAGGCACAGCTCAGCTGGGAGGAGGA
>NW_004524632.1:112635-117814 GCF_000260255.1 Octodon degus
GAGGAGGAGCACCCAAGTAGAGAGTGCTGTGGAGCCCAGGTGTTATAAGCAGCTGGCCAGGCGCAGCTTGGCTGGGAGGAGGAGCACCCAAGTAGAGAGTGCTGGGGAGCCCAGGTGTTATAAGCCACTAACAAGACATGTTTGGTGGCAGCACATATTTTTAACAACTGATGAATTTCTACATCTTACTTGGTTGAACTAAAAAAAGCTGCTACTGCTGTTTGTTTGTTTTTTAATTAGAAAGGAAATACCATGATTTCTACCCAAGTTTCAATGTAGATCCATTAGAAGCTAAAATTAAATTTTACACAGTCTCACATGGAAGAGTAAATTTAATTCAACATAACATACAAAACATAATTGTATAGAACCATTCTGTGTACTTGTACCATTTATCAAATTGTGGAAGCTGGTAATGTGAATTAGAATTACTATTCAAAAATAATGTAGAAATAGAATGATCCAAATTCAGGTCGAGATTAAATCCTAGCAGTTATGGTAATGGGAATTGCCAGCCAAGCACTAGGCACTATTCTTACTTTTATAAAGAGTAGTTACTTTTTATAGTTGCCTGTCAGCATCACCGTTCTCCACTATCTTGGCATTATTAGCTCCATTCTTAGGTAATGAAACTAAAAAGGAAAGATTGAGACAGAGCACACATCCCATACAATGCTGGCTTCATACTCCTATACCTACCTTTACAGTTGAAGAAAAGCTGGATTTAAAAAAGGAAAAAGAATGAGAAACCCAAGCTATGTATAAAGCTTGTAAGATTTCTGTTCTTCACCCACTAGGGCAATGGAGGGAGGGTTTTCTCTTCTCTAGAGAAGAGAAGTTAACCTGAGAGAAGAATCTGACTGTGGGGCTGAGGAGATAGCTCAGTGGTCTAAGCACCTGCCTAGCAAGCACATATTGTGCTGGTCCCGAAACCGGGTGTGGTGACATGCTCCTGTAATCCCAGCGCTGGGGAGGCTGAGACAGGAGGCTCACTACTAGTCTGAACTGTGTAATGAGATCCTGTATCCAATTTTTAAATTTTTTTAAAAAAGACTCTGACTGTGTAAGAGTTCAGAATCGGATTTGCGTCCTGGTGCCATCACTGGCTGGCTCAGGGTCCCCTCTCCCAGCTTCACACTGACTTTCGGTGCTGCCCACAAATGTGATGGGAAACCCCGTCTTCATACTGAAGAGAGTTCAGTTGTGAAGCAGCCACCAGAACTTTAAGTGGCCTGGTAGGGACCGAGGCAGGGCAGCCCTGACGGTGGGGAGAGGTGTGGTTCTGGCACAGCGCCATGGATCTGGGACAGTGTGATTTGCAGCATGCTGGGCCACTTTGATGGCTCCAGCTCTACCGATGAAATGACTCAGCTATAAGTTGTTTTTGTTGTGACATTTTCTCCCTAATTTTCCGGTAGGTATCAGAAACATTTAGAAAATGCCAAAAAGATTGGAATTAAAAAAGCGATTTCTGCGAACATTTCCATGGGCATCGCCTTCCTGTTAATATACGCATCCTACGCTCTGGCCTTCTGGTATGGGTCCACACTGGTGATATCACAGGAGTATACGCTTGGAAATGCAATGACAGTAAGTAATTTTCCTAGTACTTGTGAAAAGTGATAGACTGCTTCTCCGTCTACCTTCACTGTTCTTCCCCGCTGCTCTTTTAGAAGGCGGAACCATGATAATAGGTTTTGGGTTCTGGATGAATCTTTGCTCTCCTGCAGGCAAATAGCTTTCAAACACATGCAGCTAGGGACAAGACAGAGCATGCAGTTGGACTATGTGAGAGAGAACTGTGACAAACTAAATGCAAACAAAGTGGAACGAATAAATAGGTGTTGGCGTCGTCCTCATTCTGTCTGGTGGCAGAGCCAACAAGATAGGTTCGAAATTCTTTCTGGCCACACATTCAGGGGAAGAGCAACAGACAGCTTGGCCGATTAGATGAGAAAAGTGATTTTTGAGCTTGGAGAAACCCACTCTGGCAATAAAATGTTACATTGATGTTGCAAATTTTCCTCTATAGTAAAAGCTATCATTTATTTTTATTTTTAATTTTAATTGATGTGATGGAACTGCCTATTATTCTCATTTTGTCATTACACATTATATATGTATGTCTCATCATAAGGTACCCCATAAAGATGTACAAATATTACACCTCAATAAAATACAAAGATTACTAAAAGTTTCTTAAAAGATAAAGTCGAACTTGGCACTTCATGTGGTATGTGTCACACAACCGTCATTCCAATAATAATGACCCCCGGAAGGGATATGACTTTTCTCATGTTCTTCTGTGCAGGTGTTCTTTTCCATCCTCATTGGAGCATTCAGCATTGGCCAGGCTGCTCCGTGTGTTGATGCTTTTGCCAACGCGAGAGGAGCAGCATACGTGATCTTTGGAATTATTGACAGTGTGAGTCATCTGTTAACTTAGTGCTGAAACTGGAATCACTCAATCTGGCTTTGGGTGACATATTTTTTAATCAATTATATTGACGAAGTTATGTTGATTACTGACTTAGTTATTTTTCTTGCTGCTGAGACAAAATACCCAACACCCAAAGTTAAAGGAGGAAAAGTTTCAGTCCACAGTTGGCAAGGCAGAGTGGCAAGGCAGACGGCACTGCAGAGGAGAAAGGGTGCGGAGCGCAGACAGCAGAGCGGTGAAGCACAGCGGCAGGCCTTGGCCTTCCCGCACCTGTATTGCCCAGAAGCTGCTCACACTTGGGCGGGTGGAACTTCTGGGTGGGGCAGCCGCAGTCCACCCAGAGCCATCCGATGGGTGGGCTAAGTTAGTGGCCACACACCCTGGATCCCAGCATTGTGTGCTAGACCCAACCTCCTCTGATGGTCTGGCGCTGTGGGGGACATCTCGGCACAAGCCCCAGAAACCGCAGGGGAATTTAGTGACATGGAATCAACAACCTCCTCACATCAATGAATGAAACAAAATGCCTCTTACTGTTTTTCTTTAGATAATACAATAACAATAATCTTGTGTTGGACAAAAACACCTGCTATAGTGCATTGTTATTATAGAGAACAAGGATGTTTCTCTTCCATTTCTTTTTCTCTTCACATTTTAGCCAGATTGAAAATATTACGATTTCTACGTAGGACTGGTGGTTGATAAGTTATTGGTAAGATCAGAATTGATGTTACGTTTTCCACTGGGTAATATTTTGCAGCCAAAACATTATCACCACATTTTATAATTTTGAGTCAGCTATATTAAATAAGTTGAGCTGACTACAATGAGAAAGAAAATATTTTACCATACTTAAGTCACTGCATTTACACAAACAAAATGTAAAATAGATAATGAAAATTTGATATTTCAATTTCAGGAGTGTCTCTTATTTCATTCCAAGTCATAAGAAAATCGCTCCAGGGTGGGGAGATAGCTTGGCAGCACCTGCTTGGCAAATGCAAGGTCCCCAGTCCAATCCCTGGTACCACATGCCATGCAGGCCCTGAAACAGAGAGAGAGAGACAGAGAGAGAGAGAGAGAGAGAGAGAGAGAGAGAGAGAGAGAGAGAGCGAAACTATTTTGTTTTTGAATATGTTGAAAGTCCTGGCTCCCAAATGATATAATCAGCAATTTTTTCAACTTAATCCATTGTATTTACTATTTAAGAATAAACTAGAGCCAGCCAAATAGCTCACTGGATTAAAGTGCCCCCGGGGCACGCTGAGACAGTGATCAAGACTGGGTGTGGTGGCGCACGCCTGTAATCCCAGCCTTTGGGAGGCTGTAAACAGGAGAATCACTACAAGTCCGATCTAGTAGTGAGACCCTGAATACCCTGTAGACCCTGTCCTAAAAAATACAGAAAAATAAATAAATAAATAAATAAATATAAACTAATGTTCACTAAATGTTGAAATACTAGCCTTATCAATTATAGTATGTTCTTGTTATTGCAGTTGTATAAATAGGCATATCTATTCAGAAGATTTAGGAAGATGTGCCAAACACTTAAAATGAAATATCGAACGTAGTAAAATGAACATTTTCTATATATTCTTCATGAAAAGCCTGCTTATTGAAAAGGAACATTTCCTTACACAGTACACACACCCACACACACACACACACACACACACGTGCAAGTGCACACACGCCTGTACAGTGCACAGACTGCACCGAGGTCTGTCTCAGGTGAGGGATGTTACACTGTTTTCTGAATCATATTTCTTCAAAATGTAATTATTTATCCTGTGGCAAAGAAGTCTTTATGTTCTGTTTTATTTAGGATCCTAAAATTGACAGTTTTTCAGAGAGAGGATATAAACCAGACAGCATCAAAGGGAATCTGGAGTTCAGTGATGTTCATTTTGCTTATCCATCTCGAGCCAATGTCAAGGTACTGTAAGAAATGTTCTTGAGAATTCCCTAACTCAGGTTGATTGCTTAATCCTCTTAAATAGTAGAGCCTGAGATGTGGAGGTGCATGTGCTCCCAGCACACTGTGAGGCCGCAGCAGGAACATAGCAAATTCAAGCCCAGCTCGGGTAATGTTTCAGCTTAGCAAGACTTTCAAAAGCATAATTTTAAAAGGTTCTGGCATGTAGCTCAGTGTGTAGACCCTGGGTTCAGTCCTTAGCACTGCAGTAAATAAATAGTCTCTTATTTATTTCATGTTTAAAGTGCTTTTCCCTTTGGGAGTTCAATGACCTTATTTGTATCATTTTATTTATTGAATCATTTGGGCTTTGTTGTAAGATGCGATCTTCATCCGTGCAGATCCTGAAGGGGCTCAGCCTGCAGGTGCAGAGTGGCCAGACGGTAGCGCTGGTGGGGCGCAGTGGCTGTGGGAAGAGCACTGCTGTGCAGCTGGTGCAGAGGCTCTACGACCCCACCCAGGGCACGGTGAGTGGCTCTGGAGCAACAAGCTCGGACAAAGAGCTGCCACATAGCAGCCCATCTTCTGAGTAGTGCCTGGAGCTGAGGTATCGGTGAGTGGCCAGAGACAAGCTCCAGGGCCCTGGGCTTGGCAAGATGCTCCATGCAGTGTGTGTGCACAGCTGCTCCCCTGAGCACCGGGCACCCCAGAGTGGCAATAAGTCCAGCACAAACACTGGGGTCTCTTAAGCTTCAGGCTAGATAAAGGAGAACGTAAGAAGGTCTCTTAAATGACAGGAATGTGGGACAGGCACAATGGGG
>NW_004524632.1:117984-119801 GCF_000260255.1 Octodon degus
AAAAAAAAAATCCTATAAATTCAGACTTAGAGAAGATTGAAAGCAAGGACTGTGCCTGTGCTGTTTAGCTAGGCCCACTCGCAGTTTATATTTTGGCCCCTTGCTTTATTGCACCCTCCTTCTGCATGAGTGTGAACAACGCACTCACTGGCTCAGAGTACAGCTCCCAGGACGTGCTCTTACATAACCACAGAATCATTATTAAAATCAGAGAACTGACATTCGTTGCAATACAAGCCCATAGTCTGTATTCAAATTTTCATCAGTTGTCCCAGCTTAAGGGCATTGAGTTCATGCAATATTAAAATGCAAAAATTAAAATTTGCAACAATTGTGAAACAGAAGATTATGAAATGAAAAGAAATTTTAAGGATCATGTATAAGGCATTAATGTAGAACAGAGATTATGGGAATGACTGTGAAAGTTTCCAGGATACATGACACTAACTAATTTAATAAAATTAAGTATTCTTGGAAAAATCTGACATTACGATGTAGGAACAGAGGCCAGCTTCATGTATTAAAGTAAACTAGTTTAACTCTCATACATATTTTTCTTTATTTTGAAAAAGAACCTAGTAAAATACTAGCCATTGAAGATAAATTATCTAAAAATTTGCTATTTTAAAATTAAATGCAATAATATATGTATTTTTCTTTTTAAAAATTATTTTTAAAGAGAATACAAAATGGTAAAAAAAATCTAAACAATATAGAACTTCACTAAACAAAATAATAGGAATTCAGCAATGCTTGTTGTAGTGCATAATGTTATCCTCAAAATAGTTGTGTAGAGTACCGGACTTACACATGTAAAATAGGTTTGAAAGTTATAAGAAATTAAAAAGAAGAAAAAAATTAAGCATTAACTTCTTTCAAAAGACCATTAGAAATCAGTAGTACAATTATCCAAGCTGTTCCATTTTATACATAAATATATCTTTTCCCCTTCTTTATTTTGTTCTTTTCTTCATTCCAGTTTTTCCTTCCCTTTGAATAGATTCTTCCCCTGTCATAGAATCTATTGTATCTTTCAGATTGTATTTACTTTCAGGTTTTTATACTAGCAAGACAATACAATGTTTGTACATGTGGTATGATTTATTTCACTTGCCAGTATGGTCTCTAGTAAATGCAGCCATTTACCTATAAAATCCTTGAGTTAATTTTTTTATAGCTAAGTAATAGTCCATGATGTAAAAAATATCACATCTTTTTTTATCCATTCCTCAGTTGGTGGGCATTTTGGTTGCTTCCAAAATTTAAATATGACAAATTGTGCTGCTGTAAATATGAGTGTACATAAATCACTGTGGTATAACATTTTCAGTTCATTTGGAAAAACACCCAAGACGAAAATAGCTGGGTTGAATAGGACCTTGAATCCTGGTTTTTTTGAGGAATCTCCACACTGATTTCCATAGTGGTTGCACTGGTCTACACTCTTGCCAAGAGTGCGCATGGGCTCATTTTCTTCCCCACAATCCCTCCAGTAGTTATTGGTTGACTTCTTTTTGATAGCCATTCTTTCTGGGGTAAGCTGGAATCTCAGTGTTGTTTAATTCACATCTCTTGAATGATGAATGGTGTTTAAAATTTTTTCATACATTTATTTGCCATTTGTAGTTCATTTGTGAAGTGTATATTCATCACAGATGCTCTTTTTTGATTGGGTCTTCAAATTTGGGGGATCTGATTTTTTAAAAATTCTTTATGTGTTTTAGATAGAAGTCCTTTGTCTGAAGGACACAGTCTGCTAAAACTTTTTCCAAAATCAAAGGTTTTCTTTTCACTTTATTAGTGATTTCTCTTTTTTT
>NW_004524632.1:119901-128423 GCF_000260255.1 Octodon degus
TGCTGGGGATTGAACCGGGGTCGCTGTGCTTTTGCTTAGCTTAGCTTGTTCTAAGTAGGTGCTTTAGACCACTGAGCCATCTCACCAGCCCCTATTAGTGATTTCTTTTGACATGTGGAAACTTTAAAAAAAAAATGTGGGATCCCAATTGCTGATTATTTGAAGTATTTCCCATGCAGTTTGATTTCTGTTCATGAACTCTTTGCCTACCCCTATGTCTTCAAGATTTCTACTTCTTTATCCAGTAGATTTAGCGTTTCAGTTTTAATATTTAAATCTTTGATCCATTTCGACTGTAGTTTAGTGCATGATAATAAACGTGGATCTAATTTTAGCCTTCGGCATATGGAGAGCCAGTTTTTTGAGCACCATTTATTAAGGAGGCTATCTTTTTTCCAGTGAACATATTTGGCCTTTGGTCAAAGATAAAGTGGCTGAGTATGTTTGTAGTTGTGTCTGCATGTTCTAATCTGTTCCACTGATACTCAGGATTGGTTTTTTTGCCAGTACTATGCTGATTTTATCAGAGTAGCTTTGTAGTGTAATTTCAAGTCAGGGATTGTGACGCCCCCTGTCTTATCTTTGTGGCCTAGGATTGCTCTCGCTATTCTAGGTCTCTTCAGGATCCAGATGAATTTTAGGAATATTTTCTATAGATCTGAGAGGTATACAAATGGTATTTTAATTAGGATTGTATAAAAATTTTGGGAGTATGGCCATTTTCACAATGTTGGTTCTTCCTACCTTGAGCAAGGAATATCTTCCCATTGTATGAAATCCTTTTCAATCTGGTTTTTTTTTCCGAGTACAGTAATTTTCACTGTATAAATCTTTTGCTTCCTTTGTTGGATTTGTTCCTAAGTATTTTATTTCTTTGGATGTTGTATGGAAAGACATTGTTTCCCTAATTTCTCTCTTGGTGTGTTTATTGATTGTGTATAGAAATAGTGTTGATTTCTGAGTGTTGAGTTTCTATTCTGCTACACTACTGAATTTGCTTATTAAATCTACAAGTCTCTTAGTGGAGACTTTGGGATTTTCTATGCAGAGAATCATATCATCTGCAAATAATGATAATTTCACTTCTTCCTTTCCAATCATTATTCCTCTCTCTCTCTCTCTCTCTCTCTCTCTCTCTCTCTCTCTCTCTCAATTGCTGTGGCTAATGTTTCCAGAACTATATTGAACAGGAGTGGTGACAGTGGGCATCCTTGTCTTGTTTCTGATTTTAAAGTGAAGGCTTTCAATTTTTGTCCATTTAGTACGATGTTGACTGTTGGTTTGTCATAGATGACTTTTATCAGGTTGAAATAAAGACCATCTATTTTGATTTTCTGTAAGGTTTTTCTTATCATGGATGAGTACTACACTTTGTCAAAACCTTTTTCTCATCAATTGAGATGATACTGAGATTTTTGTCTTGGATCTGTTGATGTGATATATCACATTTATGGATTTGCATATATTGAATCATCCTTGTATGCCTGGGATGAATCCCACTTGGTTGAGGTTTATAATCTTCTTGATTATTTGCTGCATTCTGTTTGCTAGTATCTTATTGAGAATGTTTTCCTCAGTGAGGATGTTTAGTAGGAAGATTGGCCTGTAGTTCTCTTTCTTGATTGGGTCTTTCTCTGGTTTTTGGTATCAGAGTAATATTTGCCTACAGGAATGAATTTGGGAGAATTCCTTTCCTTTCAATTTCATTGAAAAGCTTGAGAAGATTTGACATTAAGTCTTCTCTAAATTTCTTGCATAATTCAGCTGTGAATCCATCAAGACCTGGGCTTTTCTTTGTTGGTAAGTTTTTTGCTGTGTGTTCAATTTCATTCACTGAGATTATATTATTCAGAAATTTCCTATCTTCTTGATTCAGTTTTAGTAATTCATATGTATCTAGGAATCTGTCTATGTCTTCTGTGTTTTCCAGTCTGTGACATTAAAGATTTTTGAATTAGGTATTGATGTACTTCTGAATTTCTATAGGGTCTGTACTGAGTTCACCCTTTTCATTCTTAATGCATGAATTAGAATTTTTCTTTCCTTTTGTTCATAAGGTTGGCTATAAGTTTATCAATTTTATTTATTCTTTCAAAGAGCCAACTCTTTGATTCATTAATTCTTTGTATTACCTTCCTCATCTCCATTGCATTAATTTCTGCTCTCATCTTTATAATTTTCTGCCTCCTTTGGGCTGTGGGCTTGATTTGATTTTCTGTTAGTAGGAGCTTGACTTGCAGCATAAGATTGTTTATTCAGATTCACTCTGTCTTCCTGATGTAAGAATTTACTAGTATAAATTTCCCAATTGAGTCAGCTTTCGTTATGTTCCACAGATTCTGATAAGTTGTATCTGTACTTTTTATTGTAAATATTGCTTAATTTCATCTGTGACTCATTTATTGTTCGGGAGGGTATTTTTTAATTTCCATGTGTTTATGGAGTTCTTGCCATTTCATTTGTCAGTAATTTCCAGTTTCATTGCACTGCGGTCAGATAATATGCATGGGATAATTATAATTCCTTTACATTTACTTAAGCATGCTCTATGTGTTATAATATGGTCTATTTTGGAGAATGTCCCATGTACAGCTGCGAAGAATGTGTACTCTGACATTGTTGGATAGAACATTTTGTAAATGTCTACTTAAGTATGTTTTTAAAAAGTTTGGTTTAGTTCTTTCATTTCTTCAGTGATATTTGCCTATCTTTCTGTGACAGTGGGATGTTAAGGTCCCCTATTACAATTGTGTTATTGATCATTTGATTTTTCATGTCTGTTAAAATTTGTCTTATATAATTGGGTGCTCCTACACTGGGTGCATCTATATATATGATTGTTAACTCTTCCTCTTGCAGTTTTCACCTGGCCTATCTTTATCTTATCTTTGTCATTTCCTGCTGTATGTTCCCTACTTTTCCCATCTGTTCAATTGCTTGCTCTTTTTGGTGGCTCTTTTCTAGTTTTTTTTCTGGAAGTTTTGATTATTTTTGTCTCTTTCTAGAATATCTGTCAGTTCTCTTTGTAGAGTTGGTTTGGCCATCATGAACTTCAGTTGTTCTTTGTCATAGAAGTAGCTTATTTCTCAATTAAATTTGATCTCCCCTGCTTGGGAAATTTTCTCCTTCTATTTCTGCAAATAGTCTTTTTATGTCATTTGTGTTAACTCCTGCTGTTTCATTGATACCCATGAGTGTTATATTGTTTTCTTTTGTATCACCTTGCAGTTGTTGCATTCTTATTTCCTAGTTTCTTGGCGTTTTTAAGAAATCTTTTCTTTTGTGTTCACTAGTTGCAATGCTGTCTTTAAGGTGTGAAAGTCTATCTTTAGTTTCATTCAAGTGGTTTTCCAGCTTTCAATGGAATTCTTAATTTCCTGGATATCTATTTGAACCTGTTTCAAGCATTATAGTTCTTTCCTGTATTGTTCATTCATTGTTTCCGTCATTTTTCTATTCTCTCTTTTTGAACCTATTTCTTCTTTAGATATGCCGAGCAATTATTTCATCATAGTTGTCATTTCTTTTTTTTTTTTTTTTAATGTATTTGGTACAGGGTCTATAGGGTCTCACTACATAGATCAGACTCAGTGATTCTTCTGTTTTCAGTCTCCCAAGCACTGGGATTATAGGTGTGTGCCACCACTCCCAGTCTCAATTGCCATCTCAGTGCTCCCCAGGGGTGGGGCCAGCACGACACACTGGGGATCAAACCCCAGTTGCTATGCTCTGCCTAAGCAGGTGCTGTCATTTCTTTTTTTAATCTGAGAGAGTATTTCTCATTTGATGTCTTCTATAGCCCGATGGAGTTGTTTCTTTAGTTGCTATCACTTCAGAAATTTCAAGCATGTGACTTCCAAGTTCTATGACTTTGCCTCTGGGACTTGTTCTGGGTGGCATGGAGGTCTGACATTGCCTTTTGTTCCTTCATTTTTGGCATTTTTGAAGCTCCCAGTATTCACCCGGACTCAGCAGCGAAGGTGGGGTGGCATGGTGCAGGTAAGAAAGGCTCCCATGGCAGTGGGAGGGTAAGGTAGGCTCGCCAGACATTCTGTTGTGTGGGGTTCACTGTGGCTTCCACCTCTGTGAGTGGGGGTGAGCTACAGCTCCAGGCTTCGATGAGGACGGGGGCACTGATGCTCCACAAGGTTCTGGTGATGGTGGATGGCAGCAAGGTAAGGCTTACCAAGCCTCCCACCACCAGTGGGAGAGTCAGCTGCAGCTCAGCAGAGTCATGGCAATGGTGGGAGGGGCGACTGCAGCTCATGCAGGCTCCAGCAACAGTGTGTCAGGACTCATCAAGTCCCAATAGCTGTCCGAGGACCACCTGTCTTCTACAAGGATGTGAGAGTGACTGCAACTCAGACAGGCTCCAGCACTGCTCTATAAATACTGTTTTTATAAAATATACATCAGCAGAAAAATAAAATCTTCAGAAATTTTGTAACTCAGAAATATTCACTGTATATTTTATGGTTAATGCTTTTCTTACCTCTGAAAACATAGAAAAAACACCCAGTGGTATTGTTAATTACCTCACCCTCTCCTTAAAATAAACTGTTTAAAAACTGAAATAAAAGAATCAATTGGAGCAGAAGATTTATGATATATAGATTACATTTTATATTTGAATTTAATGTTTAATATGAATCTGTGAAGGCAATATGCTCAATGTAGCATGTGACTGAAATTTTTGAGAATAAATACAAATTTACAAAATATTTTATGAAATGATCAGCTTCACTTAAAAATAGATACAAATAAAAATATAGAAAAGCTATCACTTTACATGTATTAATTAGAAAAACCCACATTAAGATGATAAAAACCAGTGTTAGTAAATTGCAATGAGGCAGATATATGTAGGTATTCCTGATGACACTATAGATTAGTAAAATATTTTACAGCATTGGTTGTTCAGCCTTAACTCAACAAGCAATGAGTGGCCAGCAAAAACCGGTCATTGTAGATAAGCAACTGTGACCCAACAAAAAAAACAAATCTTACTTGATTTGGTAATTCTCTGCTTTTATAGTGATTTTAGAAGGAAACCAAATGCAGAGGGTGGAAAACACTAGAGTAAGGCGTATTGAAAGTACCATAATGAGTTCAAAGTGATACACAGACTAGGTAGGCGAGTGGAAATTTTTATTTAAATTTGAAATCGATAAATAAAAATAATGGAACAGCAAAAATATAACTGGGAAGGTAGCTTAGTGGTAGGGCACCTCTGTGGGCTCATAAACTCCCGCATCACAAGAGCCAAATCAACAAATATGGAACCCAAAAGAGCTTGTGCAGAACATTTCTTCTAAATAAAGCTATGTGTTCGAAAATAAGGGTGAGAACAGTATTAACTCTTAACTTTTATATTTGGGTGTTACAGTTTATTTCCAATTGCCATTTTAAGAAATACGAAACTGCCATTTCTGAAATAAGTTCGGTCCTAGCTAGGATTTTTCGTAACGGAGAGTCCTGCTGCTGTAGCTAACGGATCGTTTAAATGTTCACCGCAGAATCTTTCTCCTTCAGATCAGCATTGATGGCCAGGATATCAGGAGCCTTAACGTGAGATACCTGAGGGAAATCATTGGCGTGGTGAGTCAGGAGCCCGTGCTGTTTTCTACCACGATTGCGGAAAACATCCGGTACGGCCGGGGAAATGTCACCATGGACGAGATCAGGAGAGCTGTCAAAGAAGCCAATGCCTATGAGTTTATCATGAAATTGCCGCAGGTAAGGCGTCTTAGCAAGGCGGTCACCCTTAAAGTCAGAATTCGGCACTGGTTTCCAAGGTGAAGCTGATACCTGAGGCGTAGGTTGTCCGACTCTGCTAGAAAGTTCGTGAACTGTTCAGTAGAGGCCTAAGGAGCACGTTCGGGTACCTAGATGACTTACGATCGCAAACAGTAACTGCTAGGAGTTTCTTTCTGTCAGTGTTCACCTAGGATGCACACTATGGTAGTTGAGGCCAAGCTCCAAGTTGTCCTCATGTATTTCTAGACTCCCTCCCTTTGGACTTTTTTTGTTTTTGTTTTGTTTTTTGCTTATAGAACAAATTTGTTTCCCCCCAAATTGAAAAGCTTAAGTAAAAAAGATTATCTAAGGCAAACTAATATTTTTATAAGTTTGTATTACTCCTTAACCATTCCCATAGGATTATATTGCCAAAGAATTTCAGCGGGTGTTTCTGTGAGCCCTGCGGGGGCTCGTCTCCACACTCAGCGTTGATACGCATACGCACTGTAGGTAACTGCGACAAAAAACTACCTGTAATCCAGCTCTTGGGAGGCTGTACACAGGCGGATCACCACGAGTCCGATCTAGTAGTGACACCCTGAACACCCTGTAGACCTTCCGTAAAATGCAAAAAAGAAAGAAAGAAAGAAAGAAAGAAAGAAAGAAAGAAAGAAAGAAAGAAAGAAAGAAAAGAAAAGAAAAGAAAAGAAAAGAAAAGAAGAAAAGAAAAGAAAAGAAAAGAAAAGAAAAGAAGAAAAGAAAAGAAGAAAAGAAAGAACAACTTCCATTTCAACACATTCACAGTTTCCCACTAAGGATTATCTTGAAAGTAAACTTCATAATTTATGAAAGTGAAATGTATCTCTGCATTAGTATGTCTTAGTAGTACATTGATCCAGCCCGTACTTTTGTTTGTGTTTGTTTTCTGCAAGAGCGCTTCCTTTTGTATTTTAAATCCCTTCAGAGCTCTTCCACCTGCTTTGTTTCTGCTGTAGAAATTTGACACCCTGGTTGGAGAGAGAGGCGCGCAGTTGAGCGGAGGACAGAAGCAGAGAATCGCCATCGCGCGTGCCCTGGTGCGCAACCCCAGGATCTTGCTGCTGGACGAGGCCACGTCGGCCCTGGACACCGAGAGCGAGGCCGAGGTGCAGGCGGCCCTGGACAGGGTCCGTGCGCGCGGGTGCCGGAGGGAGGCCAGGCCAGGCTCGCAGCCCAGGGGCGGCTGAAGCTGTCTTCCGGCTCAGCTCCTCCCTTACCCGGGTTGCAGGGTCGTGGAGGTGACCGGCCTGGCTTTTAGTGAGCGCTGGGCATAGCCCAGACCCAGGACCCCCAGTGAACCGCTCAGCTTGGTCTTCTCTTGCACACAGGCTGGCTTTGGTCAAAGTAGTTATGCTAAAATCTACAACAAAATTAATAGGAACGTAGTTAAAGCTGTCGGAGTGCTTTCTATGACACGTTTGAATGGTGGCATACGGTTCCTTTATTTGGTGTATTGTAGTCTATTTAAAATTTGAAACTGTTTCTTTGTAGTTACACTTATTTCACTAAATTAGTAGGAAATAAATATTAAATTTATGCAAAACACATACACACACACAAAGAAAAATCTGGTTACCTCGACATTGGTCGGGTTGAAAATAGTTCAAAATACCTGGCTTACAGGCAGGAACGGAATCTTAATCCATGATTAGATGCTTTTCAGGAAATAAAGTTCACTTTACATGTCTGAAATAAGCAATAAGTCTTTAGGGGAGCAGTTAAGCACCATACACTGAGCTCAAGTGGCCTACTGGGACGCCTTTCAAGTCCCTCTCAGGCATCTTTATGAAGCTGAGGCTTCGTAGGAAGAGTCTCGTGGGGTGCAGTCATTGCTGATGCCGCTGTCGTGGCAGCCCCATGCAAACTCGAGGGAGGTGACGGTCTGTGGGTATGTTCCAATGCAAAAATCATAAATGTGTCATTTAAAAATGTTTAGCAATACCTGTGCAAGTTCCTTAAAAGAATCTTGTAATTTTAGAGACAAGATTGTGGATCCTATTTTTCCAGAAAACTTTATATCTGACTCTAAGGAAACACAACTGCCTTGTAGGCATTTTATTTTGGGGGGGGGGTACCTGGAATCAAACTCATGACCTTGCACTTGCCAAGCAGGCGCTGTATCCCTGGCCCCTTTATAGTGTAGTCAATCCATGCTTCCTCTTTTTTTTTTTTTTTTTCTGAACTGGGGATTGAACTCAGGCCCTTTCCTTGCCAGGGAAGCATTTATTCCACTGAGCCATCTCCCCAGCCCCAATGCTTCCTCATTTATCAGACAATATTTTGGTTCATTTTATATTGCTTAAATCAATGGTTATTGAGACAATAATCATTCCTCTTGAAGTTTCACACTGACTTCTATTGCTTTCATGGACATTACCATAACACTATATAAAGGAGTCAAAATATAATAGACATGAGATTTAAGGTAGGAAATCACAGAAGTATCGGTGCACATATGAATTACGTGATTAATCTTAACTTAAAATCTTAATGTACATACATATTCACGTATCAGCACAGACTTTTAAGATAAAGTCAGGTATAACAGATTTTTTTTTTTTTTTTTTTTTTTCCTGTATTTAATACAGGGTCTACAAGCTCTCACTACTTAGATCGGTCTCACAGTGAGTCTCCTGCTTTCAGCCTCCTAAGCGCTGGGATTACAGGCGCGCGCCACCATGTCTAGTATCAGTTGCCATCTCAGTGCGCCCTGGGGGCGGGGTCTTGGCCAGCACAACACCAAA
>NW_004524632.1:128523-164410 GCF_000260255.1 Octodon degus
ATATTTCTAAAATAGAGGATTTTTTTTGTATTTAGGATAAGGTCTATAGGGTCTACAGGGTCTTACCATGTAGATCAGATTCACAGTGATTCTCCTGTTTTCAGTCTCCCAAGTGCTGGGATTACAGGCGTGCATCACCACACCCAGTCTCAATCTCTGTCTCAGCATGCCAGGAGAATTTTTTAAAGTTCTCATAAACTCTAGAGCACAGGTTCCAACCCTGCCAGGACACAGATATTCAAGATATCAGCATTTGCTGTGCTAAAGGAATAGAATTATTTGGCTCGCTGCCTTTTGTGATACATCTGCAAGACATGGTGGCCATGCAGTTATTGTCAATGTCTGCACAAGTCACTCAGCTGCAGCAATTTCTTTGTGTTCTGCAGGGTTACTACACGCTCGGTTGGTGACCTTTTATGTCTCTACTTTAAATGTACAAGTTCGTTAGATGAAATGCATCTCCTCTGAGTTGGGACAGTAAGCAGCTGTAGTTGTTTCCCCAAGTTAGGTGCCCCAACCCCTCTCAGTCTCTAGTGACAACCTCCTCTCCTTCGGAGTGCCCTGGAGGTGGCACCACCTCCCTCCCAGCCGCCTCCTGCAGGGTGTACCCTAGTGTCTGATTACGGAGCGCTGGAGCGCGCCACTCATGCTGCTGCAGCCAACTGCAGCAGCTTAAAGCACAGCTTTTCTGTAGTTTCATACAATTTATTGAAAACAGAAAATTTGCTATTTTGGTATTTTAAAGGAAGCAAATAGGGCTGGGGATGTAGTTCAATGGCATAAGTGCTTGTGTGACAAGCACACAGTCCCAAGCTTGATTCCCCAGTACAAAAAAAAAAAAGCAAAAGAAGGAAATAATCACCAAGTTCGTACCCGCCTGCACAGCCATACTGCTGCATTCTAGAGCAACAAGCTTCTTTACAGTTGTGGATGAATGTAGGATATCTGTTTGCCACTGTCTTGCCATTACCGGGATGTCTGAAAGCTCTGAAAAAATGGATTTGTATCAAAACATACTTTTACTTTCTTGGACAAGGGCGACAGTTGCTAGTTTTTAAACTTATGCTGTGCTCATCCTATACAACCTTCACTCCCAAATCTGCTTCTACCTCCTCGGTGTGGATTTGTTGACAGTGTCACCCTAATATTGTCACAATGGTCACTGCTAGAAATTCATTCATCAGGATTAGTATTATGAATAATTAGATTAATCAAATTGTTTTTCATATGCATTATATGAGAACTCAGTCATACAACCTGTATGAGTAAGTATTTGAAAGTGCTGCTTCAGGGCTGACGTGCTTAAAATCAAAGACTAATTCAAATATTGTCCAAGTGTGCTAGGTTCTAGCCTCTCCCTTTTTGTTGTTTTGCTCTTTTACATTTATGTAAGCAAGGTTTATTCATCTGGGTTTATTTTAGTACCAGGACTAAACTAGAAATACTGAATTATTTCCTTCAGTCTTCAGTGGAAGAGTGATGTGGGTGCCTAGTCAGAGAGCGGCAAGGTGTGGGCGCCTCTTTCCGACAGGAGCAGCGTGCACGTGAGGGCTCAGACGTGTGTGCTCAGTGGCAGTGTGCCGGTCCCACAGCCCGAATCTCCACAGCCTCCCCTTCTCCCCAGCAGGCCCGCAAAGGCCGGACCACCATTGTGATAGCTCACCGCCTGTCTGCAGTCCGCAGCGCCGATGTCATCGCCGGCCTCGAGGGCGGGGTCATTGTAGAGCAAGGAAGCCACTGTGAGCTGATGAGGAGAGAAGGGCTCTACTGCAAACTGGTCAGCGCGCAGGTATCCCTCCCTGGGCCTTTCCCTGCAATCTGTCCCTCAACACGCTATTGTTCAAACCATTAAGATTGGGTGCAGCAAAGCTTGTGCAGGCCAATAAAAATTAGGACGAGGCCTAAAAGTGAAGAACGTATCTGGGACCTTAGTTCACAATCAGTGAAAGAGTCTATGAAAGACGCAGGCAGGAGATACGCGAAGTGCCCGAAACCCTGGTGTACCTCGGGACGGGTCTTCGCTGCCCAAAGAACACACGCACTCTAACAGATCCTTTCCACCCTAGGCAGGGAGGACTGAAGGTAGGAGGACAGGAATGACAACGCCAGGGTCTCTAGTGCTGGAAGAGGTCCCTGGGACCTCAAACTGCTTCACTGAGAAAAGAGCAGCAGCAAGATTTGTGGCTCTGGGAAGCCTGCAGTTTGGTCATCTTTGGTTAGGTTGACAATGATTAACTTGTCTTATTAGCAAGAGAGTATATTGTGCTTTGTCTTGAGCAACTTAGCAGAACAAATAACCTAAAACATTTTATTCTGCAACTATGACTCCCGCTTGTAAGAGCACATACATCTGTTTTTCTGGGTCTCTAATTAGTATATACTTATATATTTTTGTGTTTTCTTTAATATTTCAGATATATATCATTTGAATGCTATCATTTGAATTACTTAAGAATAATTATAAATAATGTGGTATTAGTCATTTCTCTAATGTTACATACTTGGTGGGCTTCCAGCATTTCTCTATTCTAAATATTGTCTCTGTGAGCACAAGTGAGCCAGAAAAATAAGTCAAAACTTTGCTTAATTTCGTGACAAGTAACTTCAGTCTCTGCATTTGAAATACTAAATCTACCGTGAAAGACTGTTACAAGTTTAAGCAGTAAGCATCCTACACAGACAGGCAAACATGTGATTTTTTTCCTGTGGGTTGGTAGACTTCGTAGTTTTCCAGCTAATCTTAACTTAGAGCTGTTATGGAATCTAAAACTCCTGATATGTGTAATATTCAACATGGTTCTATGATTTTAAACCTGGAGGACACATCCATCTTGACATAACACACAATTTAACATCATGCTTTTCTCTCAGACATCAGGCAACCAGATCCAGTCAGAATCTGAACCTGAACTAAACGAAGCAAAGGCTGTTCATGGCATGGCCCCAAATGGCTGGAAATCTCGAATATTTAGGAATTCTACTAACCAAAGCCGCAAAAGCTCGCAAATGTGTCACAACAGCCTCAATGCAGAGACCACTGAACTTGTAAGTTCTTCTTCCACTTAGGGTGTCTTTATGTTGCAGTCTCGCTGTGGAAATTCTCGGCCTGCACGGAATTTTTAGGCACAGATGATTCCTAGGATGATCCCTCATATTTTTGAGGGAAAAAGCAAGTTTGGGGCTGGGCTCAGCTCACTGGCAGAGGACCTGCCTCACTGGTGTGAGTCCTGCACTCCAGCCCAACACAAGCACACACACACATGCTTCCCATATTAGTGCATTCAACAGTAAATTAAAATAAATTACAACTAAAATGGCTACCTAATGTTCCAAATCAAAAGTGTGCTCTTTATGCTAAGGTGCTTAATATGAAAATTAAATGTTCCATTCGCCTCTGTAGTCTACAGGCTAGCCGCAGATGAAATGGCCTGATGTTGAGATGCTCCAAACAAGGGTGCCATTGAATTGTGTGTACTAGGAAACCCAGAATAGTGTGGGTTCAAGCAAATTGAGAGTTTTTATTTTTCCTTCACATAAAAACATGAGAGGTGAAAAGCTCAGGCCTCGAGTGGCGGCTGCAGCTCGTGAGACACCAACCCCTTTCCCTGTCGTCCGCACTGTTGGGCGCACGTCTTCCAGCCACGAGGTCACACTGCAGCCCAAGGCTGCAGCTGCAGCTCTCACCACCTGTCTGTGCTGTGAACAGCAGGAAGAGCACTGACACCTTCCGGGAGTTGCCCCCTGTCCTCTTACTTCCGTAACCCCGCCCGTGGCCACAACGAGCCTCTGGGCATGTGGGTGCTGCATCTTTTTGGCACATGCACTAACACTATGAGTCAGATGGGACTGCGCTAAGAAAAGCAATGGCCAGAAAAGGTAGTGAAATTGTGTATTCTCCATATCCTTTGCCTGAGTATATTAACTGAGGTGAAATAATTTTATAAGACAGGACTCAATCTCAAGAAAGGATATTTTCTCATCTCAAAATATGGCTCTAAGTTGGGGAGAGAGCTTGGTGGCCTAAGCACCTGCCTGGCAAGTGCAAGGACCTGAGTTTGATCCCTGCTACCACATGCCATGCCAGCCACCAAAACCGGTCATGGTGGCACACACATGCCTGCAATCCCACCACTGGGGAGGCTGAGACAGGAGGGTCACTTCAAGTCTGAACTGCACAGCAAGACCCTGTATCCAATAAATTTCTTAAGAAGCTATGGTTTTAGTGTACCTTGGTGCTCCTTGTTGGTCAGAGCTGAGTGAATTTCACTCTGAGCTGACCTGAAGAACCTAACCTCACTGAGAGCTTGTTGCATTCCTGTGCCTGCCTACTATGTCATTTGCCGCAGAAAATGTCAGGGGGTTCCTAGAAGTCTTATTTTTGGTATATTTACAGAAAGAAGAATAGGTGTACTATTATGGAGTTTCTTTATTCATAAGTAAGGCAAGCAACAGACCCCATTTGGGATATGGAATTATCCAGTTTTCATTTTCTCATGTGTTTTGAGAGTTACTTTGCTAAACTTTAAATCCAGTATTTTTAGAACACATCTCGTGAAGAAATGCACAGACTAGGGAGGCAGCATATGCCATCATCAGCAAGACTGTCCTAATGGGGATGAATACTGGCCAGAGGATGGGGACAGGTCAAGTCAGACCCCTGGAATACCTGTCTGCGCGCTGAAGAAGCCCATATACCATCCCGGAAACCAGGACTTCGAAAAGTGTTAGCTAGGAAAGAAAAACTCCTCCAGTACAGGCACATGGTTAATTTGAAAGCAAAGGGCTGGGTAGAACCTGCTGCTGTGTTCTGTGTTTCATGACACAAATGTAACCTAAACTACCTCAGGCCTGTGGGCGCATATCCACCATTGTCTCTAGTGTGACGCTAAGCTGCTCTGTAGTCAGAATACGCCTCTTCATGAGACCCGTGTACTTCATGCTTGACTAGACACTTAGTTCAGCATTTGTCAATGGTCTGATATGTGCCAGGAATTGGGTTCATTTCTAAGAATATAAAGACATGATCTTCTTTTAAAATATGCTCACATACTTGAAAAAAACTATGCAGGCAACACAACAAAAACACAAAACAAAACCATGAAATGTGAGAAGTCTGCTCAGGGAAGAGTGATTCAAAGGGGAGTCACAGTATGGCTTTTGAGTTGGTAGCACATCACAGGAAAGGCTGCCCAGGTGCTGCTCTTTGGGGGTGGTGATGTCCTGTATTTGTGAAGACATCATGCACCTGTCATGCAGCATCTCCTTGGGTCCAGGTGTCATCCCTGTGTGAAGAGCAAGGCTGCATCTTTGCACTATGACAAGGAAAGGACAGCCACGTGCATGGCACCCCCATCACCACCCAGTCTGAGTCATGACCTTGAGAGTTATGACCAGACTCTGGGACAGCTGGCTGCCTCTCAACCTGCTGAGGCAGGGATGGAGGCAGAAGGCGGCCTGCAGGTGCTCAGCCTGCGCAGGCTCGGGCTGGGCATCACCAAATCGTGTGAGATGCCACCCCGTTCTCTAGGCTTTGCTCCCTGTCATGGAGGACAATGGCGAAGCCTTGTTTGTGTCTGCCAACTCCGGTAATGGTCATGCTACCACTATCTGGTTCTGACTTTTACGTGTTTTAGGATGACAATGTGCCGCCAGCATCTTTTCTGAAGGTCCTGAAACTCAGTGAAACCGAATGGCCCTACTTTGTGGTGGGGACAGTCTGCGCCATTGCCAACGGAGCGCTGCAGCCAGCATTTTCCATCATATTTTCTGAGATGATCGCAGTGAGTTTTAAAATGCTCTGTAACAGTTTGAATTAAATCAGACCCTGCCCAGTGTGCTCCATCTTGGGGTTAAGCAGCTCAAATTAAACTAAACCAAAATCCTTAGTCCCCTCTGGAGGTAAGGTGTAAGGGAAAGGAAGTAGTAGCCTTTGAGCTGCTGAGAGTTCTGCTGTCAGTGAGGCACACAGCACAAAGGCGGTGAGGACACAGCCCAAGTGGCCCTGTTCCCTTGGGCCAAGCTGAGTGAGGCCATGGCCCTCATCTGGGGCAGGCTGATGACTGCATCCCTGGGGGGAAGTGGGACGCCAGGGCAGTGCGAGGGCTCAAGGCAGAGCACACAGTGAACCCAGACTCAGAAGAGCCCGGCCTGGTCCCTGAGTGTGTGGCAAGCAGGCCGGTGCATTCTCCTACTGTACTGTAGCTTCCTCATCTACAAGACAGCCCAGCTGTAGGGTGCTGAGGGCTAAGAGCAGGTAGAGACAGCGACATGGAAAGCGTGTAAAAGCATCTGCCTGGGGTGTGCACTCAAGCAACAGCTCCAACACCTGCTTCAGCAGCCTCCCCAGGCCTGGGCACCTGGCACCAAGAAGGGACACCCGTGCTACCAGCCTTTACACTCCCGGGAGACATTTGCAGGAAGACAGCCAGACGAGCTGCTCTGCCAAGGAGAAAACCCTCTTGTATGACCACCTTGGCTAGGCTCCAACTCACTGGAGAGACTTTCTGGTTAAGAATGGCTTCTTGGGCCAGGGAGATAGCTCAGTAGAACAAGTGCTTGCCTAGCAAGCACAAGGTCCTGAGTTCAATCCCCGGTACCACAAAAAAAAAAAAAAAGAAAAAGAAAAAAGAAAAGAAAGAAAAGAAAAGAAAAGAAAAGAAAGAATGACTTCTTTTCTATGTCTGTAAGAGTTTGTTATTCTTGTGACACAAGATACTAATCTACAATGAAGATCATAAGACAAAACATTCAAAAATTTAGAAAGCACCCTCTGAATCTTACTAAATTTCAAAGAAAATCCATCCTGGCTGTCTTGCAGTCCAAGAGCTGTGTGGCTGCATTCATACTTGGCTCATGTCCAGTATGCCCAGTGCTGCCCTTATGCACTGGACCTAAGCAGCCTGCAGAACAAGCCAAGATCTGCCCTCCAGCAGCACCCTGCTGAGACTGTCACCCAGCGTACAGGCCAGGAACAGATCTCTGACAGTAGAGAGATAGCAAGTGCTTCAAAGACAGGGCCGGGGGATATGGGAGCGGCGAAGGGGCACGTTCAGCAGGGGTACTTGGGCTGGTCTTGAGGAGAGGGCAAGGGGAAGAGGGCCAACACTATGTGGAGGTCCACAACCCCCCAGTTCCCAGAGCCAGGAAGCAGCACTGAGGTCATAATGAGGGCCGAAGGGAGGGCAAGAGAGGCTTTTACTCTGAGCTGTGCACTTACAATGGGTACACCGTACACAGCGATTTCAGTTGTGTACATTTGACCACAGTTTTAAAACCTCACATATTCAAAACCTAGTATCAACAGTGTGCCCCTCAAGCCATTGTTGGGGAGGAATCACAAGGAAAGGATGGGTGGAGTAGTAGCCAGGTGGGCTGTACTGGTTGATACATCATGTCAACTTGAGAAGTTTCATTAAGTGACTCAGCAGAAAGCTAGGGTTCTTAGTTTGTGAACATCCTCATCCTCTGCAAGAGGAGGGCGTGGACACTGTGTGAGTTCTACACCCCAGGGCAGCTTGTTCATAGTACAAGGAGGGACAGAAGCTGGCTAGCAGGCGCAGCTGCTGCCCTTCCCTTTGCTCTTCACTGTTTTCTGTTGTCATGAACTGCTGCTCTCTGCCGTGTCCCATGCTGCCTGGGAGCCAGCTGAGTATAGACTGAAACCTCCACAAACTGTGAGCTAAATAAACCCTTTCCTTCCTTAAATGTGGGTGTTGGGTATTTTGTCCCAGGAACAAATGAAAAGTAGCTGAGACATGGGCTCTGTGAATGTTCTTTCACAGATTTTTGGAACAGGGGACGACTCGGTGAAGCAGCACAAGTGCAACATGTTCTCTCTGCTCTTCCTGGGCCTTGGGGTCATTTCTTTCTTCACTTTTTTCCTTCAGGTAAGCACCATTACCTGCCCTGCACAGCCTGCAGGTCACTTAGGGAAAGCAGAACCAGAGTGTCCAGAGCAGGCTGCAGAGACAGACGGCTCGTCTCTGGCGGAGGGCGGACTCCGCCACAGGGTGGCTGGCAGCCCTGGGCTGTCCCAGGGCATAGGGCCGCCTGCAGCAGGAGTGTCACCAGAAGAGGGATGATGGCTGGGAGGCCAGCTGGCCACTTAGATGCAGCTGGCTACATGCGGGCAGTGCTGTGCTGGGGCAGCCAGTTTGAGTGACTGCTGCACTGGGGCTGTGTAATGACTAACTATTGGAGAGAACACACACTATACGTTCCGCTTTACAGACCAGAGTGGTGCTAAGCTGGCTCCCCTTGTTCTAATAAGACTATCAGCTTTCTTTTGCCTTAATCTCTGGACATCGGGGTCCAAAGTCCTCTCATTAAGTCAATGAAATACCGTTTCCTGGTCATGCCCAGTTGTACTTCTTTTATCACTGCTGAGCCAGTGCCCAGGAAACCAAGCTTTTCACTGAGAATTCAGCTCTGCTCGGAGCACCTCGGGGATCAGTGCGGCCCTGAACTGGCCAGGTCGGGGAGTGGCATCTTAGTGGGTGTGGGGCCAGGGACTGACGCCCAGCCCTGTGCAGCAGGAGAGGGGAGAGTAGCATGTCCATCTCTGTTCCCCCACAGCAGGCCTGGCAGGCCAGCAGAAGGGTGATGGTGGGCAGGGAGGAAGCGCAGCCCACTGGTTCCCAATCGAGAGTAGACAGAGACAGAGAAGCCGAGGTGGAACCTCTCTCGCTGTGCCCCTGCACAGAGCTGTGTGACTTCTGCTTTCAACTCATAATTGTAGCTAAGTGAGGTGTCTTTGTCCCCGAGGTGCTAGGCTTGAAAGTTTGAAAACATAAACCTGCTCGGAATGGTTTAGAAGCCCAAACTGGAGAGTTTCGGTTTTCTATCTTATTCCAACACGTAGTGTACTGCTGCTGTGAGAATGCAGCCACTCGGATGTGGAGCTTTGAGTTGGACTCTGGTCCTAGGCTGTTGCCGGAGTAGTTGGCTGGCGTAGAGTGCCGTGAACTCGGTGTGAACGTGTGTGCATCTGCGTCAGGTGTGGCAACATGAGCATCTTTCTCATTCAGGGATTCACATTTGGGAAAGCTGGCGAGATCCTCACCATGAGGCTGCGGTCCATGGCTTTTAAGGCGATGCTGAGACAGGTGGGTGTTGGGCTTGGGTTTCTTTCACTTGAAGCCTCTTCTTCCTCTGTGGCCTCTGCTGTGCACCTTCCCTCAGAGAGCCTGTGACAGGCCTGAGCTGCATCCTGTGGGTTATCTCAGGCCTCGCATTCCCAGACTCTTCAGCGTGTTCATGGAAGTGGGCTTAATTTCAGCAGCCTCTTGTTTCTCCTGCAGCTCTCTCCATCTGTGGATGCATCCTTCTACAGACACAGGCCCTGATCTGTCCTCAGAGGCTGGGGAGTGCCTTTGCACAAAGGCATCTGGGCGGGGAGGAGGCTGGTCCTTTCACCAGAAGTGGGTTTTTGTTTTAGCAATTATGGAAATAAAAAGGCAATAACATGAATTTGTAGACAAAAGATTCCATTGGAAAATTTATCATAGGAAAAAGTAAATAAAGCTGGCTGTCCCATAGGCAGCCCAGGAAAGAGGGAAGAGCTGACTGAGCCACAGCTGGCAGTCTGCTCCTCCAGGGACACTGGATCCCTTGCGAAGGACTCACTCCTTGGGATCCTGAAGGAATGTCACTTCACAGTTTTTTAAAGGAAAGGCAAGGGCTTCTGAACAGGATGAGCTCTGTTACTACACAGGCATGAATTTGCATATAGTCCGAACTGTGCTTTCCAATGTGTCATGTGCCTCTCATGGAGGAGACTGATGACACACCAGTGACATGAGAGTCAGTTTTCCACCCTTCAGAGGGTCCCAGCTCTCATCAGGCTCATCCATCCAGCCTCCCGCCCATCTCATCCTCCTGTCCCAAGCACAGCAAGCAGCTTACTTAGTTTGTGGCTAATTTACTCCTCTTACTTCGACCTGTAAGCTTCTCCCTCAGGTGGTCAAAGCCCGGCCATCCCCTTCTGTCTCATGTTCTTGCACCAGCTTTGACCACACAGGCCAAAGGTGCCTCCAGGTGCCACAGTGGTGTTTCCATCTTATGTGAGCACTCTCTCCACATTAACTGACACAATTCATTTGGACATTTCTGTGTACCAGAGTGCTGGTACACCGAAATTGTTCTCTGCCCACTCTGTAAGCTCACATTCCACTGCAGGAAAGGGAGGAAAGTGTGCAGATGTGACTTCTGATTTTTATAGAGGACCAGACTGGACATCCAGGTAACAGCTGATTACATGCCTGTCCACCCGGGGGCATAGAGCAGGTATGATGTTTTGAGCAAGTCGGAGTTGTAAATCTTTTCTCAGTATCTTTTGAATTTTTCCTATGTAAGGAAAATTGTTTTATATGAAAGTAAAAGAAACTATGAATGAGTAGTTTATACTTAAAACCAAAGATAGGCATTTAATCCTTGTTTGAACAAAGCAAAAGCATAGTAAGAAGCCAAGGATGTTTCTCCTGCCTAGAATTCCCAGGAAGGGCATTGCTATGGGGCAGCAGGCATGATGCCAGGGCAGAGGCAGCAGGGTCAGGCTTCAGTGGTTCCATGGGTCCAGCCTCAGAGAAGCTGGTGGCAGACAACCCCCTCCAGAGACGTCCCCTCTCCAGAGGGCTGCCAGAGTCAGGCTGGAGGTGCTCTACACCAAGGCCACGGTTGCCCTGAGTTCCACACAGCAGTGGGGTCTCTCCTGAACTTCAGCATGTATACTCGCTCTGCAGGGAGGCTGTGGGAGTGTTTGCTGATTTTCTTTGCTTGTGTTCATCTGGAGCTAACTCATATTTATGCTTTGTACTGCAGGACGTGAGCTGGTTTGATGATCATAGAAACAGTACTGGCGCACTTTCCACAAGACTTGCAACGGATGCGGCCCAAGTCCAAGGAGTATGTAGACTGTATTCTACTCATATTTCATAAATATGGAATAACCATATCCTTTAAATTGCTCAACTAGAAATAGCCAAAAGTTCAATTCAGTCTTGTTCAAACAGTGAGAGGAAGGTTAGACTCAGGGTGGAGAGATCCACCTGCTCAAAGCCGTCCTTAAGCTCTGGGCTCCTCTGCTCCTCCTCAGGGCTGGCTTCATCCTCTGACTGTAGGCTGGTCACCAGTGGGGTTTAGAGACGCAGGCTTCCTTGTTGCCCATCAGTGGCTGGGACACTCACCAGTACTTCACCCACCAGCCACAAGCTGCATGCCCAGCCCCACACCATCCACTGTCGAGGGAGGCTATGCCTTGGCCAGGAGGCTCCACCCTGGACCCTGGCTGGAGTCCACAGCTTTGGCACAGTGGCTGTAGCTTTCTGAATGGTACCAACACTACTCCAGCCTAGGTGTGCTTTTGGCGATGGTGTCTGGGGTGAGGACACTGTAACGTAGTCTTGGGGTGTCAGTTTCCATGTGCCACATTTGGAGAAATGGCCTTTGAGATTAAGTTCTTTTTCTTTTTCTTTTTTTTTTTTTCTGTATTTAGGACAGGGTCTCCAGGGTCTCACTACATAGATCAGACTCATAGTGATTCTCCTGTTTTCAGCCTCCCAAATGCTGGGATTACAGGAGCACACCACCATGCCCAGTCTCAACTGCCAGCTCAGCACACACCGCAGGTGGGGTTGGTGCGGAACACCAGGGATCAAACCCTGGCCGCTGCACCCTGCCTAAGCAAGCGCTTTAGTCTGCTGACCTATTAGACAGCCTGGCCTTTGAGATTAGTGGAGTACTGTGGTACTGCTTTCCTCTTCACACCATCTTTGTCAACATGTGTTTGCCACCCCAGCCACGCAGAGCAGAGCAGAGCAACCCCATGCTTGGCTCTGCTGTCAGCCCTGTGGGCAGCAGAGGAAGGAGAGCTAAAGACACAGTGAAGCAGCTGTGGGCTATGTGGGTCACAGCAGAGAGGGTGAAACTGGCATCCTGCTGACCCAGAAGCCCGAGACTGCATCATCTCCAGTGTGATGCGGCCACGAGCTCCACGCACAGCGGCGCACCTGTCTCTCTTCTAGGCCACGGGCACCAGGCTGGCTCTGATTGCACAGAACGTCGCGAACCTCGGAACGGGCATCATCATCTCCTTCATCTACGGCTGGCAGCTAACTCTCTTGCTGTTAGCAGTCGTTCCATTTATTGCTGTATCGGGAATTGTTGAAATGAAAATGTTGGCTGGAAATGCCAAAAGAGATAAGAAAGAGCTGGAAACGGCGGGCAAGGTGGGTTGCAGAAAGCCTCAGGGAGTAGAGGCGTCCTTATCTGGATGGTCACAGCAGGCACTTTGCGGGTTGAGCTCACAAAAGCTCCTGATCACCGCTCCGCAGGAGGCAGCTTACCACAGTACTACGCCTTCAGCTTGGAGGCGGGTGGCTAATGTGAAGCGCTTAGGCTAGGGGAGCACTTGCCATGTCGTCATTCTAAAGCGCTCAGAACGCATTTCACTTCAATATCCTGGTGCCGTTCTTAAAACAAAGTTGCCCTACTTTACAGACTAGGAGATCTCAGGGCAGAAAACAGTAGAGCCTTGTTCTCATGCAGTTGTGTGCCTGCTTTGAGAAAATCTTTCCTTCTTGCCTGTTATTTTAGCTTTAAGGTTGGCAGCCACCAGATGGCGGTAATGTCCCAATGTCTTGGCAATGCTAAGCAGCAGGCGATGCCAGCCTGCTTCCACAAATGAGGAGCCAAGGGGCTGGGGTGCGGCTCAGTGGCAGAGTGCTCGCCCACAAAGGAAGATGCTGGGAATAGCAGGGGTGGCTGGGATTCAAGTCCAAGCCTGGGTCCAGAGCTTGCACCTCTTTACAAGTGTTTAAATGTGACTAAATCTTTATTTAAATGTGTATTTTTTTAATATTTAAATATTCAGTGTTTAATTTAAATATTCAGGTGAGGATTAAGATCACAAACATTTTAATTCTTAGTTGTAAATACTATCCTGCACTGAAGTGTTGAACATTAATGTAGTTTCCATAACCCACACTCAAAGCCCTTTCACAGAAGTCACTGCCACAGCCTTCATTACAGTTTGGGGAGGCAGGAGGGACAGCGTCCCTGCCCTCAGGGAGAAAGCAATACACTCAGAGGCATGGAAGTGGTGACAAGATAAAATGACAACCTGGTGGCTGCCCTTCACCCGCTCCTGGTGACTCCTCTCCCAGCCACTCTCTCTGGCCACGGTGGTGGCTCCGAGGGCCCCTGCAATGTTCCGGCTGGCCCACCACTGAAAACAGTGCCCACCTTGTGTCCACCCTTCCTGTTCTTTCCATTCTTCAGAAGGGAGAACCGTCCGAGTAAAGCAAGCTTTGCTAAGGCACATTGCACAGAAGAGAACTCTGGACTCTAGTCAGAAAATAGCCTTAATTCTCTCAGAATGGTTTACAGTGCTGCTGCAAAGCTGTCAGGATTTGCTGACTGGGAAAGGAGTCGGAATTAAGCAGTACTGGGAACCGAGCCGCAGAAAGCCCGGCTGTGGGCTTGATCTGCCCTTCACAGTGTGGATGCTGAGAGCTGCCCACCCCCACTCTCTACCAATGTCCTCCTAAGCCGTTACTGTAGGCTAAGTCATAAGTAGCCACCTTATCTAACAGGATGCATAATGAGATTAGAAACTTTAAATGTTAGTTACCAACAATTCTACCATAGTTCAATTTTGTTGCTCAGCCCACTGTTGATTACCTGAGAGAACACAGGTTAGAAGGAAGGTTCTGGAAACTCCTGTGTCATACTCATTTACGTGAGTGCAGGTTAATTATGGCTAACACATATCAGGACTTGGGATGTGCCCGCTTCAATTTTCCCTAAAGGGCTTGCACTGGGGGTGTTGGTTCTGAAAGCTGTTGCACCCACAGTCTCATTCATACCTGTGACATGACACTCTGAATGGAATTGGAACTAACACAACCATGCACATCTGTTGTTCCTGGGTTCCTACGACCCATGTCAGTGGAGTGGCCCACACTTTCCATAACTCTCTAGACTCAGGCCCTGTGGCCGAGACAGGGGCCCGCATCCCAGAGCTGCCCACAGAACAGGAAGCCAGGCTAGCGAGGTCCACTGGGGAGACCTCATGCTGGTACTCACTGACCAGAGCTTCAGACGGAACAGACTTCTCCTGGCCCTGCAGTAGTAGGGCAGGAATACTTACTTCCCCACATCCCCAGGCCGCATGAGGCTGGGTGACTGCTTCAATCAATAAGACATTCTGCTTATTGCTATCTGTTAGGTTTTAATTTTTATTTATAATAAAGATAAAAAGCTTGCCGGGGATATAGCTCAGCAGCATAAATGCCTTCCTGGCAAGCACAAGGTCCTGAGTTCAATCCATGATACCAAAAAAAAAAAAAAACCACCTCAGTTTGAGGAATCTAGTGTCTTGCTTTCACCTCATTATAGAGACTGAGATCAAAGTCTTAGAGCTGATAAAAGCATGAAGCCGAGATGTGCTTCTATGCTGCTGGAGGAAGAGCTGGGGCCACAAAGGCAGTCTCTCGGCAAGGCCCGCTGGTGCTCCCCAGAGTGTTCTGGCTGGTGTGGGTGAAGAGGGCTTCTTGGACGAGGAGTCAGAGGGCTCAGCGTTGGCTCACAGGACCTGCCCAGCTGCCAAGCTCTGCTGTCCTGGGCCTCTGCAATGCTTCCTGTTCAGACCAGGGCCCACACAGTGCGGCCCCATGTGGTAACATCCCCTCTGACAGTCTCCTGTCCATGCCCTCCCCCAGGTCTAGGAAGTGAGGCAGGCTGAAGCTGCTCAGCCAAGGGTCCTCACTGAGCCAGGACTTTGAGGCAGAGCCCCGTGGCCAGCAGCTGGGTCTCCTTCGGCCTGCACAGCTTCTCCAAGCAAGGCAGGCATCCTCAGTGCACAAAGGCCTGGCATCTCTGGGGAGCAGGAAGGAATTGCGGCCTGGTGGTTCCCACACAGCACCCTGCCCTGCCCCGCCCACCCTCCCCTCCCCAGACAGGACTCACCCAGAGGAGAGCAGCACTGCATGGACTCGCTCTGTCTGGGCCAGTTGGAAGAACGCTTCTTGACTTTAACTGGAACAATCTAAATGCCATCCGTATAACCTTCAGGACACTTTTTTCTCCCCTTTGGCCATGCTGGAGATTGAATCCTGGGTCTTTTCACTGAGCTACATCCCTGACCTATTCTTAAAACTTTTTTATTGTGAGACAGGGTCCCTAAAGCACCCCAGCCAGGATCTGGGTGATTCTCCTGCTTTAGCCTCCCAGAGTTCACAATTACAAGCTTGTCACCAGCTCCTTCTGGGTACTTTTGACAGAGCCCCAAGCCTTAACATTCTTTATCATTTCAGAAATAGAAGAGCCACTTCTGATGAAAGTCTGTTCTATTACAGATTGCAACCGAAGCAATAGAAAATATTAGGACAGTTGTGTCCTTAACCCAGGAAAGAAAATTTGAATCAATGTATGTTGCCAAATTGGACGGGCCTTACAGGTAATGGGTGGATTGTGAGAACCTAGAGCCTTCCCAAGGCTGTTGTTGTTCCCCAAAGATAGTCAACTGCGGCAAAGACTATAGCCACAAGGCTGGCCTTTCTTCAGTGGTCTTCTCACAGAGAACAACCACAGGGTTAGACATTTGCATCTCTTTAAAAAAAAACATAAAAGAAAAAAAGAAGGGTAATGAGGAGGGCTGTCGGGTGAGTGCAGGGGTCGGGTGTGGACAGAATCACACACGGCACATACCCCGTCTGCGTGCTGAGCATGGAAGGGGCCGAGGGGAGGGGGTGGCCAACACAAGGTATGTGAGGGCCTGTCAACATAAATAAACCCATTAATCTGTATCATCTGTGGAAAAGTGGAAAAAGTGAAAAAGGAAGTAAGGTAGGTTGATAAAGCTAAAGGTACAGGATTCCACAGGAATTGGTCATTGGTGCAGGCAACCACCTGGTGACTCAGGTGAGCTCCTACTGCGAAGCAGTCAGACCATTTTCTTTGTCTCTTTCCTCTTTCGTATGGGGGTGTGCATGATGCAATCACTGGTGGCTTTATGGTTTATTTTGCACTTAAAGAAATTAACAAGGAATAAAAAGCTGAAGCAGATCACTTGGTCATAATTTAAAGATTCAGTGGCCTTGTAAATTGTTCAGTAATGGTAAGTATTGTAAAACTGTGGTCACGGCACCTAACTTATATCATCCGAATCAGTAATACTGATTTTTTTCCTTATCAAATATCTTCTTCTAATTTGTGAATAAATAAATTTGGAATCTTTTGGTGGACTTAGAAGCCAAATAAAGTGTGGCAGGGTGCTGATTAGAGGTGACACTGAGCAAGCCAAGTCTGGGGCCTGTCAGACCACACTTGGGGAAGGACCTCTGGTGTGTGCTGTGTCCACACAGTAGCCCAAGGTTTGTGAACTACATCTAGGCACAGGAGACCAGGTCACGGCAGCAAGAGTGAGCGCACTGAGACGATTCCTGCTTTAGCTCCGTGGCATGCTCGGTGTTTTTGATGCAAGGGCCATATCTACATGGAGGGCTTAGGCGTCGGAGTCAGCGGATGAAGCCTGAAGCAGTAATATCAGAAACCGTTTGCCAAGACCGCCTGAGCTCAGTGTCTGAGTCATTTCTCTGTACTCAGTTCACAAAAGTTTGCTTGACAGTGAGTAGCTCTGGCACACACCGGAAGACGCATGCCTCTCGCGATGGAAGTCTTAACCGAACTAACTTAGCTTAGGTAGAGGTGAAGCCCGCGTTATAGGCTGTGCTCCTTGCACGGCGTAAGCTGAGAGTGGCTGATACCTGAGTGTGAGCATGCTGATTTGCTTTCCAGGAACTCAGTGAGGAAGGCGCACATGTACGGGATCACATTTAGTGTCTCGCAAGCATTTATGTACTTCTCCTATGCCGGCTGCTTTCGGTTCGGGGCCTATCTCATCGTGAATGGACACATGCGCTTCAGGGATGTTATTCTGTAAGTAGCTTTCAAATAGTAAGATGAGTCTATAATAACCCTATCATGCAGTTTCAGTAGGCTTATTTATGCAAATGTTTGGAGTAAGAAAAAGCTCACTTGTCCAAAGATGAGGTCAGGTCAGAGAGTCACCTGGCAGAAATGTAAATCTGACCTTGTCACCAGTCCAAGCACAGTCTCGTCCCCTTGTGAACCAACAGCAGTGGAGCCTGTGAAAGAGATTACGAGCAGAGCTCCAGCTGTGCGTGTGACCCCGGTGAGGCACAGGAGCGCTGTCCTCTGCAGACCTCAGTGAGTGCAGGGCGGGGCCAGGAGCAACTGGAACCGGATCTGTGTGCCTGTCACACCCTGAGCTGAAGGTGGTCACCATGGGTCGCAAACGTGCACTGATAATGGGAGAAAGCCGATGAGGACTGTGCACTCAAGCAGAGGGGTGAGCGTGCAGCCATCAGCAGCCACACCGTGGCCTGACAAGGGCGGAGCACCCCTCTGCAGCAGTGCTCTGTGCTTGGGTCCTGAGGCTGAGTCCATCCCTTCCCTTTGCGTTCAAACAGGTGCCTGCACCCTATTGGCTGCCTCTTCACCCTGTCAGCTGTCCCCTCTGCTGTGCTCACGAAGGTGTCCCTCTAACACGGTGGCCTCACTGCCATGCGCATATACTCAGTAGTGGCCACCGCAGTCACATGGCAGATCCAGCCAGTTTCCTGAGGACCTCCGTGTTTCTTTAGTGTCTGTACTAATTTATATTCCAGCCACAGTGCAGAAGAGCCCTTTTTCTGCACGCCCTCACCAGCATTTTGTTGATGATGTTTCACACATTTGCCAGTCGTTTGTATTTCTTCTTTTCAGAACTATTATGATCATTTACTCATTTAAAAACTGGATAGCTCATTTTTAAATTAAGCTTTTTAAGTACCATCAGATCAGGTGACTAGTTGGCAAACATGTATTGCCATCCTATAGGCTGCCTCTTCACTCTGTCAGCTGTTCCCTTTGTTGTCCAAAATCTTTTTAGTTCAGTGTAACTCCCTCTGTCTAATTTTTTGTAGGGATCCGTTGGTCGTATTGCCAATGGTTCTACCTGGGGAGACACAGCAGCAGAAATGAGACAGACAGACAAGAAGATGAAAGCTGGGCTAGTGGTCACTAGTCTTCCTGATGGGCAAGACTAACCCAATGCACAGCAAAACAGATCCTGTATTTGTACTTTTGCAAAGTTAGTATCACGTGTCACAAGGTTGCCTAGTGGCTCATAGCTGACCTGAGCCAGACAAGATGTTTTCCGCAGGACCTGCGTAGCTTGCTTGCTTTAGACCCTGAGGCCCAGTCCCTCTATACACGTGATCAATTTCCTAGCTTCCTGGGGCTCCCAACACTTTTCCTTTTGTTTCCCGGGCTTTGGGGTCTTAGCCAGAGAAGTATTGCCTGTACCAGTGTCTTGAAGTTTCTCTCCCCTGGTTTCTTCCAGTAGCTGTAGAGTCCCAGGTCCTTGCTCTAGGTCTCTGAGCCAGTGTGAGGTAGCTTTTCTAGGAACTAAGAGCTAGCGAGGGTCGGCTCTGTTGCCTGCCTGTGGGTATCCTGTGCTCCCAGCACCATCTACTGTAGCTGTGTGAATGGGATTGCTCTCATGATTTGTTTCTCAGTCAATTAAGAGTTGATTCTTTAAAAAGCTACTGAAGTGTGTGTGTGTGTGTGTGTGTGTGTGTGTGTGTGTGTGTGTGACTCAGGATTTATCAGTTAATGCTCTTAGTGGAGACCTTAGTTTTTCTGTGTATGGGATCCTGCCAACAAGGCTAATTGGGCTTCCTCTCTTCCTATCTATGCATCTTCTCTTTCTCTCCGGCCTAACTGCCCCAGCTGAAATGTCTAGAACTTAAGTAAGCAGGAGTACAGGACGTGGGCACCCTTGACTTGCTCAGCATTACAGGACGGGGTCCGGCTCTTCCCCATTCACTGTGATGCCGCCTGTGGGTTTGTCATGCTGAGCATTTATAGTGCTGAAGTACGACCCTTTAACACCTAATTCGCTCAGGGACTTTTTGAAGAAATGATTAATTTTATCAAATGCTTCTTCCCCTATTGAGATGATCATATAACTTTTGTCCTTCATTGATTGAAGTGGGTATTATGTGTCTTGATTTATTTATGTTGAGCCATCTTTTTATCCTAGGATGAAACCACTTTGACTGTGGGTATAATCTTTTTGCTGTGCTGTTGAATTCAATTTGCTAGTAATTTATTGGGAATATTTGTATCTATATTTATTATGGATATTGTTCTATAATTTTTCTTTTTTCTCTTCATGTCTATTTATTTATTTATTTATTGTGATATGTGCTTATCAAGTTTTGTTAATAAAATAATGCTCATAGAATGAGTTTGAAAATGTTTCCTGTCTTTCAGTTCTATTAAATAGTTTAAGAATGACTGAGACTAATTTTTTTAAAGTTTGGTAAAATTCAGCAGTGACAGTCTGGACCTTCTTCTATTGCAAGAGTTTTTATTGAAGATTCAGTTTCATTACTTACTATTGATGTACTCAGGAATTTTATGTCTTCTTGTTCAATTTTGGTAGCACATAGTTGTTCATTTATTCTAGGTTTTCCAGCTTATTGGCGTATATTTTTTTCAAAACACTGTCTATGACCTTTTGAATTTCTGTGGTATCAATTACAATGTTTCCTTTTACACATTTATTTCTATGCATTTGGGCCCTTTTTGTTATAGTTGATCCAGCTAACAATCTGCAGTTTTGAATCTTTTTAAAGAGCCAACTTTATTTTTTATTGATCCTTTCTATTTTTTTCTGGTCTAATCTTTCATTCTTTTCTGGTACTAGGCTTGTTTTGTTTTCTGTTTTTTTATTTTTTGTTTGTTTGTTTTTGTAAGTTCTTAAGATGTATCCATAGGTTATTTTTCTGATGTAGGCACTCATTGCTATATATTTCTCTCTTAGTACTGCTTTTGCTGTATTCCACAGATTTGAATAGACTGTGTTGTCATTTCTATTCATTTCTAGAAATTTTTAAATTTCACTGACTAAGCCTGTGAGTACTTTGTGCTTCACGTCTCTTACCCCTAAAAGGGTTATACCTGGCAAGTAAAATTAGTCGAAGTCACAAATCAGGTTCCTGATCAGCCACTTCCTGAAAGTGGAAAACTTTGGAAGGTTGCACAGCTCGGGAAGCTATCAGCTCCTGTGGAAGGTGGAAGGTTTGCAGAGAAAACATGTACCTGGGCAGTGCGTCTTGCCTGGCCTGGAGTTCCTTCCTTACTGGAGTCTCAGAAATGTGTGATGAGAGATGATTAAGGAAGAAAATGGTACATAGTAGTGAGCACATGAGCACATGATACACACTAGTGAGCAGAATGGTACACACTAATGAGCACACGATACATACTAGTGAGAGAATGGTACACACTAATGAACAGAATGGTGCACACTAGTGAACATGCTGAGACACACTAGTGAAAGAATAGTACACACTAGTGAGCACACCGATACATACTAGTGAGCAGAATGCCTTTGGACGTGCAGACATCGTGGAGCTGGGCACTTACATAAACTGATTCTGAATTCCTTCTGTCTAGGGTGTTCTCGGCGATTGTGTTTGGCGCTCTGGCTCTGGGACACACAAGTTCATTTGCTCCTGATTACGCCAAAGCCAAGCTGTCTGCAGCCCACCTATTCCAGCTGTTTGAGAGACAGCCTTTGGTGGACAGCTATAGTCAGCAGGGGTTGCGGCCTGTGAGTTTTCTACACTTGATGGAGGCTTGACTTTTTCCCCTAAATGTTTGAAATCTGCTAGATGGTAACTATGTGATAAATTGGGGATGATTACACAAACATACACTTACCTTATTTTATGACATTTACATAACATACTTGGCCAACTTTCCTGGCATTTTAAAACATCATAGGAACTTTCAAGGGTTCTGAATTTTAGCATGTCAAAAAAAATTTTACAGTAAAACCAGGCTACTAGAACTGAACAGTTTCAACAAAACTTTAGTCATTTATATATGAACGTATTTGCATGGAATTGTCATGTTGATGTAATTAGAAATTTGACTTCACTAGTTTTATAATTTCAGTGAGTTAGAGTTGGTAAGAAGGCCTCTTTCTTCACAGTGTTTTGCTGTCTACAAAGTTGCTAAAACTCAGATCCAAGTGTCCTTCGTACCATATAAGCTGCTGTGCAGTCTGACATCAGGAAGTAGTGTGGGTAAAGAGACTGGGGCCTGGACAATCCTCCCAGAGCTTGATGAGCTTTTCCATGTTCTGAGAAAATCGCTGTGTCCCAGGAGTGAGAGGCGAGCTCTGGGCGTGCGCCAAGGGCTGCCCACTGCAGCTGCTGGGAGAGGTGCTGCTGCGGTGCCTACACTAATGCCTACTGAGGTAAACCAGGTGTTGAGGCCAGATGACACCTCTCTGTAACGAGTCTGTACCTAGTGTCACCTATGCTCTGCCCCATCTTCATTTTATATAATGACAGTTTGCTATCAGTAGTGTCACTACTATACTGAATATTCATTTTGTATTTCTTACTACAGTTTTTGGTAAAGTTTCCCTAAAAATTAATACTTCATAATCAAATATTTATTAGATCAATAATAATAAAAATATATACATTTTAGGATAACTTTGAAGGAAATGTAAAATTTAATGAAGTTGTGTTCAACTACCCCACTCGGCCAACCGTGCCTGTGCTTCGAGGGCTGAGCCTCGAGGTGAAGAGGGGCCAGACCCTGGCCCTGGTGGGCAGCAGCGGCTGTGGGAAGAGCACAGTGGTACAGCTCCTTGAGCGCTTCTACGACCCCATGGCCGGAGCGGTGGTGAGCACGTGTTCTTAGCAAACTGACATTTACTGCCTCATGTGGCCAGCCAGTCTGTTCACAAGGGAAAGAGCTAGACAGATGAGAACCTGTGATGCTGTTGGACATGGTGATCACCTTTTACAGACCCCAACTGGCATCCGCATCAGACAAACATATGAGGACCACAGCGCAGGATGCCTGCAACTTTGTCTAGCTCAGAAAATACTGGCTTGACCCCCACCGTCCATGGGGCAGATCATCCTAAGCAAAAACTCACTTGTTTGTAGCAAGTAAAGCAAAAACAATTAACACCACAAGCACACAAACAGCTCTCTAGAAGACACCGCCCTTGTAGCTTTTCACTTTCCGTGCAGCTCTTGCCCTTAGTGCCATCCGAAGGAGAAGTTGGCAGTTCTCAATTAGAAGAGCAGGGCTTGTAGGACCTGAGTCCACCCTAGACCCTGCTGGATGCAAAGCAGAGCATGCGCCTGCCTGTGTCTTGCGACCCCAGCTGCCTTCTGCTCTGCTGACCTCTAACCTGGAGCCCCTGCTGTTTTTGGCCCTCCACCTCGAGCCTTTCCTGTTCTTCTCATGTGGTTTTCATCACTGATTCTAGATGTAACCAATAATGACTGCGTCTGCCATTCCCGTGGGGTGGCACCATCGCCTCACTGGGGAGCCTGCACAACCCGGCAGTCACCCAAGTGGGAGATGCTCAGGACCACAGCTCTTGGGGAAGGGGAGTAGGGCAGGTTGCTGGCTTTCAGAATCTGCCCCTGCTGCCAATCCAGGTGTGCCCAGGGGGAATGGATGGTGCCAGGCTGAGGGTTGGGCTGGGACACCGACACAGACTCCTAAAGGCAGAGGGTAGAGGGCAGATAGGGACAGAGAGGCACATAGAGAGACCAGCAGGGACAAATCTGTATCATCAGTGTACATCCTGTGGGCCATGTGGCCTGTCAGCACTATGATGGTTCACATGGCAGGTCAGCTTGAGCACTGTGAATATGTACGAGCTCCCCAGAGTGGGCATGACTGTCATGTGCTGCAGACAAGCAGATTTTTAAAGAATAAAAAAGAAACACCAGCAAGTTAATAAAGCAGTGTAGACAGGTCATGGAGGCCTGGCTCCAGATCTATCCCTGGCCGCTGCACCTTCCTCTCGGGAGCCTGTCTGTACTCTCCTCCTGGCCGCCATGACCTCAGCAACTCTGCTCCACCCTACAGTGTCTGTCCTGGAGCCAGCAGACAAGGGATGGGATTCCTGGAACAGGGAGCCGGACCACACCTGTCCTTGCAGTGTGATGCCAGGCTGCATCCCTGGGACAGGAAGCTGGCTGGCACAGTGGCAGACTGAGGCTTGAGGCTCAGAGCTTTGTGCCTGCTGCGATGCCCTGTGCAGCGTTCTGCCGACCTAGTGGCGCTCGTAGAGGGGCTTTTCTTTCCTCTGGTGAAGCCTCTTAATAGTTTGTGGACTTTGGTTTTCAGCTTCTGGATGGTCAGGAAGCAAAGAAACTAAATGTGCAGTGGCTGCGAGCCCAGCTGGGCATCGTGTCCCAGGAGCCGGTCCTGTTTGACTGCAGCATTGAGGAGAACATTGCCTATGGGGACAATAGCCGGACAGTGACCCAGGAGGAGATTGTGAGGGCCGCAAAGGAGGCTAACATCCACCAGTTCATCGAGACGCTGCCCTATGTGAGTTGATTGGAGGATCTTGTTTTCAGGATTTAATTTTGTTATGACAAGCTATGCTGAGATTAGGGCTGCCAGCACAAGCACCAGACACACCCGACACAAGACTTTCACAGGGGTTTGCACTTCCTCTTGATTCTCGAAACTGCTCATATTGCAGGTTTTCATGGATGAAATATGGAACGGAGTAATTTTCCTCCAAAATTATACTGCCATTTTCTTTTTTGTTACTAATTCGGGCCCACAGTCTGTGATGTGAACCCCTGAAGGGCTCAATGTGTAGAGCCCACTGCCAGGTGTGAGAGGTAACTGAAGTGAGTGTATGAGGCTACACTAGGCCAACACAATCCTGAATGCTGGCCGCACTCCATTCCAACACAGGGGACATGGTTCGGTCCTGACAGGGTCCGACAGAAACCCCGCCAGAGGACCATGTCCACCACCTGTCCGCAGTGCAGTCCTGGAGGACAGGGCACAGGTCTGCAGACTGTGCGCACCTTTGTTCAGTACTCCTCAGAGTCAGGCTGCACTTGAAATTGAAGCTGACTCGTGTGATCATCCAGGAGGCTCCTGGACCGTGGGCTCCGGTCATCTCAGCTGGCCAGCCAGGAGCTTCTTAGCTGAAAGCAGGACAGACCCTAGTTTTTATCCCCAAACCGACTCCCAAAGTTTTACCAACAGTCTTGAAACAGAGTGAACACCTTTATTTATTAGCATGTGGCCTTGAAAGCTACCTCAGGGTGCCAGACTTGCTTACCTGCCCACAGCAGGACATGGTGTAGAGAGAGCCAAATGGGACAAGAAACCCCACGTGTGCACCTCCGCTGCAGATACAGTGGCAGGTTCAGCTGGACCCCAGTCATGCCTGGGCTAGCCGTATGCTGCTTTTCCAAATTTAAACTTCTGTGCTGAGGTAATTATAGACTCACATGCAATCATGAGGCATACAAAGATCTGACATATCCTTTACCTGCATGTCCCCATCTTCCAAAACTACCATACGATGTTGCAGCTGTCCCGCAGCACTGGCATAATCCTCTGCCTTCATTCAGATGTCACCAGCTTTACTTGGCCTTGCTGGTGCAGGGAGGGGCTCCCCATCACTGTTGCAGCATACCTGACCTGCATAACTGAAAGGAGAAAGTGTGTGCTGTGGCTCCATTTCGAAGGTTCCAGGCCACCGTCGCTGCAGTGACCTAAGGTGGGACACGGCAGCCCAGCAGAGGTCGTGGCAGAGCAGGGCTTTCGCCTCTGGGCCACAGGAAGCAGAGTGGGGAAAGAGCAGAGAGGAAGCCAGGGGGACCAGACCCAGCCCTCGAGAAGGTACCCAACCACTCCCTTACTTAGCCCACCTCCTGCGTCCTCCCTCCTGTCACCTACCGGTAATGCCACCAGATTATCGGAGAACCACCCTGCTCAAGGAGTCAGAGCCCTGTGGTTGGGTCCCTTCTCCAGATCCTGCCTCGGAGCCCCACCACATCCGGCCCAAGTCCTCAGAGCACGAGGTTTGGGAGACCTTACGCATGCTCTGCTGCAGGGCGCCTCTGGCTCCATACAGCTGTGCTGCGGTACTGACTCCCAGGTGGGCACCACAGGCAGGCTGTGTCCACACTGCACCTTCCTCTGTCCTCCTCCTCCCCAGCCTCAGATGACCACTAATCTGTTCCTCATTTATACAATTTTCTATTGTAAAAACGTTATATAAAGATGAACCAAGTTACCTCGGCCTGGTGGTGACTTTGGCACAAGAGCAGGAGGCAGTAGAGACTAAAGTGAGTGAATTCTTCTAGAGAACTTCCTAAAACCGAAAGCTGGTTTGGTGCATGAGAGCATGTTACTGCTGCCTACCACTCATAGATAGGTGCTTGCCTGCACTAGAATAAAGGACTCATTGAGCAAAACCTCTTTTTCTCTTGTTTTGGAGAGCCTAATGAACTGTTATTACATTTTTCTTTTCACTTTAAAATGTTCTGAAGATTGAAAGAACCACCTTTGCAGTTAACAAAGCACAAGCCTGGCCTGAACAGAGAACCCTGTTGTAATGGGTTGGTTCAATCCCAGTGGCAACCAAGGGCCCAGCACAGCCCAGTGGTGGCCCCAGAAGGAGGGCACGCAGAGATAGCAAGAGAGGACCCCCTGAAAAACACCATACAGACAGTGACGGCACTGGGCGGCAAGCCTGAAGTGCAACTGTTACAGTCAAACCTGGTGACGACGGGAAAAGCATCTAAGAATCAAAACTTCCGATGTGAATGCCAAAAAAAGGAAATGTGTTTGAAGACTGCTGTTTGAAATGAGAGTATTGATAATTTTTTAGTAGGCTGGGAAAAGCCATTTACCATCAGGAAGAGAACACTTCCACTGCCTTCTCTGATGGCGCTCTCTTAGCTAGAGTAAACCCTGGCATGGACCAGAGCTGAGCCTGCCTCTTTCCCTCCCTCGAATGCTGGACTGCATACAAGCAACGGCGATCATTCCCTAAAGGGTGGGAAGATCAGTCAAATTTGCGTGCAGGTTCACAAACATCTGAGAGAAGCTAAGGTGACAGGGACCCAGGCAGGAACCAGTTTAGAGGCTGGACGATGAGACGTCATGACGCAACACACGAGTTCAGCACTATCCCTGGCAGAATGCAGATCTCCTCAAGAAAAGAGTAGCAAAGGCTGGTCACATCAAGTGATGACGGTATTGGATGAGGCAGATAAGCTGCTGTCACAGGATTCCGTGCAGGCCCTGGAGGATACTATTTCTATGCTACCTAAAAATATGCACATCTCACTATATCCTGTAACTTTCCTTCTTGGTGTGCAGAAATTAATGAACTCCCACTTACAGAAATCCTATGAGATTTTGGTGCTGGAGGAACTAGCCCACAGGGAGTACCCCAGTACTGGGCACGCCCAACAGCGCTACGGAGCGCGCTGCTGGACGCACTTTGAACCTTCTCTTGCCTCTAATGATTTTCTTGCAAACAAAACTGTCAGCTGTGCGTGAGAGCACTACGCTACACAGTGAAGGACTCTCTTGGGCCAGAGCCCCACTGACTCTCCTTGCTCCCTGCAGAAATACAAGACGCGTGTGGGCGACAAGGGGACTCAGCTCTCTGGTGGGCAGAAGCAGAGGATTGCGATCGCCCGAGCTCTGGTCAGGCAGCCGCGAATCCTGCTGCTGGACGAGGCCACCTCGGCGCTGGACACCGAGAGCGAAAAGGTCTGATTCCACCATGTCCAGAGGCTGCTGCTGTCCCTTAAAAACCAATGAGTGAAACTGGGTGGAGAGGGGTAGATGTTAAATGTTAGCTGAAGGGGCGGTTTTTCTGAAGTAACAATGTGTTCTGTTCCAAATTTTCTGAATTATCACATTTTACGTTCATACATGGAAAATGAGCATTCAAAAGAAAAAAGCTATGTAACTTGCATTTGCAGCACATTAAATGTAATCATGAAAAAGTAAAATACTCAAAAAGGAATTAAGTAAAACAATTACTTCATTAGTTTGGTGAGTAGTTTGAACACATAAATACTTATAAAAATTATTGGTTTTTTATGTATTTAGTACAAGGTCTACAGGGTCTCACTACACAGATTGGATTCACAGTGATCCTTCTGTTTTCAGCCTCCCAAGTGCTGGGATTACAGGCACGTACCACCACACCCAGTTTCAGTTGCCATCTCAGTGCGCCCCAGGGGTGGGGCTGGCACAGCAAGCCAGAGATCAAACCCTGGTTCCTGCATCTGCCTAAGCAGGCACTTTAATCCACTAAGCTATCTGGTCAGTGCTTATGAAAATTGTTGATGCCATGAGACTCCATTTGTACTAGAATTAAAGAGCAAAACAATCACAGGAAGATTACATCAGTTATATCAAACACAGTTGTCAAGTCAGAGACGTGATTACAAATTTAAATAACTCACCAGGATGGTAAATCTTGTCAATTTCCCTTCATCCTAAAACCTGTTGTACAATTTTCAGGCTGCATCTTCCATCTGATCTCTCCACAGGTGGTCCAAGAAGCCCTGGACCAAGCCAGGAAAGGCCGCACCTGCATCGTGATCGCGCACCGCCTGGCCACCGTGCACAGTGCGGACGTCATCGTGGTGGTTCAGAATGGCAAGGTCAGGGAGCAGGGTACCCACCAGCAGCTGCTGGCGCAGAGAGGCATCTACTTCTCCATGGTCAGCATGCAGGCCGGCACACAGGACTCATGACCTCTTGTCACCATTTATCTTAAAATAAATTCAAATCATTCTACAACTTCCTGCTTGTAAAAGAAATCTCTAGTTTAAATCCTGACATACAGGCTTCTCTTATTCCATGTCAATTTACAAGTTCCACTGGTGTTTGACATCCAGCGTCTGACACTCGAGGCTTAGAAGTGACATCTGTTTAGAAGAGCAGGCAGTTTGCCGAGCTACCACGATGGTCAGAGGGAAGAGCAGTGTCAAGGTAGGCGCTGCGGAAGTAATGGGCATCTCAGTGTCAGCGAAAGTGCTAGTGGTCCTGAACAGGTGGGCAGGTCCTTGGGCTGTATGGGAATGAGTTTCACAAGTACAAAGGAAAGATAAATTGTACAACGGCCTCGTCTTTTCCATACAAGCTTCCAAATTAGTGTGCTGTGGAGCAGAAGATGCTACATTTTCACTTGATGTGTCAGCTGCGCATACCAGTGAGGCTCAGTGTGGAGTAGAGTGCAAAAAGCAAATGCAGTATCTCCCCTACACACACCCCACAAAATCTAGTCATCCCTGATCTAGTCCAAGGTCAACGTTTTCTCTTTTCCACTACGAAAGAGAACAAGCAGATATCAGTGTCTACTCCTTTCACTTATCTAATGGTTTCCAGCCCCAACCACTTGGCTGCAAAGGGCAAGATTTCATGCTTCCTGATGGCTCGCCAACACTTCATGTGTATGAGCAGCACCTTTTCTTTTTCCATTTATGTCTTTTTTGTTGTTGTTTGCTTTTGATGGAACCGGGGATTGAACTCAGGCCCTTGCACTTGCCAGGGAAGCGCTGATTCCACTGAGTCATCTCCCCAGCCCTCTATTTATGTCTTACAGGCACCTAAGATGCTGTACCTTAGCTACTGAGAGTTTCCCTAATAAACATGGTGTACAGGCATCACTTTGGTAGGCAGTTTTCATTTTCTTTGGCTATGTATGCAGAAGTCAGCTAGCTGAAGCACATGTTACACTACTTGTAGTTTTTTGAGGTAACTCCATGTTGGTTTCCATAGTGAATATGCTAATTTGCATTCCCACCAACAGGAAATAGAAGTTCTTTTTTTCCACATCTGTGATAACATTTGTTATTTGTTATTTTTTATAATAGCCATTATGACAGGATGATATGGTTTTTCTTTTTTAAGTCATGCTCTATTATTGTTAATTAGGCACAGAGACCTCCCCAACACATCATCTAGAAACCATCTCACCCAATGCTCTGGTTGGTCACCAGCCTCTTCTCTCTGTCTTCAGCAATGGTGGGGTGGATTCCTTTTCCTTGTGGAAGAGAAATCTAGGGCTTCTTGCCTTTGCTAATGATGAAAGTGTTGGAGAGCGGGTGGCAAGGCTGCTGCATCTTTCATGTGAACCGCATCAAAAAAGCCAGGATGATTCTCCCTGTTGGTGGTCATACCAGTCTTCCCAAATTAGCACCTCCAACCACCACACAGGTTACCAGTGTCAAGCTTGATGAAATCAGCAATCTTTCCAGACTCCAAATCAATCTGGATGGTGTCACTGACCTTGATGAGGGAGTCAGGGTAGCAAATGGTGTGAGCATCGTGGGTCACCAGATGAAGGAGCCCTTTTGTGCCCACAAAGATCTTCCTCACTTTGAACATCTTGTACTTGGCTTCCTCAGATGTAATACAAGGAATAGCAAGGTGATCCTTGGTGTCACAGATCGGATGGAAATTCTTTCCTTCTCATCGATGCTGAGGACATCCCTAAAGCTGGCAGGGCAGGTTATATCAGGTCAGACTTTGCTGACAATCTTAATGAAGTGCTGCATGCAAATCTTCTTTACTTCATCTCCCATCAGGGCAGACTTGAGTCTGTTCCTCAGGAAGATGACAGCCATTCTCAGCTTTCAGGGACCAGTGCATGGATGAGGAGCAAACACACTGCTCAGCTTATCCAGCACCCAGTGCCTTGCAGCTGCCACTCACCTTCAGATGCTTCTTGGGACCAAGCTCCATGGCTGAGCTTTAGCCATGTGGCTTGGCTTTTCATTGTAGTTCTGACTTACATTTTCCTGATTGCTAATGAAATTGAGCATTTTCTTAAAATTTTTGACAATGTTTTTTGTGAGAAGTGTGTATTCAAATCATGTGCCCATTCTAGTAGGATTGCTTTTTAAATTAAGCTTTGAGTTTGCTATATATTTTAGATTTAGATAAATAGCTGACAAATACTTTCTCCCATTGTTTTTCTTTGTGTGTGTGTGTGTGTGTGTGTGTGTATGTGTGTGTGTATTTTAGTACAGGGTCTACAGAGTCTCATTATGTAGATCAGACTTGTAATAATCCACCTGTGTTCAGCCTCCCATGAGCTGGGATTACAGGTGTGCACTACCACGCCCAGTCTCAATTGCCTTCTCAGCACATCAGCACACCCGTAGGGGTGGGGCCAGCATGGCACACTGGGGATCAAACCCTAGCTGCTGCATCTGCCTAAGCAGGCGCTTTAATCCACTGAGCTATTTGGCCGGCCCTGTTTTTCTGTATATAGAATCACCTTAACTCTGTTTTCATGATGTGCACAAGTTTTTTGGCTTGATGTAATCTTAAAACTTCTCAATTTGCACTTTTCTTTCTTGTGTTTTTGGGGTCCAGTCAGAAAATCATTGTCAAGTTCAAAGCCTGAGGGTATTCTCCTAGTTCTTCCAGAGTCCAAAGTTCCAAGTCTTCTCTCTCGGCCTTTGGGCCACTGTGAGTTAGTTTTAACATACAAAGTAAGAGACAGAATCAAGTTCCGCCTTTTACCTATCGATGGCCTATTCTAGCACCACTTATTAAAGAAACTGTCCTTCCTCTACTCTGTTTCTGGCCCCTTTGTCCAGAAGAACTTGAACATAGATGTGCATGTTTTTCTGGCAATATTATGCCATTTTAATTATAATGGCTTTCAAGAATGTCTTGAAATCAGCATATGTATTTTTCAAAAGGCTAGTGATTTTTGTATGTGGATTTTGTATCCCACGCTTTGGTTTATATCTAGACAAGCCCAACGCCTCATGTGTTCATATGTGGGGCTTTTTAGAGGTGACTGTATCACAGATGTTCACCTGTGGATTGGTCTCCTGTGGGTTTACAGCTCAGTGTGACACTGGACGCTCGGTCCTGGCTGCAGAAGGTGGTCACTGGGGGCGTGGCTGGGGCCTGCTGCCCTCCTCCCTTCCTCCCTTGATCTCTGCTTCCTGCCTGCCATGCCATGAGCTGTCTCTCTTCTGACAGCACCTCTGCCATGCCATCCTGCCTTGCAACTAGTTGACTATCGACTGGAGCTTCTACAGGCTGTCAGCCAAAATAGCCTTTCCTCCTTTAAGTAGTTAGATATTGTGTGTTAGGGGCAAAAAAGTACCTACAGCGCGCCATGTAGGGGCCTGCTAGTGCCTCGGTGCCCCATTGCTTTTATTTTTTTATTTTTAAATGTTTTTCATTTATATATTTGGTACAGCGTCTCACTATGCAGCTTGGACTCATAGTGACCCTCCTGTTTGCAGCCTCCCACTGTTTTTATTTTATTTATTTATTTATTTTTACCAAAACGAGCTTTAATTTATCTGGAGCCATACAGAGCTACATGAAAATAGTTTGTGGGAAGAACGCTGGCCGAGCCCAACACAGGGTCGAGGGCCTTTAGAAGTTCTGCCGCAGGCCCAGGATGTGCTTCTGCTCTGTCTCACAGAACTCTGGGCTCTGCCTGTCCCCTTTACTCTCTGCGTACTCCTTGACTATATGCCTGACGATTTCGATGGAGCTTCCACGCATGTTTAGGATCTGGTGAACTCTCTGGAGAGTCTGGGGGACACTGGCCTTGCAGATCTCCGCCGTGATGTCGCAGATGTGCTGGAGAACAAAGAGCCCTGCATCTAGGTGCCAGGGGTAGAACTCACCCTCCAGGTCGTTGTCATGATCTCGCCACGCCCGACTGTGTCACGTTTTTCCCCTTCAGTCTTCTTGTCGGCCACCTGCATTGCACCCAGATATTTACAGTGCAGCTCCATGAGTCTGTCAACCGTCTCACTGCCATTTTCAGTGAACTTATTCAGAAGCCGGGTTCGCTGCTGCTCTCTCGGGTTGCACAGGAGGGAAGCCAGGACTGAACAGACAAGCTCTTCACGCTCCTTCTCAGCAGTTCCCACTTTCTTGATCTTCCTAGGAGGTTTCATAAAGAGAGGAAAGATGGTTCGTAAGCCGAGAATGCCAACGAGCGTATGGCAACTGTCTGTGCCCTCTGGTCCAATCATGGCATGGTCCAACACCTTCAGGGCACTGCTCCGGGAAATCTTCTTTTCCCTGAGCATGAGATGCATCAGTTGAAGGCCCTCGCCCTTTAGGAAGCACTCACGATTGGAACTGAGCATCAGGCACGAACAGTGGATCAAACAGATGCGCCGTCATCTCCTGTTCTCAGCTTGCTAAGGTTGTGCCTTTTAGACACGGACACCTGCTGAAGAAGCGCATCGGTTCCATCCAGCTCCCCAAGCAATTCCGTTTTCATCATTGTTGTCCTGGAGCAGGATGGCCGGCACTTCACTGCAATGCAGTCTGTTGGCATTGAAAGGCACTTTTGCCTTCCGCCTCTTCACCAGCCACTGCAGGAGTCCCTGCTGGGCAGCCTCCGTACACATCTCAGGCCGAAACTCAGCCACCTTTTCTACAATAGCCAGAGTATTGTGGACGCCGCCCACCTCCTCCCACACACACTCACCCAGGTGTGCCAGGTTCTGCTCCAGCAGCGCTACCAGCTGTCCGTCCACCAGAGAGCATCAGGGAGAACTTCTGCTCCCTCTTCGTTCTCACGGAGGGTGTCTGTATCTGTTACCTGCTGACGTAAGCTGACCACAGTCACGGACACATCTGTATTATCGTGTCCCAGCAGCCCAAGACGGCACAGCGTTCAGCTCCACCAGAAGGTGGTACAGGTCTGGCACAGTGGCCACCACGCGCACCTCCTGAAGGACATCATTTAGGTCCAGCTCAAATTCTATGAACTTCTCTGTATTGTCTGGGAATTTGACTTACACTCTTGATTTTTATATGACCTCTTTTCAAATGTGAGGATCATTTTCTTCACTGAGCTTTCATCCAACGGTTCCTCCTCCTCCTTTTACCTTCTCTGTCAGTCATCTAGGGAAGCCTTTTTTTTTTTTTTCATCTGCTTCTTCAGCCACAGTCACTTCTTCCCAATAGCAGCCCCGTTCTTGAGGACCAGCTTGTTTCCAACGCATTTTCTGCTCCTCTTCCTCTTCCTCTCAGGGATGCTTTGTGCCCCTGTTTGGCTGGTAGCTTAGAGGTTCACCCACATCCATGTTTCTGGCCTAGTCAAAACCGGACACCCTTGTTCCCTTCACTCACAACCAAACCACAAGTTGCTACTCCCCACAGCTTTTAGATAGCACTCCAAAACTTAGTATCTGTAAAATGTCAAAGCTTTTCTTTTCTTTTTTCTTTCTTTCTTTTTTTTTTTTTTTTTTTTTTTGTTGGAACCAGGGATTGAACTCAGATACTTGCGCTTGCCAGGGAAGCACTTATTCTACTGAGCCATCTCCCCGGCCTCCGTTTTTTCTTTCCTTTTTTTTTTTTTCAGCACTAGGGATTGAACTTGGGATCTTGTGCTTGCCAGGCAGGTGCTTATTTTACTGAGCTATCTTCCCAGCCTGCAAAGCTTTTCTATATCAACTCAGTTTAGGACTTAAAACATGCAATCAACCTCCCTAGGTTATTCCTCACTAGGAATCATGAGAACTTTAATCTTTTTAAATATCCCCATTATTGTAAATCTTAGGAAATACGATTTTTGTTAACCAAAGACAAATATTTTATCTTTAGGATGGAAACAGCTTTTTAAATTAATCACTATGAGAGGAAAATGTACAAGCTTCTGTTTCAGTACCAGTTTTAGTGGAGAGAAGAATGCGCCATTCCCTGCGAGGCTCTATTCCTAGCAGAACGGCCCTCAGCATCCCTCCAGTCAGCAGCGTGGCAGCGCTCTGGTCACTGTGGACCTGTAGCTGTCATTTCTGGAGGCCATCTGCACTTGTATCTAAAAGCCCTTTAAAATGTTTTTCCTTTAACTGTTAACTTCCATTTTGAACCCAATATATTCTTTTTTATTTATAATTTTTAAATTTTTGGCAAAGAATGACCCATTGACAGATAGGAGAGTCTGGAGTATTTTGAGCAGACTGAACTATCACCTTGATTTCGCCTGTATAATCAGCATCTAGAACAACAGGCAAAACCTGGAGGCGTCCTTGCGCTGAGGCTGTGCCTGTGGCTGCTGCCTTTAGGCCACTGCCTCAGGGCGGCCATCCCCACAGGGCCTGGCTCCCCCAGCCGCGGCTTCCCTCCCTGTGCTCCATGGGGGCTACCACTGCTGCTGTGCACAGCCACTGCATGCTGACTGTCGCTTTCGCTCAGAATGCTAGATGTCGGGCTTTTGCCCGAATTTCAAGCACAAGCATTATTTTGAGCTGAGTGAATTTTCAGTCCTAATAGCACATATGGCAAAGGCTGCAGTGAGAGTCCTGGTGCATAGGCACGACCCTACTTAGCCCCAGGCCCTCTTTATACACCTACCGTTGGAGGTGCACGCCATCCACCGTGGCTGGACCAGGTGTGCAGATGCACAGGCGGCTGGGACATCCCAGCTCGCTTTGCCTAGGACTAGAGCATAGGCCCTCATTGACCCTGGTTTGTACCTCCACCCCACCCCCACCACCACACTGCTTAGAACTAGCTGCTTGTAATTTTTTGTTTTGTTTCATTTTGTTTTTGTGGTACCGGGGATTGAACTCAGGACCTTGCACTTACCATGCAGGCACTTATGCTGCTGAGCTATATCCCTGGCCCCTGGCTGCTTGCAATTTAAAAGAATTTTGCCACCCTTTTCTGTGTGTGTCTAATTGAACAAGGCTAGATGGTTTTAACTTTATCCGTGAAACTTTTGCTTCACCCTCTTTTTCCCATAGTACTCCATGCTAAGTACTCCTTGGTATTGGTCTTAGAAAGTAAGGTAAATACAGGAACCAAGAAATAACCTACATTTTAATATACAACTACAAACACCTGTGGTTTTTTTTTTTTTTTAATGTATTTAGTACAGGGTCTACAGGGTCTCACTACGTAGATCAGACTCAAAGTGATTCTCCTGTTTTCAGCCTCCCAAGTACTGGGGTTACAGGCTCAATTCCATCTCAGTGCACCCTGGGGGCGGGGCCAGCAAAGCATGCCGGGGATCGAATCCTGGCCACTGCGCTCTGCCTTTAGTCTGCTGAGATATCTGCTGAGCTATCTGGCCAGCCCATATCTGTGGTTCTTGAAACTCTGTTAATTCTATATAACTTTCTTATTTTTGGCTTCTCTTACCCTATTTTTCTCTTTAAACTTATTTCTCTCTTTGGCCCTAATGAACCTGTTTCTACCCCTAGTGAACCCATTTTGGCCCTAATGAGCCTCCATCACCAAGTTTTACACTTGATGTGTCAGTACCATCTGCACACCTGTGCTGAATACTGGCTCTAACCAGCTCCCTTCCCTCCCCTGTTGCACACATTTTGGAAGTGTCCCTGCTACCTACTTATCTCTTACCAGGTGTCCTTCTTCAGGCAGCACAATGCACAGACTCACTGGTCTCTCAGTATACATCATGAGGAGAAGATAGACAAGAGCTGGGTCAGGTAGAGGCCTCTTTGCATGATGGGCAAAAGAACTAAACAACAACAGCAGGGGTGTTCATATTTACTATCATCAGACACAAGGCTGCCTAATGGCTGAAACTGCCCAGAATCATACCATCTGCAAAGACAGTCTGACTTCCTTTCTTCTTTGTACACAGTTTATGCCTTGTGTAATTGCTCTGGTTAAGACTTCTACATTGTGCTGAGAAAGAGTGGAAACATTTTTCCTGTTTGCTTCCAATCCTCCCCCACTTGGTATAATGCTGGCTGTGTTTGTCATATAGTCTTTATTATCTTTTTTTTTCCATAATTTTATTGTGAAACAAATAGCAATGAGAGTTTCAAACCAAATTGGGAGGACAGTTTCAATAATTAAGACATTGCATACATTCTTCCTAGTGGTTAACTGCTGTACAAGATGTGGACATGATATCCTACTTACAGACACCATTAGAACAAATCCCTCTATTCATTAAGAGAATGTAACTATATATCTATCCTAACCACTTTGAATACACAGATACAAAACGGAC
>NW_004524632.1:174020-191922 GCF_000260255.1 Octodon degus
GCTCAGTTCCTTCCTGTTGCTATCCTTGGGGGTGAACCTGTTGTGCCCCTCTGGCAAGATGTTCTGCTCCTGGACTAGCTGGGTGGTTCTGTCCCCTACACTCTCTGCAGGGATTGCAGCTGAAGGATTTCACCCCAGGCCTGTATGCCAGGCCTGAGCTGAGTCTGGAGGGGATAAGGTGGAGTAGTCTCTCCCACACACTTAGCAGTCCTGGACTAGGACTGGATCTGGGGTTTCCCAGAATGTGACAGAAATTCCTACTCTGTGGGCTGGGTGTGGGGGGGTACTACGAAGTGATGGGGTTGTCCCAAGAGGGTGTCACCCACGCTGCGCCTGGGCTGAGACCAGCAGGTCCTGTAGCTGGAAGCTCTCCCACACACTCACCGGGCCTGGGCTAGGACTGGGTCTGGGTGTTCCCGGAATGCAGCAGAAATTCCTACTCGGCAGGCGAGGTAGGGGAGGTGCTGCGGAGTGGTGAGGGGAGTCCCAAGGGGTGGAAGAGGGTCTCACCCGCGCTGAGCCTGGGCTGGGACCAGTAGGTCACACCAGTGCAGGGTACCTGGAAGCTCTCCCACACACTCACTGGGCCTGCGCTAGGACTGGGTCAGTCTTTATTATCTTGATGTATGATTCTTGTGTACCTAATTTGATCAGGAATGAAAGGATGAAGCATGAAGGGATGTTGAATTTTATCAAATACTTATCTTCTGTATCTATTATATAACTTTTAATCTTCAGTTTTTGATGTATTACATTTTGATGTATTAGTGTGTGTTTGCAACACATAATAAATGCTTTCCTCATGGGGCACTGGTATGTATCTCTTCTGCACCTTTTTTTTTTTCTGTATTTAGGACAGGGTCTACAGGGTCTCACTATGTAGGTCAGACTTGTAGTGATCCTCCTGTTTTCACCCTTCCAAGTGCTGGCATTACACGAGAGCACCACCATGCCATCTCAATTGCAGTCTCAGTGCACCCCGTGGGTGGGGCTGGCGTGGCACACCAGGATCAAACCCAGGCCCCTGTGCTTTGCCTAAGCAGGCAGTCAGTCTGCTGAGCTATCAGGCCGACCCTCATCTGCATCATTCTTGTACCCCTTCCCTTCCTCCCCACCCCTCCACCTTGAACCTCATCCCATACGCACGAGGTTAGCTCCCTGATTCCTATCATCTTTTATTTTGTTTCTCATACTTTGGGTTTCTCACATAAGCATGCAAGATTTAAGTTTGTGCATACCTTTATGGTCCCAAAGTACATCTGTTTTCCTACAAATAACTGAAGCGTATCCTGCTTTGCAGCTGAGTGGTTCCTTGCTGTGTGTGTGCACCACATTTTCTCAGTCTGTTCATGTGTTGAGAGATGCATATATCAGCCATTTCCAAGAGGTAGCTGCTGTGAGTTATGCTGGTATAGACATGGGTACAGATATATTGTTCAATTTGTCTTTAATTGTTTAGGGAAGATACCCAGAAGAGGCATATTTGGGTCAAATGGAATTTTTTTTTAAAATTTTATGAGGAATCCTCAGATTTATTCCCATGCTGGTTGTACTAGTTCATATTCCCAACACTAAGAAGTTTCTTTCTCTTCACAAACTCAGCAGCATTTTTCATCCATCTTCTAAAATTACCTTTATTCCTATAACTCTGATATTGGTTTCATTTTGACTCATCTAAGTGATTGGATCCAGCTTGCAAAGTGTCTGTCCTTAGGGTATCATTCCATGTGTATTATATCCACTGCATCTTCTATGTCTGACAGTCTGTGCTTGGATCAGTCAAGACAGCTAGTCATGCATCCTTCAAATTTTCATAGCTTGTATTTCTGTTTGCTTTCTTTTCATAATTTCTAATTATTTACCAAACTGGTCATTCATATCTTGTATTGTCTAGCTCAATTAGTTTATTTTTTCTTTCATTTGTCAAACATTTTATTGGTAAAATCCTTTATCTTGATAATAAAATCCTCTTGAAGCTCACACCTTATGAAGTTGCTTACATATTTCTTGAGTTCTCTCCAAACATCTGGACCATTTGGTTTTTGAGATCTTGCCTACAAAATACTTTAGTGTCCTTCAGACTAGCTTTTGAAGAGCTAATGGATTTTAAAGGAATTTTATTGCAATGCTTTGTTGTATTTCTATTGTTTTCATGCTGCAGGCAGTTAAGGTACAAAAATTCATTTCTGCTGTGCAGAGTTTGTGTCCCTGTGATACATCCTTGTCTTTAGTTGTTTTTGTATTTACTCCCCTCTTCTCCCTCCATTCAGCATATCTGTGGGCCTTATTAGTGTCCAACCCATGTCTGGGCACTTGGTCCCTAGCCCAACATAGAGAGGAGCAAATGAACAAAACTGATGTTGATGACACAAGGACAGACCAGATATTAGCATACAGCAAATACCACTGGCAGTGGTGAAAAAATCAGCAATAACAGAGTCAGAGAAAAACCAGATATTACATACCATAAAAACCAATAAAAGCTCCAACTATACTTTCATTATCAATAGAAAACTGCTATAATATAATATGGACACAAAGAAAAGCCAAGTATTAACATATAGTATGTTAAATGCAACAACTATTCTACCATAACAATAGAAAAGAATTCAACAATAGAGTTCAATCAACTAAAAAAATAAAATTTAATTGTAATAAAAATGGAGGGCGTGGACAGAGAAAAATAAAAACAGCAAAATTTGAGGAAAAAAAAAGATGTGATGGTGCAGAGAAAAGTCAGATAAGAGACTGGAAGTGGTGGTGCACACCTGTAATGCCAGTGCTTGGGAGGCTGAACACAGGAGGATCACTGTGAGTCCGATCTGTGTAGTGAGATCCTGTACTAAAATACATTAATAAAAAGAAGAAAAAAAGTCAGATAAAGAATCTAGTTGAAGCATTAAAAGAGTTAATAAATTAGGTTGAAGTAATAAAAAGAAAATATAAGGCAAGGAATAAAGAGCAAAATGAAGGAGAAAATAAGAGACGAAGAGGAAGAAAGAAGGGAAGGAAGGAAGGAAACGAAAGAGAGAAACAAAGGCCAAAAGCAATGAAAAAGAAACTCCTGTGTTGGGTGAATGATTTCTTTCCAGGGCCTGTGGCATTGGAACCCAGCAAGTGCGGGGGAGGGGCAGTGAGTCACTGCTAAGGCCTAGTGTGTTTCTGCACACACGAGCACATGTACACACATGCTGAGTTCTGTCTGCCTCTGTTTTGACCCTTGCTGTAAATCAGTGGTGTGATTTCTGCCTCAGGTCTGTACTCATTCCAGCTGCTCGGAATGTCTGTGCTCCTCTGTGTACCCTAAGCCACTGCTCTCCTCGACTGGCATATGGCCTGCAGGCTTAGGAGGTCCCCCTTGCTCCAAAGGCCCCTATGTCTATGCACCCCAGGATGTGGTTCACTTCAAGCTGAGGTAAGCTTCTGATCACATTGGCAGACAGAAAAGCAGCCATCCAAGTTCTGCACAAATGGGCAAACAACACCCAAGTTCTACAATGGACGCAAGCAGCAAGGGAGTGGGAAGCAAGCAGCTTACTGGAACTAAGGCCAGTCCTGTCAGACCCAGCCACACACAGTGGGCCTGGCTTCTCACCACACAGGGCAAGACCACTGCTTCCTTTTCTGGGAAAAGTGATCTGAGCTCCAACCACATAAGCTTCTCCGGGGAGCCCTGCCCCTTCTCCATCGCTCTCTCACCCGGTCACTGTGGAGAGGTACTCCAGAAACCCTAAGTGTAGTTGCTGTGAATTCTGGTTCATGGAGTTCAGTCTCAAGCCTTTTGCAAGATGAGTCGGATACTATCACTCCCAATATGGCAGGCACAACAGTAAATTTCTTCTCTAGCTCTAGCTTGCCAAGTGAGTCACTTTCAGAGTAGCACCACGCACAGTATTTGCAGATTATAACTGTGGGCTTTTCCTGGAGCCAGAGCTGTGAGTCTATTGTTTCACCCTGGGCCTGCTGGCTCTATGCTCACCCTAGTCAGCAGAGACAGGCTCTCCTGGGAGCTGGGTGGGCATACCAGCCTGCTTTCTCCTGTCCTCTGTATTTTCCCCATCTTGTCCGGATTCTCAGTAAGTTCTAGTTTTCCTGTCAGTGCTTTCTTGATTTCCAGAACTCTCTTTCCTAAGTGGCTGATTTTTAGGGGTCTGGATTACAAGTCCTGGAGAGGCTATGCTACTTGCCTTCTCTCCACTTCTTTCTATTCTCCCAGTATTGTTTCATCAACTGCGTATGTTGAACCCTCCTTGCATTCCTAGGATGAAATCAGCTTGGTCATGGGCATGATTTTTGATGACTTCAAAGTCTAGTAAAGTTTGGTAAACTGTCTGGTTCCAGGCTTTTCTTTGTTGGAAGACTTTTTATTGGTGATTCAATCTCATTATTTAATATTGGCCTATTCCAGAAACATATGCCTTCTTGACTTAATGTTGGTAGTGAGCTGTGTGTGCCTGTCTCATTCTTCTAGGGTTTCCAGTTTGTTAGCATACATCTCCACCATAATAGTCCCTAAGGGGCTGGGGAGATGCCTCAGTGGAGTAAGTGCTTCCCTGGCAAGCGCAAGGACCTGAGTTCAATCCCCAGTTCCGCCAAAAAAAAAAAAAAAAAAAAAAAAAAAAAGTCCCTAATAGTCTTTTATATTTCTGTGTTACTGGCTGTAACGTCACCTTTTCTCACTCTGGGTATTTGGGTATTCTCTCTCTTTGACATTTTGGTTAGTTTCCCTAAAGACTGATAGATTCTCTTCTTTTAAAAGAACCAACTCTGTTTCACTGATCTTTTTACTATTTGTCTTTATCTTGTTTTGTTTGGTCTCTTCATTTGTGTCTGCTCTTGTTTCCTAATCTGCTAATTTTATTTGGTTTGTTTTCACTTTTCTATGCTCTTTTTTTTTTAAATTTTTTTTTTATTTATTTGAGAGAGAGAGAGAGAGAGAGAGAGAGAGAGAGAGAGAGAGTGGTGTGTGTGCGGCCAGCTCAGCCCACCAGGGGGCGGGGCTGGCTGGCATGTGGTGCTGGGGGATTGAACCGCGGTCCCTGATGCTTTTCCAAGCTTGTTCTAAGTAGGTGCTTTAGACCACTGAGCCATCTCTCCAGCCCATATGCTCTTGAAATAAATCATTAATTTATTTGAAAACTATTTTATTGATGTTGGCATTTGTTTTAAACCTTCTCTTACTACGGCTTTTTTATATTCCATAAGTTTTGATTTATTGTATTTCCATTTTCATGTTTCAAGACATTTTTAAATTCATTATTCAATGACCCACTGTTCAAAAATGTGTTATTCAGTTTCCACGTACTTACATAACTTTTAAATTTCTTTTGCTGTTAATGTCCTATTTATTATCACAAAAAAATAGGATTTCAAATTTTAAAATTTTTAAAACTTGTTTAGTGACCTGATATAGTTGCTATCTTGATTCCACCAACGCTTGTTTGTGAACAATTCATTTCACAAACAGAAGCATTTGGCACAGGTTTTTGTTTGCAAACTCTGCACTGGATGACAAACATGACCATAGTCATCTTTCCTGCACAGACAATGAACATAGACATCTTTTCCAAAATCATGGAAGGATATTTGGAAGGACAATCATTACCAGACATTTCAAAAATATCAACTTTGTGTGTGTGTGTGTGGTACCAGGGATCTAACTCAGGACCTGCACGTGCCAGGCAAACTCTTACTCCACTGAGCTATTTCATTGCTCCCCCAACATCAACTTCTTTAGGCTCTATTGCTAGAGTAACATCAACTGTGGAATTTAATGGCTTTATTGGTAGTGGTGGCATCAGGCAATGAGGGGAACGGGCTATGGGGATGTGCCCTTGCAACTGTACTTGCTCTCCAGCCTGTCACTCCGGGTGGGTTCCCCCGCCCCCAGCTGTCACACGAGGCAAGCAGCTCCCCTCAATCAGGTCCTCCGTCATGACGTTTCTGCCTTGCCACAGCCTCAAGGAAATGGAGGCTCTAGCTGTGCTTTACTGAAATGAGCCAAGATCAAAATGCCAGGTGTTTTGTCACAGGAACAGAAGATAACACACGTGGTTTTTCAAATTTCTCTTATTGTTGTGTTGAGCTCTGCACACCTGGTGGACTGGCCACCTCTGCCTCTCCTGTGGGGTAGCCTCACAAGCAGTGGCCCCCAAAGGTGTGTCTTAGGGTGTTGGTCTGCAAGGCAGCTGGCTTTATTTCCAAGGGGCATGTAAAAGCAGTCTCCAAGCTTCTTTCACCGTGAGGACCTCAGGCACAGTGCGGGTGGTGATGGAGCCAGGGACCGAGCATTCTGCAGGCCACAGTTAGGATCCCAGCAGTGCTGGCACAGAGAGCAGCGGGCACAAGGAGCTCAGTGTGTGGTGAAACCAACAGTGGAAGTGATGGCCTGTCAGGTGCATGACTAATCCTGACTGCGGTGGTCCTGGGCCTCCAGAACTTGCCCGGCAGCCCCTGCAAGGCTGAGGGTCTAAAGAAGTTGTCCTCTGTCCAGCCAGTGGTGTGAGCCCATGCAGGGGAGCAGGACCCACGGTGCTCCCCACTGCTGCTGTGGTGGCAGTGCCCGTGCAGCAGCAGGACCTCAGCCTGAGCTGGGCAGAACCACACTCTGCACCCTTGGCCACACGTAATCCAGGCAGGGCACTGCAGGAACCACAGTTTGCTCCCCACGAGTTAGTTTAGGTCTAGAGTGACCCCAAAAGGTCACCTGGGTCTGGAAGGTGACTGGACCATTATGGGGGTGCTCTGCTCAAGAGTGAATTAATCACACAATATTTTTCCATAAATTGCCACAGTAGCATCAGGTCTAAGTGATAGCTAACTAAGCTACCTGGTGGCTCAGTAAACTACCAAGACCAAGTTCTACCAAAAATAAACGAGATATTACCAAATGAGTTTTGGACTGACTTTCAGACTCAACCACAGGAGGGCAGAGTGTTACTGCAGGGATCAAGTGAACAGCATCCATCCTATTCCTGTGTGATTATTCCCACACTGCATACGGGCTGAAAACCCCAATTCAGTGGGTCTGGGCAAAAGCCACAAATCTACTTTTAGAGAGTGATCTAGGATATTTTCCGGCAAGTTAAGGAAACACCTTAAGGTTCAAGTGAAAGGATTCGCTGCCACACAGCGCTCACACACACAACTCCTGAGGTGATGAAAGACCACTGAGGTGACTCTAGTGTCCTGGCTATCCAGTCCATGTTGCACCAGGCAGGAGGAAGTGCAGGCTTCCCCTACCGTCTACAATGACTACGAGAGACACAGCAAGGGCCACAGGAACTGCCGGAGTGCTGTCCCAAAGGAACAGTCCTAGTCCAACACCTCTCTGGGTAGAGCCTGGCCCACCGCCGCAGGTTAAGTGTCAGTCACTATAATCGTAACTAGTTTCCATAAACCAGTCAGAGCGTATAAGAACACTGAAGTGGGGATACAAGCAGCATATTACATATACTGCAATCTGTGTATTAAAATGTGGTAAAATAAAAATAAATAAAATAAAATGTGGTAAAATATTGTAAAAATGGCCACAAGTGCGCTCTGCCCACTCTTAACAAAATAACTTTGTTCTTCTTATCAAGAGGTAAGATTTCTTCCTCCATCTCCGGGACCTGGATTTCCCCAACACAACACAGCAGAAATCACATGATGGCACATACATCAAACTACTATGCGACTCTGACCTGCACCTCTCAGAACGCGGCCAGGCAGTCTGCTCACCATCTGGAGTGCAGAGGGAGAGTCCTGGCCACTAAGGCACTGTCAGTGCAGGAGGACACCTGAGACCTTCCAGCCTCGGTCCTAGCAGCCTGAGGATTGCTACTTGCGTAACTAAATCAAGGCGAGAACAGCAGCAGAATGGTCTGAGTACCGGCAACTGACAGAACCCTGAGGAGGGACAAGTGGTCGTCAGACCCTGGCTGTTTTGTCTGAGTGCAGGAACGGAGCCCAGGGCCTCGTGCACACAGCCAAGCACTGCTGTGAGCTCCATCCCAGCCTGACCTTGCTGCGGGCGTGGGGCACTGCACAGAACACGACGGGGTGAGAATGCACAGAGAAGGCAAAGAGGACTGAGTCGTTTATTCAAACATAAAACAAGACACTACATGATTGAAAAAATTTTTTTCTTTTTTTTTGGTGGAACCAGGGATTGAACTCAGGTCCTTTGTGCTTGCCAGAGAAGCGCTTATTCTACTGAGCCATCTCCCCGGCCCCTACATGATTGAAAATTTGAGAGCAGAAACAAAACTGAATAGTAAATGGGAAAAACAAATTGTAAAATCCTGAACCAATTCGACATTTAACTATCAAAAGTCATTAACTTTTAATTTTCAATATAAGTGCTTCATTTTTACATTCACAAAACTAATTACAGTGCAGTTAAGACTGTGAGTCTCCCTATTAAAGCTTCATTTTATCTGTTCAGTGAAGCTGTTTCAGATCACCAACGAGCTGCAGGGAAGGCTTCCCCAGACACATGCTCGCTTGGACCTTGTGGTGAGCAGGGAGGGCGTGGGCTGGGAAATGAGCATGGAGTCATGTACTTTGAGCCCTTTAGCAATTAGAAAACACTACTGTGCTCGGAGATGAGCTCCACAGGGATACCAAGATTAAGAGTAAGGTTTGCATTGTTAAAGTTATAGAGTTATAGACTTGCATTGCTGAGGCTTAAGATTGCATAATTGTGCATTCACTTAATTCTCATTGCTACTGCAGTAGTGAAACCCTAAAAGTGTTCTACGCGCTCTGGCAGAATAACGTGAGAGCGCGCGACTCTACCCACTCCCACAGTTCCAAGCTGCCTTCCAGTCAACGTGCCGCTCCTCCCTTCACGCCGTGTTGCCAAGTGCTCATTCCTAAAGATGAGCAGCTGTCATCAGCTGCATCATGTCATGGAAAGCAAGAAAGATCTGCTCAACGAGCTCTTCTGCGTCAGTCTCCGGACAAGACTTCCAGGCTGAGCAGGCCACAACGAACCTGTGGAGCACAGAGTGCGAGCGATTACACAAAGGCCCCAACTGCAACACCGGACAGCTGGGTGCTTCCTCAGCCTCACTGTTGAGGTGAGATTTCGCTGGCATTAGACACGTGTAACACGAGACAAAAGACGAGGCTGCATCAACAGGGAACTGCTGTAATCTACTAGACAATATGCTGAGGATAATAAGGAACAAAAAGAGTCCAAGAGTGCTCTGGAAGAAGGTTTTATGTTCAAAAGAAAACAATCAAAATGCTTCTTCCTAAAGTCACTGGAGTGGGTTGTAATATGAACTGATGTTAATGTTTGTAATGAAATTTCAACTGGTTTTATTTTATTTATTTATTTATTTTTGCGGAACCCAGGATTGAACTCAGGCCCTTGTGCTCACCAGGCAAGTGCTTATTCTACTGAGCCATCTCCCCAGTCCCTCAACTGGTTTTAAAGAAAGTATATTTGAACAGCATTTAAAAACAAAACTAGAGGTGGCTGCTTTCGAGCTTGAGTTGTTTTCCTGGGTTCCAAGTCCTGGATCACAGAGGAAAAAGATTTACCAACAGCGTGAATCAAGAAAAGCTAGCCAGACTTCAGGCTCAGGTCTGGACAGGGGCCAGAGTACAGCTCGTGGAAAGAAGGTGGTGTATAGAACAGCTATAACTGACAAAAAAAAGCTTCCGAGTTCTCCGAAAAAACTGGCAGCAAATATAGCTGGCACTGAAGAGGTGAACGTGGGACAATGGGTCAGAAATCATCTCAGCAACCCCGAAGTCCAAGCCTCCCTCTCTGCTAACAGCTTCACGATTACTGCTCAGGCAGCAGCCAAACCAATCACAGAAATGCTTCCCGGAATACTATTACATCGGCTTGGTGCTGATGACTTGTGACAGCTTCACAAGTCTTACTTAGGAAATGAGCTGGACAGTTCCCACGACAAGTGCGGGACAGCAGATCACTAAGCCAGAGGACAAGGGCAAGGAGGATGGCGATGTCCCTGATCGTGTAGAAAAGTTTCATGAAGCATCAGAAAATGAAGCCAACTAAATCTTTTCTGGTTTTTGGAAGCTGGCATAGACTAGATTAACAAATCAGCTCTGTGGTTCCAAAGTTTTACCAATACGGAGAATATCATTGTTACTAGTTCAGTAATATAATATTTTGTATATTAATAATGCTGTTTGTTCAGCATTTTTCAGTCATTTGATTTTGCATTTTGCGCTTCCTAACAAGATCTATTCTTTTGGTCAAAATATGAAGTACTGGTGCAGCTTGAGGATGAAGGGTTTGATTCTTGGGGTTTTTTTAGGGGGTAATTTGGGTATACATATGTATATGTATGCGTGTGGCTGTGTGTACACAATGGAGAACAGTTTGGAAAACAGTTCTATTTATCCTCTTCTTTCCCTCAGTAGAAATAAAACAAATCTTTACCAAAAAACAAAACAAACGAACAAAAAAACCAAAACAAAACTAGAAACTAATAAGAAGTGAGAAGAGTTATTTCTGGAAGAAGTAAAAAAAAAAGGTCATTTAGGACCAAGCCACACCCTCTGCCATCTCCTCAGGGATCCCTTCCTGGAGAAGTCCCAGATCTGGCCAGTGAGACAGTGATCGAGAAACAGAATCAGAGAAAAGCCTGCTTTCAGGGCCTCAGAGTCAAGGACCTGGCCACCAGCTTTCGGGGCACCAGCAGCGCCCTTTCCAGAATGCTAGGTTTGCACAAAGTACAGGGGTAGAGCTCAGAAGCTGCGTGCACCGGGCAACGCACGGTCATGCGTGCAATTTCCACTTCCCTGTAGTAACACAAAATCCTGTCCCCAGCATGGGCTGCGGACCACAAAGAGCCCAGCGGAAGCCTGCACTGCCCAAGGACAGCGCGACGGCGCCCAGGTCGCTTCGCACCTGGTGAATCTGTGAACACACAGAGCCCTGCAGGGCCCTGCCTGGTTTCTGCCTAGTAAGTGGTGGTCAATTTTCCAGCTATACTGTGCATGGGATTTGCAAGTATTCAGGCAGAATCTAAATGTTTCTTCCCATAGATTAACACTTCCTATTTAAGTGTTAGGTTTTTATAATTCAGTTATCCTTCTAAATTACATAAATCATCTTTCCTACTTGCAGACTGTTCAGAAAAGAAACACAGTACCAATAAACAATGAAAAATACTTCACTCCTTGAAGAAGTTATCTTTGTCTATCACATTAATAAAAATATTTTATAAAGCCTAGAGGTGGTAATGGTGTGATGAGTGAAAAAGGATGCATTTATAATGTGACACATAATTTCAATGATGGAGAAGCAGTTAGGAAAGTTATGGAGGACTGCAGATTACTCCTAAAAGCCAATTGAAAATCACTCAGCCTTAAAAATATGTTAAAGCATAGTTGTTAAGGTTTGTGTGTAGTTGTCCCACCAAAGCCTCATGCAGTCATTGGGGTGTGGTTCTAGAGTTCGTGATTGAATCACGACCCAAGGCTGGGCTCATGGGTCTGAGTAGTACTAGGATTATGGGTGTGAGTGCTCCACTCACCCTGGGTGGACAGCCAGAAGGCAACAGAAGGAAGGGAGAAAGCCTTGCTTCTGCCACTGCTGCCCTTACCCCTCCCTCCTGCTCTTGCTGTTCTGCTGCCCTATGCCACCATGCGCCACTCTGCCTGGGAGCCAGCTGAGTGCGGACTGAAACCTCCACAAACTGTGAGCTAAATAAACCTTTTCTTTCTTGATTTTGGGTGTTGGATATTTTGTCCCGGCACTAACAGAAAAGTAACTGAGACAATAGTGGCACTAGAAACTGCTTGAACAGTGAGAAGAAAATCACAAAAAAGGACACAAAATTAGGATTTAAAAATCATGTACATTACTGTTATCATACAGTAACAATAATAATCTTGTACCTGTGTGGACAGGCAGCTAACTTTTCCTGTTTTTCATACTTTACAAAATTTTTACAGTGATAATATGCAGTGGACCCTTGAGTTTTGAACTCAATTCATTGCCAAGGGCTGACTGGAGCTCAGGTTGTCAAATGAAGGCTCGGGCTCCTCTATGTGACCTTCAAAGTCTCCAGTCCACACATCACAGATCTCAGTGTCCTCAGAGAGACACTGGTCCAGGATTTCTCAATTAACCCCACCCAGAAAAGGATGTTGTCAAGCTCCTTCCAGAACTTTTTAGGGCTAAATCTGTGTCTGAGACCATTTGGAAGCACAAGCAGCCAGCATTCAGGTCCTAGCTCAAAACTCCAGTTGTAAGTTAAGACTAAAATTCCAGTCATGAGTCAAGCTGCTCATGTATCAAGCAGGTGTAACTCGAGAGTCCACTGACTACATTTACAATGCTACTTAAAGGAAATTTTCTTTTCATCACACAATTTTCAAGTTTAACAATGGAAGGAAAGGAAAACCATTCCAGCCAATTTCTAGGTGTGCTGCCTGAAAACTACTGTGGGTACTTCTGTAGCAACATCTCACAGACATGCACCTCTCGGTCTAGGAGCTACAAACCCATGCACCCAGCCTCCCAGAAACACAGCCTTTCCACCAGGGACAGTGAGCACCTCCCCAAACCAACAAAGGAAACACAGGTCTTGGCTCCTCCTTACCTGCTTCAGACCAGCTCCCCAGTCCTCCTCACCCCGAGAAATAAACGTACCACCTGAACTTCTGATCCCACATCCCATCAATCCCTTTGGCTTCTCTAACTCACTATCAGCAGCCCAAGTCCAGGTACGGTGGTGCTCGCCTGTAATACCAGCACTGGGGAGGCTGAAAACAAGAGGATCACTATGAGCTCAGGCTGCGTAGTGAGACCCTGCACTAAATACATTAAAAAAAAAAAAAAAAAAAAACCTATCAGCACCCCTGCCAGAGATATCAGCTCAGCTGAAGGCAAACTGCCCTCAAGATCCCAGGTGTCCAAGAGGGGTGGGGCCTTGAAGAAAGACCAGATGCCAGGAGCCGCCCTCCAGGACCAAAGGCTACAGAGCAGGGTAGGTATGACACTCAGAGGCTGCCCCTCTGCTGTTTTCCTCTTTGCCCACTTGCTGTGCCGCAAGTCATTGCCAAATGGGTGGCCTGATCCAAAAGCCCAAACCAGCCTCTTCCCTTACAAATTACAGCATCTGTGTATTAATAGCAAATGGACACTACTGAGACACCTCCTCACTTCCCTTGTCTAACCACAACACTGCCCAGCCAATGTACTCCCAGGGAGCAGCCCAGGATCCTCTTACATATAAGTAAAACAAGTCACTTCTGGGCTTAAAATGTGCCAAATACTTGCCAGTATTCCTAGTAGAAAACCCAAAACTCCCTATCGTGTCACAAGGTTCTACTCAGATTTTACCACGCCACCCACAACAGTGTCTCCAGGGTGTTTTTGTTGTTTTCTTCTAAGCTCTCCAGATGGTTCTGATGTGCACCTGGGGCTGACAACACAGGCTCTCTCCGAACTCCTCCATCACTGGGCCTCGACTGCCAAGGACAGCTCGCCTGCCCCTCTGCCTCGCGTGTGCCAATGCCTTAGCTATCCTACGACCTGCACGGTTTTGTTGACAAAGTTATTCTGAAAACATTTACTGGGTACAATACAGGTACAGGTTGTTATGTAGTTGGGATATAACAGACATGGTTCCTATGTGGTTTACCTGTATCCAAGGGAAGGAAGACAGGTAATGCACTGAACATGCATGCATACATGTATACATACACACAGACTCACACAGGACAGTTATCAGTGCTATAAAAAAAGGCATAGGGCACAGGGGAGGAAGAGAAATGCTGTCCCAAAGGATCACAGAGTGCCTCTCAGATGGGCAATGCCAGAACAGACTCCTGCATGAGGTAAGGTGGTGGCCCCTGCAAGTGTCTCCAGAAGACCAGCTGAGGGGCTTGCTCACAACACTCAAGGCCCAAGACTCTAGTGAGGCTGGAGCAGAGGGAAAGGCCAAGTTGAAGGAGAAAGTCGGAAATGGAGCCGAGCTCGAGCTGTGGGGTCTCCCAGGAAGACTTCATTTAGCCACTGAGGGGTCTCTGAAGAGTGAAGAGCAACACCCCCTGACTTGTCTTCAGAAGGCTCAGCAGGACTTCTGTACAGAGGTGTGGCGGGCAAGAGCCTGCTGTGAGACCGAAGAGGGACGGGGGCTGACTCGGCTCAGCGGTAGCAGCTAACAGGAAGCAGCAACCAGAGCTGCCTTGCGCTCTGTGGGATTAGCTCCTCTCCCTCTGAGGTCCACTGCTGCCCCACTCCCAGGGCCTGCCCTTGGCCCCAGGGGACCACACTGCCCACACCCTACCAGCTGGTCTCTGTCACATGGCAGCCTGCTTGCTTCTCCACAGCACTTCTCAGTGGTCAGGACCACCCTGCTCCTCTGCCCGTGTCTGATCTGCAGGAGAGGAGGCTCTGTCTGTCTTCATCCTTCACTCTCACAGCAATGCCCCAGTGTACCAAATTCCCCGAGGATTCTACAGGAGTGAGTGGAAGTCTCCCTGGATCCTCACAGGTGCACTGAGGTGTGTGCGGCTGGAACCCAGTCACTGCTACTCTTCAGGGAAGTTGACAATGTTCACGTATGTGCTATAGTAAAGAGTTAAAACTTATTTATTTACTGGTGGAACCAGGGATTGAACTCAGGCCCTTGCACTTGCCAGGCAAGCACTTATTCTATTGAGTCATCTCATCGGCCCTTAGTAAAGATTTTAGACTTTGACCCTATTTATGAAAAAGACTCTTCTTTATCATGTACCTTGTATTTGCATATTAATGGGAACACACTGAGCACTATGGGAAAGCACCACCCGCTGGCACAGCCACCTGCACTAACTGCAACAGACACATGGGAGCCGAGGATGGTTCTGGAACACTGCTGCTGCTGACAACATCTTTTAAAAAGGAGAAGTACAAAAACACTATGCTCAAAACTGAACTATGTCGTGCATACTTCATTCTAATTTCTCATGCTCCATCTGAGGTGCTGCATCACTACGCTCCGCTATGCAGAGCCTGTGGAAACAGGGCGGAATGTACTTACAAACTTCATCTGAGCTAAACCATAAAATGCTTTCTACTGGAAGATCAAAATACACAATAAATGTTTAATCCCCCTCAAGTCCTTCCCCGTGCCTTGACCACACTCATTGCATCATTCTTGCCACTTCCGGAAGCAGCTCTGGGGAGTTCCTAGTCTTGAGAATATTTCTGAGGTGTCACTGAAAACGTGGGGAGCACTGCTGCCCAGCGCCACCACGGCCAAGCAGGCTATCACGCCATGACGGCGCATTCCCACCCAGCTCATTCACTGGATCTGGCACATCCGACCACTGGCTTTTTCCAGAGTTAAAATGACCATAAAAGGGAAATGTTTCAAACTGATTAGGACACCCAAGCAGCCATGACAGTGCAACTAAAGTCCCTTAGGAAAGAGGACTTCAGAACTGCTTCAGAAAGGGGCAGGAATGATGGGGTAGTAAGAAGTGAGACAGAGATTTTTCCGAGGGGACTCACAGCAATGTAAGCTTTACTATAATACAACTTTTAAAAAATGTCAACATTCACTGCAGTTTTTGATCTCAACTCTCATGTTAAACAATGTACTGGTTTTGAGGCTAAAGATATGATCCTGGGAACAACCTGAAACAGTGTTTTGAATTAAAACCTCTACAGGGGGGCTGGTGAGATGGCTCAGTGGTCTAAAGCACCTACTTAGAACAAGCTAAGCAAAGCGCAGGGACCACAGTTCAATCCCCAGCACCACATGCCAGGCAGCCCCGCCCCCTGGTAGGCTGAGCTGGCCACACACACACACACACACACACACATAAATAAAATTAAAAAAATAAATAAATAAAGATAAAACCTCTACAGGACTGATTTTGTGTCTGAAAAGCAGGAAAGAAAAATACAATACATATTAAATGTCTAAGTTCTAGTAGTCAACAATAGCTACTACATAGCAAGTGACAGATAACAACATGATTAGAATTACGGTGTAGAAAATCATTCAGACAACAAATGTGGTACCGTTCTGAGTCTACCTAGTAAGCACAGGACAGCAGCCTCACCTGTCATCTCTGATGTGGTAGAAAAAGCCGTATCCATTGCGCACCATGGGGACCACCACTCCCTGGATTCTTAAGTAACCAACCAGACTTGTTGAGAGGACAAAATTCCCACCGCCTCCACTGCACAGCACAAGAAAGGGGTCATTTAGGCCAACTGATGCTGAAATTGTTTCTGAAGCATTTTCAGCTCTGGCACAAGTATAAAGCACTACACTACATTACCTTCGGGAGAAAAGTGGGTCTGTGAAGAGCTCTGGGACCGGAAGACCTTCCTCCTTTGCTGTGAGCAAAAGACCTAAAAGGTGACGGTCAAACCCTGCAACAGAACCCCATATCTGCGGTCAAAAAACATTCTCAACGTGTTCTTCTCATGACAGAATAATTCCAGCACACATACCTTTCCCAGAAGAACATTCTTTCATCATTTTGTTATGCTTTGCAAAAGCCTGTAGCATCTTTTGCTGCCGCTCAAAAAGCTGTGTTAAAGATTAAGATGATTGCATGTCAATACACACCAAGAAACCAAGTTCAGTAAAAACTGCACAAAACCCATCTAAGCAGAGAGCAGCTAAGCTCGCGATGACGAGCATTTGGGACGTCTGGGAGAGGAGAGATTTCCAGAAACCCATGGTGTGCGCCACTGTGTGTTTACTCAGTTTTCCTACCGCCTTTCTTTCCCCATGTGCTTGCTTTCTGACTGATTTTTTTTTTCTCTGTTTTGTTTTTTTCTGGAAAAGGAAAATGAGAATGTGCAGGCAGTGCTCAAAGAGTGACAAACGTAGTGACAAAAACAACTGGGACCTCAAAACTGAACAGTAATTACAAAAGTAACAACATGAAAATAAAATGTGTTTGACCAAGTTCATCAAAACTAAAATGACAGCAAAACCCAAAACAACAGCAAGCAAGAACTGTCTAAACACTTGAAAAAGCAAAAACCGCAAAACAAAACCTGTACACCTGTTCTGGTCCTGGTGCTTTCTGAGAACCAGAATCCATATTTCAGAAACAGCCCCTGAAGAAATGCTTCCCTCCCGAGGCTTGAGGAAGAGCCCCGCTGTCCTCGGTGTCACTCAACACGCACATCAGTCGGGCTCACGGAGCCAAGTATGAAGACACTGCCCAGAAACTGGCACGAACAGGCTGCTTTCTCCAGGCCTGTGTTTCTTTTGCTGTTGTTTGTTTTTTCAGCTTTTTGACAAAAACCACACATACGCAGATGTGCAACCTGATATCCGGGTAAACACAGACACCGTGAAAAGTCACCGCAGCAAGCTGGGTGGCAGGCTCATCGTCGTCTCGTGCAACTACCGCTTCTTTTCTTTTTCCCTTCGCGAGCTCTCTGCTTCTCAGTCTTTCCAAGCACATGCTTCACTGACAAATGAACACACATGTGCTTTGGAAACTTCAGAAAACAAAACGTTTCCAAGCATTTCAATGACCCAGGATTCCTTGAGAACAATAAAACCAATCTGGGAGCCTCCCCTCGGGGACACTCACGCTGGCAGAAGGGTCTTGCATGGCCTGGCACCACCTGACGGCCTCCATGGTGCACGGCCGCATCGTCTCTGTGCGGCCGTGATAGAAGTATCTCGTCATCGCTGTCTCGTAGCAGCAGCCAGGGCTACGACAACACAAAGAGTGTGTCATTAAGAACCACTCTGACATCATCACAAACACATCAAACCGATGAAGCTGGCTTTATTCAGAGACTGAGACCTCCAACACAGGCTCAAGTCAAAACTTGCACTTAAGAATGATTTTCAGGGGCTGGAGAGATGGCTCAGTGGTCTAAAGCACCTACTTGAAACAAGCTTGGCAAAGCACAGGGACCATGGTTCGATCCCCAGCACCACATGCCAGCCAG
>NW_004524632.1:192022-197983 GCF_000260255.1 Octodon degus
GGCCACACACACACACAATAAATAAAAATAAATAAATATTAAAAAAAAACATATATTATAAAAAAATAAAAATAAAAAAAAAGAATGATTTTCAGGCCAGAGCATGGGAGGGCCTGGGTCTGCTGCTTTGCTGGTCACGTACAGCAGCCTGTGCAGACCCCATGTCACGATCGCTGCCCCTGGTTCTCCGCCCTGGAGAAATCTGAAGTGACCCAGACAAGCCAAACAACCTTGGAAAGGACACTTCCGGGTCACAAACTGGCTGCACAGTTCCAATGATAACGAGAGCCTAGTCCTCATGCAAAGGTAGACACAACTGGAGAGAAGTGAAAGCCAAAACCCTTTCCCACCATGGCCACCAGATGTGCAAGATTTGTACACAGATGACCAAATTGGACAAGAAAGCACCCTATAGCACCCTACAGCGGAGCTAGGCCCCAGGTGGCCGGTCGGCACATGTCAGAGTCAGCTTGACCAGGAGAGGGGAGATACAGAGCATGTCCACAATGTGTTTCCAGAAGACAGGTGCTCTGGATTGGCATGCGCCTCTGTGCTGGGCATTGCCTGGGGCAGAGGAGGGAAGCTGCCTGGGAGCAGACGTGTTCTCCCCTGCTCTCAGCCTCCCCACCTGACTCTTCACCCCCTCACACCACTGTACCAGGTCCTCAGGAATCAGGACTCAGGCCCATGAGCTCACCAGCTTTCCTCAGCTTGCAGGCAGATGGGGACTTCCATTCCCACAGTCATAGGAACCAACTCCCAGAACAAATTCCAATCAACCAATCAGTCAATCAGTCAATCAATCAATCGCCCCCCCCCCCATCAATATGCATCTTATTTTTGTTCTCTGGAGTCCCAATACAGACTCTTCATTATGCCATATATAAAAATTAACTCACATGGATCAAAGATGCACAAATATGAATACGCAGATTTTTAACACATTTGTTACTATAAAAAGCACAGTGCTATCCATCAATCCTCAAACTATCCCCCTTCCCTTCAACCTCACCTTATCATCCTGGCCACTTTCTGTACCTCTGGAGTGCTTTCATGAGTATCTTTGGCTGTACTGTCATGGGTCCTCAGTGTCCTAATTTGGTTCAAAATGTTCATTTTTCATGGTCACTTTGAGTTTGGGGAACAGCCCGAGGTCCAATACAGTGCGTGAGGACACAATGGCCTGTCTCTACGAGCTCGCCTTTCTGTTGGATGGCTTTCAGCAATAGCGTTTACTGTATGTTTTATCACATCATGTAAGGACACAAAAGAGGACTCCAAACTGCTGCAGAAAGTGGCAAGAACCAGGGGATGAGTGTGTTCAGAGTTGAGAGCACGCATTCTGAATAGGCTTAAGGCCAAAGTGCCTTTCCATGCAGTAAATTTTCTTCAACTACTCTCCATGTGTGTGATCATCCTGTGTTAGTGCTGGAAGCCACTTGGAGCAACTGGAACAGATGTATGGAGCTGATGGAAACAAAGTGGTACAGCTACATGGAAAGCAGCTTAGCAGTCCTCAAAGCCAAACATAAAATTATCATACAACGCAGCAATTTCACTTCTCAAAAGAACTGAAATAAGTGTTTGTAAGTGCATGCTCACAGCAGCTCTACTCACAAAGGTGGAAGCGACCCCAAATGTCATCACTTACATCAGGTTGGATGTAAGGGCAAGGCCAAGGGGCTCCCACTCTCGCTCAGGCTCTAGAAAGTCACAACACAGTGCCTGTCTTCTTCCAACAATGAGAAAAGGCTGGATCACCCACACGACCCAGTTTTCACAAGCCCATCAGAAACCAGGGTGCAGGAGAACCATGTGCTCTCATGGTGCAGCTGCTCAGAGCCAGCAGACCCGTCTCACGCATGCAGGAGGCTGCGAACAGTAAGGGGAGCAGGGTGCCCTCACGACCTGCAGCACCACCACATGGTCCCAGAACACAACGGGACCTGCTGCCCAGCCACAAGACTGAACATGCTGGGCCGCGAGGTTCGAACAGCTCAGGGAAATGCACGCCCTGGGGCCTAAGACTCTGAACACAGAAAGGAACGGCCCTCACCGTCCATGGAGTCTGTAATAGGCCAGCTGCAGCGCGAGCTGGATGAATGTGTCAGGGTGCAGTGACTGCTGCTTGGTCAGCTTCTTGCCGAAAGAGGTGAAGGCAGGTGCTACGATTTGCAGATCAGACGCCTACAGGAGACAGATCGCAACAGAACAGTGAAAGTCAGCCACAGGGGATCCAAAGTGGACCATCACCTCAGTAGCTCCATCACCAGGCAAGTAACTAGAGTTCCGAAGCTGTGGTCCTAAAATGTTTTACACAGACACACCTGAGGGACAGCCAAAGCTAACTCAATTTGTTTGCAAGGGCTGGCTGGACTCAAGACTGCTCTCCCCATACAAGATAATGGCAATGCCAATACCGTGTCCTGAGTCTCCCAAAGCACCCCTTCACTAACCTTACCACAATAAAAAAGGGTTGTATAATGTGTGTACTTTACCAAACTCTCCTAATGTATTCACCAAAAGTTAAAAATGTGCTCAGTTCACCAGAAACAACAATCTCATTCTGTACTCACCAATCAAGTCAACATCTCTGCCTTGCAGGAAGGGAGGGTGAGGTGGAAAGTGGCTACTGTTCAGAAGGAGAGTACCCTTCCATGAGAAGATCAGAAATCAGGCTCTCTGCTGTCCTTTCTCTCCTTGGGAGGGTCTATAGCCCACTAGGACCTGCTTCTGGCTCATGGGATCTCAACCTTTTTAGAACTAAAAGCTAGTCTAAGGTGGTCTGTTTCCGTTCCTCTCTAATACTGTTCTGTAGTGTGACATGACATTGTCATTAAGCAAATAAATACAACAATTGGCTGTTTCTCTGGGTGGATCTTTTCTACAAATGTTTGTAGCTCTGTCCATTTTCTTCAGCATTTCTTTTATTTCAGAAGAACTTTACTGGACTTATACTCCCCTCCTCTTCAGAAAGCTCATTCTTTATTGCTTAGCCAGAAGCTGCTTAAGTTCCTCTACAGACAACTTTTCTGTGTTCCTCTATCTGTTCCCGAGCATCACCTACCGGCAAGCCTAAGGCCTCTGTTATCGTGTCACCAACCACTGGGTCAAGTGAAGACTCAGGATCCACTACACAGCCTTCGAAGTCTCTCTCTTGTATGATTTTAGGCCACACTTTCTCCCAGGCAGACCTCAGTGCTCCCAAACAGACACTAGCCCAGGACTTCTCAACCCACCCCACACAGGAAAGGATGTTGTAATGTTTCATTTAGAACTCTTCATAGAGTTAAACCTGTATCTGAAACCATCTGGAAGCACTGCAGAAACAGTTCTTGGTGTATGGCTTATTAAAGTTAGCTACAAGCTACTGGTCCACAGGCTGCAAGCGAGGAGTTGGCTGTATAAAGTGGGAGGCACTTGACAGTGTGGGAATTCTTCAGCCAATTCTTCCAAATCTTGTAGGTAACCAGGAGTATTATCCATGACAAGGAGAACCTTGAATGGTAAATTTTTGTTATCTAGATATTTCTTAATAGGACAGAAAGCCTCCTTGATCCGCTCATGAAAAAGCACTCTTGTCACCCAGGCTCTGTTAGACCTCCACAGGGCCCCTAACCTATTCTTCACATCCTCATGTTTTCTGAACACTACAGGGGTCACAGAGCGATAAACCAAGAAAAGATTTCTTGTGAGACCACTACTCGCAGAGGCACACAGCATTGTGCCTCTGTGCCTCTGTTGTGTCCTTCACAGGCTTGTGGCTGGCATTTTCTTCTCTTCCTGGGTAATATATGTCTTCCTGGAAGGCTAGTTTCATCACAGTTGAAAATTAATGAGAACAAAAACCAGTTTCACCATGATTACTCACTGATGGATTGTCCTTTACAAGATTTGCATGTACAGCCCTACTTTTTCTCAAATCACAGACTCAGACAGACCTGCCATCCACACTAATAATAGCCTTCTATCTCGTCTAATGCTGATCAAGACTTACTAATTTGAGGAGCACCTTTAGGAAAACCAGCTTCCCTATACAAGTCTTTTCTCTGTAAGATCGCTGAGATGATGGATTCTGACAGGCTATACACATCAATGAGATTGGTCACACAAATGCACTTGCATTTCCCCATAATTTTCTTTTTCTTTTCAATTGTGATTGCTTTCTTTACCTTCCCCTCCTCTTGTAGCTTCTTGTCTATCCTTCCAGGGCATTCTGATGGCAGTAATCACAGCAATTATACAAAGCACTGACCAAAATCACATCCACGAGCACATGCATCTGGGCTCAGACTGATGCTTACATATGCTTTTCTGGCATCAGTTTTTAACCACACATGTGGCTGGCATTCAGGTTGCATTCAAGACTTTGGTTGTAAATTAAACCTAAACTTCCAATCATAACCCATGTTGTTCAATGTGAGGCTGGTTGTGACTTGAGGGTCCACTTTATATGGTTGGGAAAAGAAAAAGCATCAATCACCATCTATGAGAAAAGAGAAACACCTACCTCTTGAAGAAACTGGGCTTTAGCTTGCTTGATGTCACTTAGTATCTTCTCATCCACAGCAAACACGAGCTCCTCTGGAAGTGGCATATCCCGCACTTTTTCTGATCCCTGAAAACAGGGAGGACTTACTAATTCCTCTGTGACAAGCTGGGAGCACAGGAAGCATCTGCTCTACCTACCGTCCATCTGCCTTCAGTCTCTATGATCCTCTCATCCACGTAGTGGGCGATGTTCACCATGACCATGGCATCGAAAGGCGCATGCTGCAATGGCACAACGGGAGCTCAGGGAGCTGCTGGGCTGAGCCCGAGCAACATATTCTTGAAGACAGAACCCTCGCGTGCCTTCCTTCCTATAAGAAAGATATGGGCCTCCTGGGCACTGTGATGTTATTTTAAGACACAATGTTTACAGCAAGGCTGTTAGATTCAGGGTTGTGTGTGTGTCTGTCTGTAAGGGAACACAAACCATGAGAGGAACTGTAAAGAAACAGGAATAACTGGAGAAATGAAGGGAGCTGCTCTCCCCAGGAGTCAAAGTAGGCGCATGTGTGCAGTGCCGAGATGCTACAAAGCGTGGGGGGAAGGGCAGACCATCCCAGGGCATTCAGGACCCCACGAACTTCTGCAGGCAGAGCACCACTTGGGCTGGGCCTGGAGGCGCAGGCCTGCCATCCCAGGCCCTGGGAGGCTAAGGCAGAGGACTGCAAGTTCAGCCACAGCTCAGTGAGACCCTGCCTCAAAAATTAAAACAAGCCACCCCCGCCGCCGCGTCCCGCGCAGACATGGCCGCCGCCGCCGCGCCCGCGAAGATTGGAATAATTGGCGGAACAGGCCTGGATGATCCAGAGATTTTAGAAGGAAGAACTGAAAAATATGTGGATACTCCGTTTGGCAAGCCCTCTGATGCCTTAATTTTGGGAAAAATAAAGAATGTTGACTGCGTCCTCCTCGCAAGGCACGGGAGGCAGCACACCATCATGCCTTCAAAAGTCAACTACCAGGTGAACATCTGGGCTTTGAAGGAAGAGGGCTGCTCGCACATCATCGCACATCATCGTGACCACAGCTTGTGGCTCCTTGAGGGAAGAGATTCAGCCCGGCGACATTGTCATCATCGATCAGTTCATTGACAGGACCACCAAGAGGCCTCAGACCTTCTATGATGGAAGTCATTCCTGTGCCAGAGGAGTGTGCCACATTCCAGTGGCAGAGCCATTTTGTCCCAAAACAAGAGAGGTCCTCATAGAGACCTCTAAGAAGCTAGGACTGCGATGCCACTCAAAGGGGACAGTGATCACAATCGAGGGACCGCGCTTTAGCTCCAGGGCAGAAAGCCTCATGTTCCGCACCTGGGGAGCAGATGTTATCAACATGACCACAGTTCCAGAGGTGGTTCTTGCTAAAGAGGCTGGAATTTGCTATGCAAGCATCGCCATGGCAACTGACTAC
>NW_004524632.1:198198-209292 GCF_000260255.1 Octodon degus
AAAAAAAATGGGAAAGGCATACAGCTCTCATGCCCTTGCCTGCAAGCAAAGACCACGTGGTGAGAAAGACAAGACGGTGCCTGCTGGAGCCACCACCTGGAAGACTCGAACTCCCTGAGAACAGAGAAAGCAGCCGGACAGCAAACGTGGCCGCAGTCTTACATTTTAGGGAAAATTTAAGCAGATAACATCTTTTCCCCTCTTCATTTGTAACAGTAAAGGCTGAGGATTTCCTGTTTTGCCAGAGAATGTGAGGAATAAACAGGACTCTGTGTGTGACTGTAAATTGGTCTCATCTTTCTCAAGAGAAATTGAGTAAAATGTTGCAGAAGGCGTAAAAATATATATGCACTTTGCTGATCTCTCCTAGAAATTCCTCTTTACATGTGTGCCAGAATACATACAGAGAACTGTGTGTAAAGAACGGTGTTCAGCAGCAAATGCTCTAAATAAGCGGAATATCCAGCAACTGGACAGAAATTGTTTCATGTACGGTTAAATTGGGAATCAGTCAACTGAATGTCATGTTCTCACACATTAATGCCCTAGAGGAGCAGCTGCTGTGTAATAAAAAAAAATTTTTAAAGGTAAAATATTTTACAGTACTAGCTTTGTTTTAAAATACCATGTAAATGTACAAAAAAACACTAGACAGAAATGCACAAAATCTTTTGTTATTATATTTGAGGAACACATACTGAGTAACTTTTTATTTTCTTTGCATATATTTCTGCATCTATACATTTTTCTACAATGAGTGTAACCAAATAAAGTTGTAAAAATAAAAAAAAAATTAAAACAATTAATCAATCAACCAACTAGTCAATTGAACAGGCTGGGGATCTAACTCTGGCCCTGGGCTCAACCACCAATAATGAAAAAAAAGATCCTAGGCAAGAATTAGAAAGCATATCCAATTTGTATATATATATATATATATATATATATATATATACACCCAGATGTGATGGGAGAATTAATTCTCAATGTGAAGAAACACAGGAACGATGGGCTGTGTTACATGGTGCTACAGGTTTGTGGCTGTGTTTAGGGGAAGAAAGTCTAGCTAGAGACTTTTCCCTTATTTAATGGACACCAGACTTCTCCTTTTTAGGGTCTTTCATTATGCAGCCCAGGCTGGCCTCAAACCACAGGGATCCTCTCGCCTCAGCTTTCTCAAGTGCTGGGATTATAGGCATGTGTCACCGGCTTTGGAGGGCAAAATTTTTTTTAAAGAGAATACAAAATAGTAATAATAAAAAAGTTTAGAAATTACAGAATTTCACTAAACAAAATAATATGAACTTGACAGTATTTGTTGAATTGCATAGTGTTGTCTTCAACCTAGTTGTTTAGATTACCAGATATATGCATGCAATATTGGAAAAAGAAAAAAAATGTAAGAATTTAAGAAAAGGGAAAAAAAATGAAAAAGAAAATTTAAGCATTAACTACTCCTTTCCACAGACAGCAGAAATCCACAGTACAATTATCCAAGGCACCCTGCATACACACACATTTATATCTCTTTCCCCTCTAAAGGACAAATGTTTGCCCCTTTTCGTCTTCCTGTGCTGACAGCCCCATCACTGATTCCTTCTCTGTGTTGCCGCCTGCACTCTACACTGTTATCAGTTATCATCCATGAACTAAATGTGACAGTGCAGGGAAGGCAGGGAGAGCCTGAGGTGCAGACCCACCCTCAGGGAAGCAGCCAGGCCTTTTCAATGTGACTCCAACACTGTGACAGGCAGCTAAGTCAGAGAGAAACTAATGTGCAGACAGTGGCCAGCTCACAGAAAAGTCAATGGAAATGGAAGCCATCAGAGTCGTAGCTGGAGGCGCATCTGAAGATGACCAGGCCTCAGGAGAGAGTGCATGCTTCCCCAAGGGATGAGCAGAACTACACAGTAACTAGCACCCCCAACTCCATTAAGTCTAGCTGTGCATTAGACACCAGGGTGTGTGTGTGTGTGTGTGTCCCATCCCTTCCCAACAATGTTCCTGTTTTTAAAATTCACAGATAAGCTAAGGTGGATGATGTCAGCCATATGCCCTTGCTACCTGGCCCCCTTCCCTATCAGATCACATTAGCTAAGCGACTTACTATAATCTTACTGTTGATCACAGTTTGACCCACATTGTACCTACACGGTGACTATGCTGTATAAATTACTCTTGCCAAAGGGCCTCGGTGGTGACTCATGCAGGACCTTCCCTCCCCCTACTCTCAGAAGCTATTCCTATTCCCCAGTAAACTCCTCCTACTCGTAACCTCCTCTGTCCTTCAAATTCATTCTGTGATTTCAGGGGACATGGACTCGCTCGGCTGACATCTGGCAGGTCGGGTTCCACTTCTCTGTCAACACCACAGCACACAAAGGCAGAGCTGATGGCAACCATCTCCCAGCAGCCACATGGGGTGGACAGTGAAGGAGGCAGTGCCAGATGTATGAGCAGCTCCTGCCCCAAGGATGACCTGAGGAGGCTGCAGCTCCCTGGCCACCCCAGGCTCTCACAGAGAATCTGAGATGTCACCAAGGAGCCCGCTCCACCTGAGACTGCAGCACCAGTGTCGTCACTACTCTCCTGGAACCAAGGAAAACAAGAAGCTGGAGGATGTTAGTCACAGCAGCAGACAGGAGAGAGGCCAGGGCTGCTCACCACCTCCAAGAGGACCCTTCTCAAAGAGAGGGTGAGCAGGAGCCAGAAGGAGGGCAGTCAGGGAGACCAGACAATGGACTAGAGACACCAAGGCAACTGTGTCAACAGTGAACTCAGGGAAGACAAGGAAAACCACCTTCAGAGAGACTCAGGCCCCCATTCCTAGCCACCCCAAGGAGCTGCTCTGACAGACACCCACATAACAGCTCCTATCAGCCAGTCCACACACTTCCGGAGCAGCAGCATTTCCTGTCCTCTGAGCAACTGCCACATCTGGGCATGTGACCCTGGCCAAGCCAAGGTGCGCACCTGATTCTCAGGCCAGGCAGGTGCATCACACAGAACCATCATAGCCAGGTACAAGAATTACTTCAGGACTTTTGCCAGCACCACATGAAAGAGGAAGCAGGCTATTTCTATGGAGTCCCTGGACTAAGAGTCCTCTGAAGACCTGAGACTGTAGGCAACATCCTGTTGGGCAGTCTACTGGACAGGAGAGAGATTCTGACCAAAGCATCTGGACACAAGGCAGCCAGCCTTATTCATACTGAGGTATACCCCTACATCAATAAGTACCTTTCTCAGCTAATGCCAGTTTGAGTAACATTTCCATCATTTAAAGTTTAATAATGATTTAAAAAAAACACTGAACTCTTCATTTTCCTGATTTTTTTTTCTTGGTTTATAAATCTGAATCTAAGACAAAGCTAGTGATGACCATGAGAAGAGGTACAAGAAAATGGGAATAATCCTATTTATTTATTTTATGTATTTAGTACAGGGTCTACAGAGTCTCATTACACAGCTTGGACTCATAGTAATCCTCCTGTTTTCAGCCTGCCAAGCACTATAATCACAGGTGTGCACCACCATGCCCAGTCTCAATCACTGTCTCAGCACGCCCCGGGGCCAGGGCCCAGCATGGCAGGTTGGGATTGAACCCCGGTCCCTGCACCTGCCTAAGTAGGCACTTGAATCTGCTGGGCTGTCTGGCCAGCCCGATTCTATTTATTTTTCATAAAGATCTAAACTGGTACTAACAACCAGATATTTTAATACTCATCATTTAAACAATGGCCACTAAATCATGGTCATTTTGGAGAAATAGTTACATAATTACAAGGGGACCCTAAAAATGTATCCATTTGTATTGCCTTATGCATTAAACATAATTTCATATGATACCTTTTAAAATAGCTATGGTTCTATGCAAGCAGTTAATAGTGGGTTTTAATAAATTACACTACATAAAGTTAGATGCAAAATGTTTTTAGCAGATACACATCAAACTGTTTGTCTTACTATAAAAGAAAATAACTTGACCTATGCTCTACTTTCACCGAGAATTTATAACAACTCCATATATACTGCCATTAAGCTAAAAAAAATCGTATCTACTTTTCTGTAGCATAGCATAGCCTAAGTATTTATGGTCTACTGCCATTAAGTTAACTAACTGAAAAGGAAAAGAAAAGACTTCAACAGTTTACTTACATCACAATTACAGCCAAAGACTCCATTGGAAAAGGAAATCAGGTTATAGGATTTGTCTCCCCAGCGCACTGCGGGATCTCCGGTAAGGACCACGGCAAGTATCTAAAGAAAGCGCACGTTTCCATGTTACAGAGGCAGCCGAGTCCAAGCCCCAGAGCTGCCCACCCAAAAAGCACGCAGAGGGCGGGGCCCATTGACACTGGCTCAAGTATGTATGCCTTAAACACTTACATCATTCTCCTCACCTTTTCAAATCAAGCCAATTTAATAAAATGATATCATTATACTCAAAACATAGTAACTCTGGCCACAACTTTAGTTATTTCTCCAATCTCAACTCACAAAAATCTTCCCAGAAAAGAGAAACCTGGTACATCATTTGTGAATGTTTAGAGAACATGCAATTGAAAACAGAAAAGCCTTTTATAATTTAAACGTAGAAGAGGCCTTGGTGAGCTGAGTCACGAAAAAGTTAAAAGGTAAATTTCTTTAAAAATACACATTTCATTTAAATGGCAATGGAATACCCATCTCTAACAAAACTAAACAAAAAAGGGGATACAAAGGAAGGACCATTTTGTATCTGTATGTATAAAATAGCACAGATATACAGCTACTTTCTCTTCTTTGTACTAATAGTATTTGGACAGGATATCGTGTCTGCATCTTGTACTATATAACCACTAAGATGATAAGAATATGCAATGTATTAGTTATTGAAACTATCCTATTAATTGGTTTTGAAACTGCCTCACTGATACCTGTTTCTTAATAAAATTAATAAAATAAAAAATAAAAATGCACATCTCACACAACCTGTCTGTCAAACTAGATTTGCCTCCTTCATGACTTATGAAACAATTTAGCATACCACAGTTAACACCCTAACAAAATATAAAACAGAATGCAATGAGGAGAGCACACTACAGACTGTTTCATGAGGCTTCTATTACGTATACTCTGCGTACACACGCGGGCCATGTGTGTACACCAGGGAAACGAAAACGAACTGTTTCCAAGACACTATTCACTACAGTAAGAGACACACTGCCACTAACCCTCTCAAAACACTCCCTAACCTGCTCCGAGCACACTAATTCATTCCTGCAACTTTCTAAAGCAGTTCTGGAAATCTAGTATCTTTGCAAGGTGTGCCTGAAAATATGGTGAACACTGCTGTCGAGTGTCACTCAACAGAACACCAAGCTTGTGGCCTCATGACACTGTCCTTTTCCACCCTATGCACCTTTCTGCCACTTCCCCAAAGTCAAAATGGCCACGGGAGGTAAACGCTTTGAATCAAATCAGGACCCTGAAGGAGCCAGGACAGTGCAACTAGAGACATTCAGGAAAGAGGACTCCAGAGCAGTTTCAGAAAGCCCCAAGGGTGATGGGACAGTGTGCTGGGAGTGGGCAGGAGGGCTCTGGGGGTGACTGATGACAAGATGCCCTTTACTGTAATATTTCTTTTAATTTAAATATTCACCATTTTTCTGTCAACCTTGTATATAGTGAGCTACAATCTAATTGTATCTCTAAGAACAGATAGCTAACAAAGTTTAAACAATTCTGCATTAAAATACATTCTTAAGCAGCATTCTGCCCTCCCACCGCAAAAACATAGCTAAAAATGTTGTTTTCTAGCTACACAATTTTTATCCTAAATTATTTTTCCTATCATTTACAATGATGAATCTATTAGGAAATAATTCTAAGTACTTTCAAAAGACTATGTTGCCAGGCAAAGCTTGCCTTTTATTGCCCAGGAAATGAAAACACCAGACCGCAGAGGGCCAACAAAACGGTCTCCTTGCCCTGGAAACGCACTGCAGTCTGTGCTCAGTGGTTTCCTTATAAGGAGACATTCCCACGGGCAGGCAGGGAGGGGCGGTGCACTCCTGGTCCTGGGCACACCTTCCCTGCATGCAGCCAGCGAGAAGGCAGACACACTGGCGTGTGACACGCCAGCAAGCTGTCCTTCTTCACCCCAGGTGGGGACTATACCTGACTGCGTGGCAAGGACTTACAGAGCAATATTTCTTTGTGTGTAAGGTTCAGTTTGATACATGTGTTTTTTATAGCTGAGAAAAATTCTAAAAGCATGACTATAAAAAAATAGAAGAGGCTCAATATACATAAAGAGTCCTCCAGCGCCAGGGAGACATGCTCAGTGGCGTAAGTGCCTGCCTGGCAAGCTCAAGGTCCTGAGTTCAATCCCTGGTACAAAAAAAAAGAGTCCTTCAGAGAAGCTTGTTAGGACATGACAGAGCAAGACAGTCACCTGTGAGTAATCCTCCGGGGTGACATGAGCACTGCTGTCCTCCAAGGAATACACGAATAAACTGCTCTGAATTCTTTCCAAAGAAGTCAAGTTCTCCGGATCAAGACGGATCAGATATTCCCGGGCCTACAGGGAAAGGAGATGATGACTAAATGCTACAGTTTAAGGACAGTACACCCAGAACATCCTACAGAGTTTGTCGAAGATTAGGTCTGTTAGGCAGAGCATGGTTCCTACATTGGCCCACCGCGTCCTCTCCTCAGTGGTCAGCGCAGCGACTCCAGGGCCAGGAGGCTCTTGGTGGCACTTCTCGTAGATGTACGTCAGCTGTCTGAGGAAGATGAGAGAGGGGATTTGGGAGGAGCACAGGAAGACACGGGCTGCACCAGCCTTTCACAGTCATGTGGATTCACGTGCACGTCTTGACACACTCCCCAGAGAAGCAGATTATGACCTCAATAGCAGTTTATTTCATTCCTGCACCTCATCTTTGTAAAAGTGATTATGCGTTTGCCTTCAATACTTCCCACTCACTCTTACACTGCTATTTGGTTTCCGTGCTACAGAAAGTTGGGGTTTAAACCCAGGACCTCACTCATGGCAGGCATGTCCTCTACCACTGAATCACCCCCAGCCCGTGAAGGCATCAACCCGTGCTTGTGTCACCCCCAGTAGCCGCCACAGCCTAACTCCATCATACTCACTCGGTGAAGATGGCTGAAGTGTTCGAGCTGCTTTCATTTCTGTAACAGGTTCCACTGTGGTTTCCCTAGCCTCACCCCCAGGGGACTTTCACTGCCCATCTGCCTTCCTTCTACTGCCAGCTACCTCCTTTTCTAGATTTTTGTCACTGGCCTTCCTGGACTATTAGTAATCTCGTCCACTACTTTCACACTTCCATTACCACCATTCTCTATCATCCAAACAGTGTGTGTCACAAGCTAAAGCAAGCCCATGGATCACAGGCATTCAATTTCTGCAAAATTGGCTTTGGGCAATCCCATTAGTAAGCCTGATCCAATAAATGATATGAAATTTGGGTAAATCCAATTCAAAAATATAGCAAATATACACAAATTACAAAAGCAAAAGACCTAAAGGGTTAAGTCTGCCTACAGTAATGCATAATTTCCAAAAAAGTTACATGTGCACACATGCACGCAGTAGGTGTTCGTGCTCTTTTGTCCCATGAAGAACTGAACACACGAAACAAGCAGCAGTGATAGATTCTGAGCAGGGGGTGAGACTGGTCTTGCCTGCAATGTCTTTCTTTTCTCCAAGTAACAGACGCTTATAACATCTAGTAAAATTAAGTTAAAAATAAAATAGAACTAAAAAAGAACATAGAAGGCTTCTCAGTTTTCTGTGCCCTTATAGAAAGATAATTCTGAGCCTTTATCTGCTAACCTAACCCAAAGCTAACACGACTCAAAGAGGTCATGTGCCAACCTGAGCAGTTCTGGCGGGGTGAGCAGACACCCTTCACACAGCGCCTCAAAGACGAACACGCGGCCCCGGCACAGGACAGAGATGTGGCTGGGGGATCGCCCCTCGCCCTCTAGGAGACAACAGGGAGGAAAAGGCTGAGACACACAAGTGGGAGGAATGCCCACACATCCCAGAGTGATCAGCCCTCCACTCACCAGCATTTACTCATCACTGTAGCAACAAGGAGAACCTCAGGGGACAGGGCAAGGCCATTCAAGGGCACTAAGCGACCGTCCCCAAGAGGTGAGTTGCAGCTCGCTGGTCACTGCACAGCAGGTGATTACAGACAATCCCATGGGGTTAGGAGAGTTAGCAGGGAGAAAACAACAGATGTGTGAGGAGACTGGCAGCTTTACCCTGGCACAAGTGTACGCGCACTGCCTGGTGGCCCCTCAGCATGGCACCGCTGGCGTTGTGCATCAGTTCAAACACAAAGAACATCACCTTGTTAGGGTCCCATCTAGAAATTCAATAGTGTTTCCAGTACTTGCACATTCTGAGCATCAATCAGACAAGCCCCAAACCACTGCAGGCTTCCCAGTTTTATTTCAGACAGGAATGGGAAGGGGAGGAGAAGAGGGCTGGAGGAACCCTGAGGGGCAACTACAGGAAAGGACACATTTCTGGCTTTAATATTGGCTGCTCATCAGATAAGTTTACTATAGCAATGGCTAACGGTGATTCTCGAATGAAGGAGTTTCTAGCCCAGAAGGACGATGTCCGCACGCGAGGCGAGGAGAAAGCTCTGGGCAGTTTATAGCTACACACCAGGCTCTGGCAACACCTGCCGGGTCCCTGAGGATGGAGTCTCTGCCTTCTTGGCACCCGCTGAACTCTGCATCTGCTGTACACTTCAGACTAGTCTGAGTCAGCCGTCTTGTTAAGCTCTCCACCCTGTGTCGAGGGCCTCTGAAGGGGGATGAAATGTTCACCCAGCTCTCCAAGTAGTCTCTTGACCGAGATGAGCCTCGGCCCCAGCACCCTGCAGCCCCTCCACCCCGCCCCCAGGTTCTACAATTTTCTTCTTATCAAGACCAATTCCATGGTTCAACATTACAATTCTTCCTTGGGACCTGGGGAGATAGCTCAGTGGTCTAAGCACCTGCCTGGCAAGCACAAGGTCCCAGGTTTGATTCCTGGTACCGCATGCCATGCCAGGGTACACTATGCCAGCCCAGGCATGAGGGGGCACACTTGTAATCTCAGTGCTGAGGAGGCTGAGACAGGAGAATCACTATGAGTCAGGAGGATCACTATGAGTCTGAACTGTGTAGTAAGACCCCATATCAAAAGAATTAAAATAAAAATAACAATAATTCTTCCTTGGAAAAAGCCCTTAAATCTTTACCCTCTTCTCCTCTACACCTAGCCCTAAATGTTACTTTAGAAAATATAGTAGTCCCTTGCTATTTCGCAGTTTGACTTTCACAGATTCACTGTTTTGCAGGTTTTAAAAAAATATTAATCTGAATTGCTTATCGTACATTTTTCACTATATCACGGGATTTTGCAAGACCATATGATATGTGTATGTTGTTAAGATTACATAGGTTTACGAATTTAGAAAATGGTTAAGAACATCAGAAGTGTTTTGGTGAGCCCCATAGCTCAGCAGACTAAAGCACCTGCTTAGGCAGAGTGCAGTGGCCGGAGTTCGGTCCCCAGCTTGCCAGCTTGCTGTGCCAGCCCGGCCCTGGGGTGTGCAATGAGACGGCAACTGGGACTGGGTGTGGTGGCACGCACCTGTAATCCCAGCACTTGGGAGGCTGAAAACAGGAGGGTCACTATGAGTCCGATCTGTGTAGTGAGACCCTGTACTAAACACATTAAAAAAAAGTGTTTTGAAAAGTGTGGGAAAGGTTTATAAGGCTGTTGGTTTTATAAAGTCTTAAAACATTCATAAATACTAAAATAAATACAACATCGCTACTTTGCTGATTTTCACTTATCCCAGGGGCGTCTCTAAGCTAACCTCCACGATAAGTGAGGAACCACTGGAAATACATCACCTAGTCTATTTTATGTACTCTTTAGGGTTCTGGAAATGGAGCCCAGAAACTCTACACTGAGCTACCCTCCTATCCCTAGGAATTTATGAACACATATCTCAAGAGGCTGTGATGGCTGAGATCCGCAATGTCCCCCAAAGGTCTATGTTCAGAGGTGCGGCTTTGGAAGGTGACGGAGTCATGAGGGTCTCTACTCATCAGTGGACTGATCCACTCAGGGGCTCACAGTGGAATGTAGGGCCAGGCCGGGGGCCTGACTGGCAGAGGCGGTGCTGAGCCACATCTGGGAGGCTGGGCCTCCTCCTGGCACCCCCCACGGGATGAGCTAATTCTTCTGCCAGCCCTTCCGCCATGTGTTTCTCTCTTGGAGCCAGCCGACCATGCCCTGAATCTTCTGGCCTGAGAGCCAAATTAAATGTCTCCTCCTGTAAGCTGTGTGTGCTGGAAGGTGAAAGGTGACCAACACAGGGGCACTGGGGGCTGCAGAGCAACCCCACAGTCCCCAGCACGTATGCTTTTCCCACTTTCCACAATGCCTGTTTCAACCTTTATCCTCCAAGCCTAAAGCATGCTTCACTAAGGACAGCCACGTACATGCCTTCTTCGTCTCCACAACAAACCTGGCTCATCTGTCCGAATGCGCCACGTACCTTCTGCCTTCGCTCCCCCCCCCCCCTTACTTCTAACAAAGATTACCCTCCACTACTGCTTTTGGCCCTCCCTGTTCTTATCTTCTCAAAGGCTCTGGCTGATCATCTTCTCTTATGCCAGATGATTTTCCTTCTCTCACAGTGTATCACCCCTACGACATAACATCACCTATCTTCTTAGCTGAAGTTTGAACCTCCTGTTGAACATTAAAAGGTTTTCTGCTAGCATTATTTGTAAATATTACCACTTGATTGACTTTTATCTGCTCTGAATGGACTTCCTTCCCCTAACTTTGCTCTGGTCCAGGGCGGCCACTAGCCACATCACGCTGTCAAATCCAAAGGTCACAGGTGCACCATTTTTAACCTCTGCAGGACGAGATAGAACACTTCCTTCTCTGGGGTGCAGGAGATGGCTGTTCTTGTTTGCTCCCACCCTCCCTTGGCTTCTTTTGGCTGTTCTTGTTTGCTCCCACCCTCCCTTGGCTTCTTTTGGCTGTTCTTGTTT
>NW_004524632.1:209392-223551 GCF_000260255.1 Octodon degus
ACCCTCCCTTGGCTTCTTTTGGCTGTTCTTGTTTGCTCCCACCCTCCCTTGGCTTCTTTTGGCTGTTCTTGTTTGCTCCCACCCTCCCTTGGCTTTTGCTGATGCCTGCTCTGATGAGACAAATACTGTATTGGATTATGTTCTGTAATAGAACTGGCTCCCAAGTCATCTTTATTTGTACATTCTCAAATGATCTTAGGTACTTGATGAGCTTTACAAATAAATTCCATGCTTCCTAATGATTAATTCTAACTCTGTATCTGCAGGTGCCATCCTGATGTCTTAGATTCCCCAACTTTATCTCCAACTGCCCCCTTGAAGGTTCAACGGGCATTTTAAATTCAACATGATTTGGCTCCCTAAAACATCTCTCAGTCTTCCCCACCACCTCAATCTATAATCCATAAACTTATAAGTCAGTTTGAACACTTATGTTATCTACCCCATAAGTTTGTTGCTCAAGGAAAAAAAATTTAGTCAGCATCTCACAATCTCACCCAGGCTGACCTCAAACTTCTGGGATAATGCAATCCTCCTGTCTCAGCCTTTGGAGTAGCAAGGACCATGGTGCCCACCACCATGCCCAACTACAAGCCGAGTATGTTAAAGTCATCCTGCTTTCTACTTTTCTCATATATCTCCCACCAATCTTAAAACTAATTCTGTAACTCCAAATCCAACAGAACCCAGAGACTGACTAATCTTCAGTACCTCTATGCCACCACTTAGCATGAGCTCTTACCTGACTTACATGGAATGCTGAAACAAACTTCTAACTGATCTCGCTGTCTCTACATCTGTATCATCCTTAAAGCCCCATCTGCTAAATAGCAGGCAGAATGACCTTTCAGGAATCTTAGTCCAATAGTATCACCCCCTTTTCTCAAAAGCCATTAACAGCTCCAATTCACACTCTACATCAAAGCTGAAAACCTTATCCTGGGTCATAAAGCAGTCTATGGCCCAGCCTCCAGCCACCCTTCCCCCCACTTAGCCCAGTGAATGTGGCAAATTCTTTCCTGCTAAGGGCATTCTGCCCTCAACACACATCAGAAACAACAACAAAAATGAACTAGACATAAAATGAAAGTTTTCTGATGCTCAGAGAGGCATCCTCGGCTACATTTAAAACATAAATGCAGGCCTGCATCTTCTCAAATTCTCTGGAAGCACTCAGCAGCACTGCTGAGATTCGTCACAGATACTCATCACCTAGGTTCATCTCTGTCTACACCTCTCCATAGAGCCCTACAGTCAAAACTGTAATAACCACACAGCATAAAGCACTGTATCAAAAACATATCCCTAAATTAATGAACCCCCATCTTCCACACCAACTCAAATAAGTTAACCTTATCTAAGGAAGAACACACCAAGTGACACAATTCCAACCCAGTTCTACAGACAACAGTTCTTAACTGATTTGTATGTTTTCTTTCTTTTCTGGTCTTACTCCATCCCATCCATTTTCTCCTACCACCTTCCCACTCGTAGCTGGGCATTAAACAAGCCCACTTGCCTAATCTCGTTAGTTCTTTCACTTACAACACTGAGGTAAACGTGAGCTTGATGCCACCCAGCATCTCCAGCACCTGAACAGATGTACACTGAGGAGTTGAATTCTGTATGAAAATAAACTCTTAGGTGATGACCACGGCTTTCAATAAAACTTTTAGAAATCTGATAACAAAACATCCATAATTATACTCTCTAGTAATTATAAGATATCATTACATTCATAAAACACAGAAATTCTTGAAGTAGCCAGAAACTAGCAGTTGCCTTAGCAAAATTTTCCATTTCAGGATAGACCAGAACACCAAGCAGAAAGCACCACAAACTGACAGTAAAAACACGATGTGATGATCAATCTAAACCCATGTGCCCTCCAGGCAACATGACCCCAGCCCTCCAGGTAAGGAAAGAAGCAAGCATTCATGATGAAAAAGGCACAGTGGGCATACAACAGTGAGAGGCAGAGACAACCAGACAGCAAACAAGCGGGGTGCAAGGAGGTGTGCGCAGACGTGCCACAGCTTCTCAGGGCTCTGCCTCAAGCTCCCCACATGTCCAGTGTGAGCACTGGGTCTGTGCTGAACCACGTGTGTCACCCTGTAGAACACAAGTCTCCTGTTCTCCCACACTATCAGAATGGATCACACACAAGGGTCCGAGAAAGCTTCTGATGTGTGAAGAGCCAGTAAGAAATACTCCTTAAAACTGTGCTCCACAGTGCTACAGCAGAAATCATTAGAGAATACCTAAATCCCAGTCACTTCACTTTTAAAAAGCACACTATTTTTTACTTACCTGTCCTAAAATAATTCATAATTGAGTCTCTAGTAACTCCTGGAACTTTGCAGGTGGAAAACAGCATTCGGAACTGATTCATATCAAGAGGAGTACTTCCAACTTTGTGAACAGGCATTTTTTCTCTATTAATAAAAGTTTTAAGCAAGAAGTCATTAAGAAACTTACAAATTAGACACTTACTACTGCAGTCTTCTTCCCCAAAGTAGTAAACTTCTGAACACTGCCAACTGAGCCTTCATGTAACCCATTACTAAATTCACATTAATTGTGCTTACTGTCTCAGCAGCTGCCAGTAGTTCAAGTTATGCCAAAGGATTATGCTTCCTCTTTCTAACTGTGCACCTTCTTTTGGAGGCCAGTAGTGTTCAAAATGGGCCGAAGGACCAGCAAAGTTGACGTTCAGCTGTGACGGCATTCGAACGTCCAGGTAGGCCACATTCAGCCACCAGTCTTCCAGCTGAAAGAGAATGCTCCCCTTAGAGCCTGAAGGCGTGACTGCTGGCAAAGCAAGCAGTTGCATTACTTTTATTACTCTTCAACACTGGAAAACACATCTTCTTGTTTTAAATCATCACAGATCTTTAAAGATGCTCCTTCCTTCTGTAACTATAAGGTCTTAAATATTATTGAAATCACAATCATACAACGAAGTATTTAGGTGTTTCCTCAGTATACCTGTGGTACATACAACAAATACTAAACTCTCACTTAATGATAACAGGTAAGACACAGATAATTTTTCTTTCTAAGCAGTAACTGAAATACTAAATCATAAATACAAAAACTTTTGAGGATTAAAACTTAGATTTTTCAAAGACATTACTGTTTCCCTCTTTCACAATTTCCAACTAAATTGCCTGCATAAGTAAGCAGATCTTATTAAATTAGCTTTTTTTTCTGTATTTTCAGGGAAGGTCTACAGAGTGTTCAGGGTCTCACTACTAGATCAGACTCATAGTGATTCTCCTGTTTACAGCCTTCCAAGTGCTCCCACTGAGCTATTTGGCCAGCACAAATTACCTTTCTTTTTACAGAAATTATTTCACAAATTACAAGTAGTATTTCAGAAAAAGGTATAAACAAAAACAATATAGCCAAAATAATTTTACTTTTATCCTGTTTTAAATCACACAATACTCAAAATTGAGTGTAAAGAAATATGAAAGTGGAAAATTTTATTATTCTATCATAGATATAAAGTGCTCATTAAAAAGGCCACAAAAACTTTTATGGTCAAAATGGTAAGACGACCAGCCCGCCCCCGGGGCTTGCTGAACTGGTGATTGAGACTGGGCATGGTAGCACACACCTGTAATCCCAGCGCTTGGGAAGCTATAAACAGGAGAATCACTAGGAGTATGATCTGTGTAGTGAGACCCTGTAAAGCCTGTACCAAATACATTTTTAAAAAATGATAAGACATTTACTGTCACTAATTCTAGACCATGCAATGATCTATAACTATGAAAGCTCATCTCGAGTCCAGGTATTCTAGTAAAGAAGTGGTTGAACGAGACCCTCAGTAATTACCGCAGCAGCTTCTCCCCAGCTGAAGCACCCTGCATTCGTAACTGTCTCCACTCTAATGTTTAGGACCCCTTCTCCCACACAGTGTTTAAATACTTCTATGCTAGCTATGTGTTTTAATGTTTTGGGTTTTTCAGGCTACTGTCACCTGGATGAAATATTTGCCCACAAACATGGACTTGGGTCACTGCGTCAGAACCCCAAGGGGCAGGTGCTAAAATAAAGCTGTCTGGCCCCACGTGGGGCACGCTGACCACACATGACCCCAGGAAACGTGCACTTCACCTCACATCTCTTCACCCAAGATTCCCCAGTGATGTGATGCGTTCTTTGAGGTGACCACAAGGCCAATGATCACTGCAGGGACTTCACAGCAATAATTTAGAAATAACTATGTATATTTGTAATTTTTCTCCTTGAAACATCAATTTTTTTCAATTGTAAGTATACTAAAATAAATACCCAATTTCTTTTTCCTTTTGCCCTTTCAAGTAATTTCTGGTGCAATTTTCCTCCAATTCCATTTTTAAATTTTTTAACTATTTCTTCAGTTTTCTTATATTCTTCTTCACTTGCAAATGGCTCTACTATAAAGAAAAAATGTGATTAAGGTATTAGATAGCAAGTATCAACAATCACCTTAATTTACTATACAAATTGGCAACTAAAGAGTTTACAATACAAAATGAAAAACAATGCAAAATGTTGTTTAAAATTTTTTAAAGTATTATGTAATTTAATAATTTTATAAAATTTTGAAATCATTTTAGGTGATAGTTAAGTCTACAGGGTGAGATATCATCTAGCTACCAGGCAAATAAATTCTATTTAGCTACAAATTTAACCACTTTACGTAAGATACGTATTATATTAATGAACCCTATTTTTCTCCCTGGAATAAGGATACTGTGTCCTCAGCACCTTCTCTCAAGATGTACTAAGTAATAAAGACTGAATTGGAAGCCCAGTTTCTTAACATCAGTTTAGAGAGATAAAAGTATCTTTCTAGGGCTGGAGATACAACTCAGTGGCATAAGCACTTGCTTGGCAAGTGCAAGGTCCCAAGTTCAATCCCTGGTCCCACAAAAAGAAAGAAAGAAAGAAACAAAGAAACAGAGAGAAATCTTTCTGTCCATTTTCAAATCAGTGTAACCATTACATATGTAATGCAATTTGTGTGTAAATGTAAGTTTAAATCCTACCTTCATGGCCCAAAATAGTTTTCAACCCACCAAAAACAAAAACAAAACAAAAATCCAGGTTCATAATCCATAAAAATCAAGCTACAAAGTAGTTAGCAACCATGAGACATTAATCTATCCTTTTTGGTTTTTGCCTCTTCAAAATCTTATCTGGAAAACAATTTAAATTATAGAGGTCAATATAAATTGTTGGATCAAAGAAAGTACAAGTAAAGTGAATATTCAACACCTGGGAGTAATCAGAAAAAATTTCAAATTAAGCAATTAGAAATCTTGAAAGTAGGTGAGAAAAAGGAAAAATTTTTAAAAATCAGAGCACTTCAAGTTAAAAATGAATCAAACACATTTATCTCTACTCCTACAAATTTGACACTCTGACAGGAAAGTAGTAAAAAGGGAAAAATCCAGAAGGACAAGGAAAAGTGAAAAGTGAAAGAAAAGAGAACAGCAGTTAAGCTAGTAGTTTAAAATTAGAAACCACTGGGGAAACGGTGACTGGCTTTGCACAATAGAGATGAAGCCAAGAGGCCTGACAGAGGTAGTGGGAAGCAGGGAAAGCCAATTCCTGCGGCGGCGGAAGAAAGCCGGAACCGGAGGGCTGCTGGGACACCCCGCCTGGCAGATGCCACTGCACCCACGGCGGCCCTGTAGACCTCCGCCTCCAGACCGGAGAAAGCACCTGACTCCAGCCACACCATGAGGGGACAGGACAGTGACACCCTGTACTGCACAGCTCCACTCAAGAACCCAGGAAGGGAAACATTCTGAACAGACTGAGGAAGGCAATGTGGAACACACACGTTCCAGTGGAGAACTATCCAGCCAGGAAAGGCTGGCGAGACTGCGTCATCGGCAACATGGATGGGCTGGTGTCACTGTTAGGTGAAATAAACCAGGCACAGGAAGGCGAGTACCGGCTGGTCACACTCCCAGGCAGAACCTGAAAGAGTTGCTCTCATGGAGGTCGACTGCGCTGCGGTGTCCAGAGCTGGAGAGAAGACCGCAGGAGGGCGGAAGGCTGAGCAGGGCACACACTCAGTTGGAGCAGAAGCAGCTCTGGTGTGCTACTGCATGGTGGGTGACTGTGGTTAACAATTACATACCACCTATCTCTCCCTTGTTTCTTACACTGTCTGTCTCCACTTTTAGAGTAAGAGTCATATCCTGCATTCTTTAGGCCTTTTAGCTGTAGGTACCCTGAATTAATTCCTTGAAAAAGATACAGGCTTAGCTTTCTTAAGAGTGCTAGCTCTCCTGTCCCTGGCATGTGTACAGCCTGACACGTTTCCTTCCCATTCTCTCAATAGAGTTGTACAAATCAGCATTTGGAATTAAATCACCAGTTCCTTCAGTTATCTGTGTTTCACCTGATCTTAATCAGCATTTACCCAGCCACTCAGGATTTAGGGTGCTACATGAGTCACAAGTGAACACGTGCTTTACCCCATCACCCTTTGCTGTGTTCCCCCTTCTTCATTTGCCTAGTTTCTTAGTATTCGGGGGTTTAGTCCAAAACATCTCATCACAGTGAAAATTCCTGAGCATTTTCACCACAATGAAGCGATACATGTTTGGTAACCTAGTTTAAAGATTACAACGTATAGGGCAGGCAAGATAGCTCAGCGGACTAAGTGCCTGCTTAGACAAGCGCAGGGACTGGGTGCACTGGGCCAGCTAATGAGACCCAGGGTGGTGGCTCACACCCGTAATCCCAGTGCTGGGGAGGCTGAAGATAGGAGGATCACTATAAATCTAATCTACGTAGTAAGACCCTGTACCAAAAAAGATTACAATGTACAAGTGTATCAAAACATAACACTGGCCCTGTGAACATACACAATTCTTATGTTTTTACATATCAATTTAAAGGTAAACAAACTTTAAAAAGTGTACACCCTGTACAATAAGGCTCCTTTAGCCTCCTCCTTTCAGTTCCCCTGCTCAGGTCCTTCAGGCCAGAAATTCAAGGATTCCTCTTAGAGGAAAGAGATCAGCTCCAGAGAAAAAGAGCAGCAGGCTATGGGCGTGCCCTGGTGGGGCTGCCCGAGATGCCTGCCAGTCCGTCCAGCCTGGCAGAGTCCCCAGTCAGGTCCTTACGGTTGCACTCTGGAAGGTGCCTGCAGGTATTGAAGAGTTCCTCTTGTGTGAGAGGCACCACAGACAAAAGAGCTGGGGATAGCCACAAGCAAACAGGTCAGAAGGGCAGAGGCACAGTGTGCGCTAGAGAAGGACAGTCTGTCAAAGGCCAGACTCCAGGTGGTGGGGGAGCTGGAAAACCCACAGAAGCACTTCTCCAGATCGCAGCGGCACCCCACACCTCGCAAGGAATGAAGGACATGTCAGAACTCTTAACAAAACACGTTTCCAGGGCACAATACTAAAGTTAGCTAGACAATCAGGTAAACACATTTTTAGTTCTCACTTTTTCTCCCAAGTTCCCTTTCTCAGCATACTAAAGATGAAGCAAAATGAAAGAAGAATACCAAGAAAGAAGACAGCACTAAATCCTGGTCCAGCACAGGCAAGAGGGGACAAGAACTGTAGGGTGGTGGCAAAGGAAATCTCCCAATAAAAGTGACAAGTCCAGAAAAGACTCTGCAAGAAGGTGTGAAATAGGGAAGAGTTTATGTATGTAAATATATTCAGGAATTTTCACTGCGATGAGATGTTTTGGACTAAACCCCCGAATACTAAGAAACTAGGCAAATGAAGAAGGGGGAACACAGCAAAGGGTGATGGGGTAAAGCACGTGTTCACTTGTGACTCATGTAGCACCCTAAATCCTGAGTGGCTGGGTAAATGCTGATTAAGATCAGGTGAAACACAGATAACTGAAGGAACTAGTGATTTAATTCCAAATGCTGATTTGTACAACTCTATTGAGAGAATGGGAAGGAAACGTGTCAGGCTGTACACATGCCAGGGACAGGAGAGCTAGCACTCTTAAGAAAGCTAAGCCTGTATCTTTTTCAAGGAATTAATTCAGGGTACCTACAGCTAAAAGGCCTAAAGAATGCAGGATATGACTCTTACTCTAAAAGTGGAGACAGACAATGTAAGAAACAACCTGAAGGTCCTTGCCTGAGAAGTAAGGCTGGTGGAAGCAGAGAGCCAGGACAGGGGCCTCACTCTGCCAGGAGACCCATTCAGTCTCTGGCTTTTCCAACTATGGAAAAAGTAACAGGAGGGAAGAAGAAGGAGACTTTATCATGAGCCTAGAAACAATAGCAATTAGACCTTCATCAACTTTCAACAGCATCAAAGTTTCCTAAGTACTGCTGGCATTAATGGGTATTAAAAATTATGAACATACCTGATTCAAGGTATTTTTTTAATGATTCTTCAAGTGAAGGAACAGGCAGTGATGGAAGAGAATCCTGGTACTGAAATGTTCGTTCCTCAGTTGATTTAGCCAGTTGATTTTCCATGGTACTATTACAATAGGAAAACTAAAGAAAACAGAGAGACACCCAGCAACTTCAAACTCACATATGTTCTTGCATATGCTACGTACAATTCACTAAGTCAGCACTTAGGGATCACCCACTAACCAGGACTTGGTCCCAAGTGTTAAGCAATTTATAAACTAGTCAGATAAAGCAAGCCAAAAAAAATTTTTTTAATGTAGACTCCAAATACCAGAAGTCCGAGTTACCAGTAAAGCCAGTATGGTCACTCTCTGAGCACCCACCATGTGCAAGCAGTGCATTACCTCCAAAACAGGCATCACCTCCAAAAACTTCACATCATCTGCGAAGTGACGTACTTTGCCATTTCACATATGAAGAAAACAAAACCCAGAGGTCTTGTGATTTGCTTAAGAGGACTAGCCAGAACTCAAAACCATCAGTCAGAATTATAATCCTCGCTACACAAAAAGGCAATGTGGTGGTGGTGGGGGAGCCTGCCAAAGATGCGATGAGTAGGAAGGGATGTATGACAGGGATGATAGTCTGAAGAGGACTCAGAAGCCCACAGGAGGAAGTGCGGAAGAGCTGCAGTACTGGAAAGGGGCAGACCAGAGAACACAGGACTGTGCAGCGGAGAGATCTACTCAGAATGACTGCAAGTAAGCCGAGACAAATGTGAACACTTTCCACTCATGTATTTTCACCAAAGAAATCAATCTGACCCAAAAGTGCTACTTCTCAAAAAGCATTTACAAATTAAATTACACATTAAATAACTGAGAAAACAAGGAAGAAGAGGGCATGGTAGAGACTGTTTTAGCTAACAATGCCCACTTCCTCCTTAACAGAGCCCAGAGTGTGCACAGCACCCTACTGCCAGCCTGCTGTTCCCAGCCCTCTAGAGCCCAGCTGGCCTTGTGCTGTAGGGATGCCTCCTCAGGGCAGCACATGCTGTTCCTCCTCCTCCTCCTCCTCCTCTTCTTCCTCCTCCTCTTCCTCCCCCCTCTCCCCCTCCTCCTCCCTGTGGCCCAGGAGTGTCAACTGGAATGGGCCCACACTGGGTAAGTTTACAGCTGTCCTACTATTCTGGTCTCCAGATAATATTGCAAACCAGAAGCCAACACACTGGGTGCACTGGTGCACACCTGTCATCCCAGCTAGTCGGGAGGCTGAGGCAGAAGCACTGCTGGATTCCAGGAACTCAAGGTCAGCATAAGTAACAGAAAAACCAACTGCCACCACCACCACCAAAAACCCTCCAGAGGGCCGGGGAGATAGCTCAGTAGAATAAGCGCTTGCCTGGCTTCAATCCCCAGTACCATTAAAAAAAAAAAAAAAAATCCTCCATAAACCCCAAATCCCTCCAGTTTTATTTTATTCATGCAAATTGAGCTTTGTCATGAAAACTGAGCCTATACCAGTACCACACAGACAATTCAGAAATGAGGTGCAACAGCCACCTGAACGCGGCTTAGCTGTTCCCATCTGATGACACGGGATGTGAACATCCATGACCAGGCCTTGTGGGCGGGAGACAGCTCAGCTGCAGGAACAGGTCCTGACTTCCATCTCTGATCCCCGGTACGAAAAACAAACAAAACTCCCTATAGCTATGGACCCAGTGGAAATGGAGATCTGGGTCCAAATGCACTCAGCCACTTTCTCTCGTGTGGTCACAGGCAACAAACTCAATTTCCTTCTCTTACCAGTCATGTAATTGGCATCATCACTTTTTAAATTTATGAACAAGCACACTACAAAATAATCCAGCTTAATTTAAATACCATAGTATCTCTCCTTTGAGATAAAGCATGAACAAGGAATAATAATGGAGGGATAGAAAGGGACACGAGAATGGCTTTCACAACAGACATGGTCCAAGGGAGAAGGCTAAGGTGTGTGGAGGGAAGGGGGAAGTAAGCAGAGTAAAGCCTAATAACCTCAATGTACAAGCCTAATAACCTCAATGAATATAAACATTCTACGCCATGACATTAACCAGTATTAACATCAACAAGAACGAAACTCGGGCTAGGTAGAGGAAAAGAGGGAGGGAAGGGAATTTTAAAAAGCTGTAGTATGTACATTTAGACTCCCCAAGACGACTGTAAGTTGGATGTACTGCAAACATGTGCTAATAAAGTTAAATTTTAAAAAGATCCTGCTTGGACCAACCAGATTGTGGCAGGCAGAATTTCTGAGAATACCCCCCACCCCGGTGGTATGGCAGGACCCCTACTCCTGTGATTTTTCATCCACAGCTGACTTGCAGAAGGGATGTCGGCTTCTGGACCCCGTCTAATCACTTGAGCCCGTGGGAGAAGAGAGGCTTGCTGATTTTGACGGTGGCGGGTGGCCTTCGCTGAAAGCCAGGGCTGACGGGCTGATAGGAAGCAGCAGTCCGCCCAGATGAGGGAAGACCGAGCTGAGAGGATTCTCGCGCTCCGAGCCGCCGAGCGCCCCGACCTACAGAAACCCTGCTCAACTTTGGGAGACCCGGTGCAGAGTGCCAAGAAACTCGGTCCGGCTTCCCATCGACAAAAGCCGGGAGATAACGACCTGAGCTGTCTTCAGTGCTGGCTGCGCTAATTTGTTACAGGGTAGTGACAAGCAGCACACACAGAAGCGGCCACTCGGCAGCCTGCGCCCCGCCGCCGCCGCCGGGGGCCAGAAACAAGGGGGAGCAAGCGCACCGACCTCATACCCCCTTCAGTGCCGAACTCATGGGTGACACTAACGACAGGACATTTCAGATTTGTTCCTAAGAAATGTCTTGGATTGTCAACCACTAGCATTCGGAAACCGACGGCCTCGTTTTACCGGACGCCTTCCCGGGGGGCAGGGTGTCACCTCGCGGAAGGTGAACGAGACCCAGAGCAAAGGACAGGAACGAACCGGCGGGCCCGGACGCCCAGAGGGCGGCGCTCGCCCGCGCGGGGCCCGCAGAGGCGCACGGGCGGGAAAGGGCGTGGCAAACTTCGGAGCGAACGCCCGGAGAAGCGAGTGCGCGCGGCGGGCGGCCCCGACCCGGCTTCGCGGAGCCCGGCCTCCCGCCCCGCCGACCTCCCGCCGCCGGGCCGGACTCCAAGCCTCCCCGCGTCGGCGGCCCTGCACGGGGCCCGGGGGCGGCGCGGCAGGTCACTCGGATGCGGGCCCGAGGCGCCTCCACACGGCTTGGCCTCGGGTCAGGGGAGGGATCGCAGCCTACGCGCGGCGTGCCGGTCGTCACCTTGCCGCTGGCCACCGCGCGCCGGGCTCCAAACTGACCCGTAGCCGAGCGCGAACTGGACGGGAAGTCGCGAGGGTCCCGCCCCGTACTGACAGCCGCGGGACTCGATTGGGCAGGGAGTGGTGAGGACCCCGCCCCGTACTTACAGCCGCGACTCGACTGGGCAGGAAGCGCGAAGGTCCCGCCCCGTACTTACAGCTGTGGGACTCGATTGGGCAGGAAGCGAGGGTCCCGCCCCATACTTACGGCTGTGGGACTCGATTGGACAGGAAGCGCGAGGGTCCCGCCCCGTACTTACAGCTGTGGGACTCGATTGGACAGAAAGTGCGAGGGTCCCGCCCCATACTTACAGCCGCGACTCGACTGGGCAGGACGCCACCAGGGTCCCACCCCAGGCTCGAGGCGGAGGCGGGCCCGGCCTGCGCCTCGCTGGAGCCCCGCGGCTTTCAGGGTTCTGCTCCGCTGGCGTCGCGGGCGCGGCCAGTGCGTGGGCTGCCGCGTGCGGGGAGCCCCTGCTAGCTGCTCGGACTCGACGCAGCGTCCCGCCTCCCCAGGCCACGCTCGCGCCGCGCCCCCGCGAGAGTCCCGGCCTGGGGTCCGCGCCGCGGCGTCCAGGCCGGCCAGCTAGACCGGGGAGCTGAGCCCATCGGGTCAGCCGTGTTCTAGTTGCTCCCGGTGGCGCTTCCTTGTACGCCTCGGCTAAGCCGAGCTCCTTTTCCCCCGAGTTTTGTTCGGTTGTCTCTGCACTCGCGGTCCCGGGTAGGGAGGGGGCGCCCCGAGTAGGAAGGGGGCGCCGAGGTCGACGCCGGCTCCGACTGGACGCGCGTGGAGTCGGGTCTGCGGGGAGCGCCGGGGTCCGCAGCGCCAGTCCTGAGACACGCTAGCCTGGATTTCGGTGAAGTGATTGTTAATCAGTGGTAGTAGCTACTTAGGTGCCGTAAGGAGCTTTGGCTCTTAGCTCAAAAGTTGTGTTCAGGATGTTAATATTTGCGTACGAGGTAAGAGTTCTTAAAAAGGAGCCTGAAACTTTCTTTGTACTTATTTTCTTTCCAGTGAGTTTTGCCACCTCTTAAAAAGTGTATGCAGGTTTAATTCCTGCTGCTAAATGGCACACATTTTACCGTCGCTTGGCTCCAGGCTTTCTCCTAACCTTGATGTTTCTAAAGACTCCTGGATTCTTGAAAGGAAAGAAGCTGTAAGACTGAAGGAAATGAGTGAAACTTTGGTTTCAGAGTGCAAGAAAATAAGGTAGTTGATAGGTTTCAGAGGCAACAGCGATGGCGGCAGTGGTGGCGGCGCTGCACGGAAGCAGCAATGCGGGAGTGAAAGCCATTATTGACTCTGAACGCTCGGAGAGGACCCAGGGCAGGAGATGGGCGGATCCTCGGACCTGAGACAGGGAGCCTGAGGCTTTATGGACGTCTGCCAGGGGCAGAGTTTGAGGTGTGGGCTTAGTGACGTATAAGGAGCTGATTGGAGGCTCCTTTGTGTGGGCGGGAAAGGCCACAGGAAGTTGTACCCGAGGCTAGAGTGGGAAAAGACGAGGATGTGGTCATTGGGAAGGCAAGCTGTTGCATTAAGGGCTTCAGCCATATCAGAAGACCACCATAATTCAGCAGTTCTTACAAGGGCCATAACCTATCAGTAGTCTTTTAAAAACATACTGATAAGCAGAAGTACCAGTAATCATACAAAAGAGGTATTTTTAAATAATTTATACTTTTCAAAGTGTGTGGGCTGGAGCCCTACCTGACAAGCTCAAGGTCCGGAGTTAAATCCCTGGTACCATATGCCCTGTCCACCGCGAAATCCTGGGTGCGTCATGCCGGCTGCAAAACTCGGAGTGGTGGCACATGCCTGTAATCCCAGCGCCAAGGTGTCTGAACGTAGTGAGATCCTGTGTCAAAAAACAAAATATGTGACATAGTGCCTGGTTCCCAATTCATGTGACAGGTTAAATTTGCACTAGTCTGCATTTCTTAGAATGGGCTGGGAGGCCCTGGTTGTGGACGAAAGTGTTTCACGCATTTAAAGTGTATCTGGGCCAAGATTAAAATTGACTAAGTCAAAATATTTTCCTGGAGAGGATTGGTGGTGACTATAACTTGTTTAAGTTACCATCAAAACTTATCAATTTCATTCATGTGTAACTCCTTCCTAATACACCACAGACTGAAAGGAACTTCGTGTTCCTGTAGCCAGCTTAGTGCTGAGACATGAGACTGGTGAGTAACCACGTGTGGCAAATGGCCTTCCTCTATGAGGCCAACTTCCAGCCTGAATCCATCCTGACTATAAAGTGAACATGTGGAAATAATTATGCAATTTGTTATTTTGGGAAACAGCCAATTGCAGACTAAAGTGTGCTGGATGCAGAGATAAACTCAGTATTAAAAATTAACTTCAGCCCAGAGCGCAGGCCCAGCGAGTGAGTGAAACGACCTGGGGCCAGCGGATCCTAAACAGACCCAGAGCGCA
>NW_004524632.1:225596-236718 GCF_000260255.1 Octodon degus
AAAAAAAAATTAACTTCACTGTCTCTCTGAGGCCTCCAAAAAATTTAACTCCACTACCAAAAGCAGGTGCAATAAGCATGGATTTACATTGCCATTGATGATGTTTATGGTAATGAAAGTTTATTCCCAAAATTGTCAAGGAAGAAACCTATGGTGTTTCTCCATCTCAGAAAATTTTCTTATTATTAAACAGAACATAACATTTAAAAAAATTAATAGCTTTACTGAGATATAACTTATATACCAGAAAGGTCACCATTTTTAACATGTAGTATAAACTTGTTTGTAGAAAAGTTTAGCAATATGTTAGTATAGAGTGTAAATCAATATTTTTATTGTATTCTTTACTATGCAATCCTATAATCTAATTTTAAACCACTTTGCCATTCCCCAAAGAAACATGCCTGTTCATCAAAACAATCTTCCATCTTGATATTTATTTTATATATTTAATGAGTTTGTTTCTAGACTTCTAATTTCATTTCCTTCACCTGCATGTCTGTCCTTCGCCAGTGCTGCACAGTTTTGATGACTGCAGGTTTTCAGTTTTGAACTTTGGAAGTCTGAGTCCTCCAGCTTTGCTTTCCTTCTCCAAGCTTGTTTTGGTTATCACACAGCCCTTGCTTTTCCAAGGACGCAGCATCCTGCATCACAATCAAAGAAGTTTTATTCTCCATTTAGTGCATGGACACTGGCTTTTAATGTGCGTTATGTTTCTATGAAACCCATTTGATTGGCCTAGTGTGAGCTTAAGATGATCAGTGCTTTTGTTCTGTTCCATGCCACCCAGCTGTATCTTCATTTACAGTTATTATGAGACATAAAAATATGTCCAAAAATGTAAAGTTCAATCTATTAAAACACTAGGTTTATAATCTGTTTGTTGTATGATATTCCTTTTATTGGTATTCAAGGACTTTTTCAGTATAATAAATAGCTATCCAAGAAAATCTTTAAAATGATATCATATCCTCCAAAGGAAACCAGTTTTACTCAGTTTATTTTAAATTACCGCTGTATACCTTTCCCCTGTGACCATTAATCTAGATACAGTTCAAACCCTTCTATTTGCAAACAAATCAGTTCACAAAAAGCATTCTGCAATGTGTTTATTCTACAAACACAGCCATCTTCCCCAAAGTCATAAGATGAATTAAGTTCATAAACCCACATACCACTGTATATCAACTTGATTAAGAGATGCCTAGCACATTAATAAACATGTCTGGGAGTGCCTGTGGGGCGTTCCAGAGATGATTAGTATGTAGGCCAGCAAAGGGGTAGGGATCTGTCTTGATCAGGGGTGTCACCGAGCAGTAGGATTGCAGCCTGGGTGGAAGCAAAGGGAAGAAGGGAGAGTTGGCCTGCCGCACCAGCACCAGTGGGTGTGTCTGTTTCTGCTGTGGCCTGCTGACGTCAGACTCTACTCTCTTCAGCTTTCTGTTGCAGACTTCTGTCAGGGAGTCTCCAGGGAGCTTCCAGGCCTCCCGTGCTGCACCCTTGCCCCCTGCCCCTGTTGGCCGGAGCTTCGCTGCCTCCTTGTCTCTCTGCCTCACAGCCGTTGTGGATGCTCCTGCCTCTGCTCTATGGAAACCCTCTGAGTAAATCCCTTCGCATAGCTTCATGTAATGCTGAGCTATTCCTCTACAGCACCCTTGCCCCCAGAAAAAGGGTTGTGGTCAGTCCCCTATGAAACATCCGCGAGGCCAAACCACACAGTCGGGGGTAGATTATACGATCAGGAGTGTAGCTTTGAAAATGCTCTGAGGAAATGACTCCTGCTAATCCTCCCTGTGGGGTTGAACCTGCCTTTTGTTGTTTTACTAGCCAGCAGCTCACCGTTGCAAGCAGGCCTCATGGCCTCACACAGTACTGCTTCAGCCTCTGAGGCTGGGGCTGCCTACAGGCATCTACCACCAACCCCGCCTTGAAACTCCCTTTTAAAATTTTTAGTAATATTTTTCAACTTTTATTTGTGCGTAAAATTGTTGTAGCACTCAAGAATTTCTGGCTTATTAATCAGCTCTCGTGAGACTGTTAGATTTTGAGAATGGCTTACCTTACAGTTTGTTACCTTCTAGTGGAGCCAGTTGGTGGAGGTGTCAGAGACTGAACTCAGCCTGGGCGAATCAGGCAAACTACTACTGAGCTGCATCTTCAGCCAGAATTTTTTTTTCCTTTTTAAAATTTCCACTGTATAGTACTTCATACCTGATTTTGAAATATGTGTCTGATAATATACTTTGCCTCTTAAAATGTATATATATATTTTCTTTGAAGTATCCTGAGGCTGCTATGTTATTTAGAATGTCTTGAGTGTTTAATCATCACTTTACTTTTCCTTCTGTCCTTACATGATCAGAAGTGATATCATAAGCCAAAGTAACTTTTTCATGGATTTATACAGAAGAGAAGGTATCACGTTTGTCTTGCTCCATTTTCCGTTGTGATAAATGAATACTGCAGACTGAATGGTTTATAAAGAAAATAAATTTATTTCTTCTGGAGACTGGAAAGTCCAAAGAAGAGGGGCTGCTTCAGGTGAGAGGCTTCTTGCTGGGGGAAATGCAGCAGTCCCGAGGCAGTGTCAGACCATGAGGGAAGCAGAGCAAGCCAGCCAGAAAGCTCCCTCCTGACACCGCCATTCACTTACGGAGCTGCCATCCCTTTGAATCCCCTTGATTCCTACCTGCAGGAATTAACTTGAGTGATGCATGAGGTTTGGGAGACTCAGTCACACCCTAAGTGTCGTTCTGTGTTTTATTGTGGTACCTTTTAATTTGCACCTCCTTAGTGCGAGCCAGGATCTTTGGTATCTACGTAAGGGTCTGAAACGCTGTGTGCCCTAGAGTGCCCTCTGTAACATCACAGAGGGGAAGATTGCCAGGCCTTCGAGTTGAGCAGTTGTAGTTTTAATCTTGACAATCACTGTACCATGAGGCAGAGGTACACAGGCACAACTTAAAAGGAGGGCTTTCACTTCTCTTGCAAAGACCATGCTTTGAACCCAGTCTTTTCACTTTGTAACAGCATCCTTTACCTACTGTGGCAAGTTCACTAAAAGTGTCTTAACATATGAGGAACTTGGGATACACTCAGTGTACAAATAAGATCCCAAGCTGAGTACGGTTGAACACAGTTCCTTTTAAAATTCTTTTTTCTGGTTATTTTTTAACACCAACTTTAACCTTACTATCATGCTTTAGGCTCACGTGTTGCAGCTCTGTCCCCAAGGCAGAGATATTCAGAGGCAGGCAGGCCTTTCAGAAGTGGGCTGTTAACCTCCTGGATTGACACTCTGCGGGCAGTTTTGGGAGGTGGTAGAGAAGGATATCTTCGCCAGCCCTTCCTCTACTCTCTGCTTCCTCTGCTGAGCCCTGCTACAGGATAAAACCACAAGCGAGGAGATTTCTTTCCTTCTTAAAGCTGATTTTCTAGAGTATTTGGTCCAAGTAACAAAATGCTGACTAGCACAGTTACCATACTGCTTTGAAGAAGCTATTTCTCTTTTTTCTTCTCCTTTTTTTCTCCCCTTGGTCCTGGATTGGACCCAGGGCCACCCACACAGTAAACCCATGTTCAGCCCCAGCGACACCCAGCTGCAGTTTCATGTTTTATTAGCACCTGTGTGGAGCTGTATGCTCCTGTTGAAGCATCTCATAGACTGATTCCTCCTTCCTGCGTAGCATTTACTTCAGTTCTTCAAAAGGTTTCATTTCAGTTCTCCTATGTGTGAGTTCCTTTAAGCTTTTCTCTGAGTTCATAGACTTTTAAAATTAATTTTATTGAGAAACAAATAGCAATGAGGCAGTTTCAAAACCAATTAGGACAGTTTCAATAATCAATATATTGTATATTGTTGTCTTTGTAGTGGTTATTCATAGTACAAGATGCAGACATAATATCCTGTCCAAACACTATTAGTACAAATCTTTCTTCTCATTCAATTGAGAAAACGTAGCGGTATATCTATCGTAACTATTTTGTATATACAGATAAAGTGGTTCTTCATTTGTATCCTCTTTTTTTTTGTTTAGTTTTGTCAGAGATGGGTATTCCATTGCTATTTAAATATTGTAGGTGTGTGAATTCAGCAAAATAATCCAATATAGTCCAGTAGCCCATAATAGCAGTAGGTTATCCACGGAACTGGCAATGTCAGAAGTTGTTGACTTGAGCTTTTTACAGCTCAGCATATTAATATGGCTTTACTTTTCCCTTTATTTTTTTTTTTTTTTTTTTTTTTTTTTTGTGGAACCAGGGATTGAACTCAGGCCCTTGTGCTTGCCAGGGAAATGCTTATTCCACTAAGCCATCTCCCCGGAAATATGGCTTTACTTTTTATACCTCATTTTTACACTTTTCTGCTGGATGGTTAAGACCAAGATAAAACAAGACCTATATAACAAGAAATGTAACTTTTGTATCTGCCAAGGTCAATTAAATCCCCTCAGGATTTACCCTGAAACCCTGTACAGCAGTTTGTAGATCATTTGTCAGTGTCAGACATGTGGAAGAATCACGGTCATTGCTTGACCAGTTTGCTCTCTGTGAAAGAAATAAATTATGCTTTTTTTTTTTTTTTTTCAGAACTGGGGATTGAACTCAGGCCCTTGTGCTTACCAGGCAAGTACTTATTCTCCTCAGCTCTGAGTTCCTAGACTTTTAAACTGCCTCTGTTTGTTCTTTGTCTCATCATATCAACTGCCACAAAGAAACTCTTTAGGTGGAGCCAGGCTTTTCACTCACAGTCCATGTCTTCTGCTGCCATCAGCGGGTCATGAAACTTTTCGGAGAGCATACTCAATAAATGTGTAAATCTGGAGTTCAACAGGAAATTCATATGAAACTACAAGGAAAATATAGGTTCCTAAGAAACCCCATGGAATAAGAATTCCACCAGAAGACTATGTTCTCAGTGGTAGAACATTTGCCCAGTTCATGCAAGGTCCTGGGTTCAATGGTTCAATCCCAGTGCTTAAAAAAAAGTTGGTGTGGGGAATAAATAAAAACTACACAGAATTCCGTGACCACTTTAACACAGGAAAGCTCCTTTCTCTTTAAGCTCAACTAGGGTAAACAAATTTTCAAAAGTGGGATTGTAAATGAGACAGTAGAGACAGTGACACAGGATGCGGACTCATCTGGTAACTGAGCCGGCTAAGAAGCAGCCCAGCTGGCTCTGATGTGTACAGTGAGGGACACCAGGGACACACGTGGGCACTTGGTTCAGCAGGAAATCAAAGTTGAAATGGCAGCATGAATTTACACGCAAATCTCTAATCTGGAAAGAGGAGGGGAAGTAGCTTCAGCTTGAAAAGAGGAGCTGAAGAGGACACAGCTGACATGAGATGACCAGCTCACACAGGAACAGGAGCAGCTCTGGGCACCACGGGTGGGGAGGAGCCAGAGACTGACTACTGGGCTGTGAGTGGGGCAGTGTTTGGAGACTACTTCTTCATGTTTAGGGGATGTCCTCCTACAGAAAGATATGGCTCCCAGCTAGTCTTGTCCCAGGAGATATCACAGGCCCCTGCCTTTTCAGCAACCTGGTTCTTGGGATCAAGAAAAGGCATGAAGGGAGGGGCACCCATACATGGTCAGCAGGAAGGGCAGAGAGAAAGACATGGCTCAGCCTTAGGGGCAACAGGTCACGGACTGAGCATCTCTGTGTCATGTCCTAGGTAGGTACCTGTCAGGACATCTGACTGGATGGGATCACTGCTGATTATCAGACAGCTGTGGAAACTGCTGGCATTAGGTCAGCTAAGACCAGGGATTACACTGGACAGCTTCCCACAAGGAGAAATTATCTGTCCCCAAACATAAATAGTGCTAAGCTGAGAAATCTCAGTCCAAGGAGATGTGGAATAGAATGAGGGTCAATCATGTTGCCCAAGCTTCCAGCCCAAATACTGTCTCCGTCAAAGGCAGGATTAACCTTTAAATCTGGTCTATTTCAGCGTCTACTTTGCATAATAAGATCATTTTGTGTCCTTCCCATGATTAATAATTTCTTCAGACTTCTTTCACTAGTTTTAAAATATCAATGTGAAGTATTAAGTATGTGTCTAGATCTATCAAATACACTGGTTTATATTAATACTTTGCCTTCTGTTTATGCAGGAAACACCTTTTCTTAAAGCTGTATGAAGTTTGGGACCCACCACTATTATAGCTGAGAAAACAGCACCAGGGCTCAGAATACCACTGTGTTGGGGTGAGGCGGCAGCTCCAGCACGTCTCCCACATTCCTGCAGCCCGTGCCCTACCCTCAGTCTTGGTTCTTTCTCTGCCCAGCACCAGAAGGATTTTTCTCTGGAGTGCGTCTGTCAGCCCGCAAAGAACACAGTTGTTACAAAAGAAAGCTTCTAAGCCAGCAACAGTTAACGCCTGCAGATAAAGAAATGAAAGGCCTCGAGTCCAGGGCTTCCTGCCAGCTCTTTTTACCTGCTGCGGCCAACTCTGGACAGTGACCTCAGAGACTGCACTCACATCCAGATGCCCTGCCCCTCTTCTTTGTGGCTTGAAGAGTTTTGAACTCAGCTGTCTGGCCCTGGGGAGAGGCTCAGTTTGTGCAGTGTCTGTGCGTCCAGCTTCCTGCTCGTGGGTTGGCTTGTGACTTTTCCTGTTAATCTGCCTGTGGTCAGTTTGAAGCCTGTCAGGTTTTGTCATCTCTAGCTCTGCCTGTTCTTCACCTTTTCCCAGCACTCTGCATTCTAAAGAGAAGCCACACCTGAATGATTCAGGTGTCACTGCTGAGGTCAGCTGTGCCAGGAGAAAAGAGCAAAGGAAGTCAGCCTGCGTGTCAGCTTTCTGGCGTGTGTGCGCATGTGGTGCGCATGTGGGTGTCGGGGGCGGGCCACTGAGATAAGCTGCTCGAGAGAGGAAAACTTGGTTTTGGCCCCTGGCTTCAGAAGCTCCAGCCCGTGGTCAGCTGGCTCTGCTGTTCTGGGCTCATGTCATGCGCAGGTAGCAGAAATCCCGCCTCCAGGCAGCTGGGAGGGAGGAAGTAGCGCGCAGACTCCCCCGGAGGGCACCCCCCATAATGTCTCCTTCACCTGGGCAACCCCTCAGGAGTCTCCCTGCCTCCCAGTACCCCACGAAGCTGAATCCACACACCCTAGAATGTTGCGCCTCTGAGGGCTCCGCTGCCTCCAAAGCTCCCACCTCAGCGCGCTCTGGAGCGAGCCTCTGCACCCAGGAGTCTCTGGGAGGCAACGAAAGTCCACGCCACAGCACTCTGCAGACTCCCTCGCAGCAGTGTTTCTCTAGATCTGCAGAACACAGAACGGGTGACCTTCACAGAAGGTCAGAGAGCATCTAGGAGGAGAGCTATCCTTGAACTTCTAGCTGTTGCCCTGCTTGTGGGTTTAGCCAAGCGCCAGGAGAGGCCTGGATGCTAGGGACAGGGAGCAGATGTGAAATTTAAAGTGGGGAGCACAACCCCACCGTGTACAAAATGAGAGCTGGGAGCGCCTAGGGGTACACTCTTCCCTCATGGCTCTGAGGCCAGGATGCAGGGGCCTGGCCTCACCCTGTGTTCATCACCTGCTCAGAGCTGTTGGGCAGTGGAAGGCTCAGCCAGCCCCCGGTGTCTCAGACGGAAGCAGAGAGAGAGTGAGCCCTGAAGAGATCTCGCAGCACTGCTGCCTTGAGAAGACATTCGCCGTGGGAGGGGAAGAATCTGTGGCCAGCAGGAGCACCCAGGGCCCTGGGCTCTGCCGTCTCGTCCCACGCCACACCGAGCAAGGAAACACCCACTCAAGGGCCCCTCTTCACCAAGGCCCTCCTCCCATGAAGGGCAGCACAGAAGTTGTGCCCCGTCCGGGCCCAGAGCACCGGGTCTGCTGCTCCGGAAGTAAGCGGGTCTTACCCTTGAGTCCTTTGCGGTCAGAAGTCAAACAACTGAGGACTGGAAACAGATTAACACAGGAGAAGCAGAGTCCCCACTGACTCTGAGGCCAGGCCTGGATAGATGCTCTTCCTGTGACGCTGTCTTCCCAGGGTGTGGCATGTGGGACTCTGTATCATCGGTACTTTCCAGGAAAACACAAGACACTGACAGGTGCGTTTTTCTCTATTCAGGAGAAAGAGTTTTACAAGTGATCCAAATATTGTGTATTTAATGCTTACGTCTTTTATTTGGTACGAAATACCCTGGAGGAAGCGTTCCATTTAATTACCTGCTAAAGAAAAGGAAAGGCTCTTCCCTAATAAGTTTTTCGTCTGAAAAATATATATTTGATAACTGCCTGAGGTTTTTGCAGCAAAACTTCAAATGATGTATTCTTCCATCAATAAAGATAAAAGTGTTGAAACACTAAGATCATTTAAAAAGCTTTAAGATACTGTTTCATTTTAGTGTTAGCAAAATAGTGCCTCAAGTTTTACTTTTTTTTTTTTTTTTGGTGGTACTAAGGATTAAACCCCTACATACTAGGCAAGGCCTTCACCACTGAGCCACAACTCAGCACTTTTCAAAATTTGACTTTGAGACCGAGTCTTGTGGTCTAGATGCAAACTTTTGTGTGTGGAACCGGGGTTTGAACTCAGACCCTTGAGCTTGCCAAGGAAGTGCTTACTCCACTGAGCCATCTCCCCGGCCCTGGATGCAAACTTTTGATCCCCTGCCTCAGTCTCCAAGTTGGTAGCTTCAGCATTATATTCTCCCTTCTGTACAAAGTGTTGAGAATCCCTAAGCTATTCCTTGAGCTTTTCTGGGCTCTGCACACAGTCTTGGTATACAGAACTGTTCAGACTTTACGGTTGTTCCTTTTCCTGATAGAATATGCAGATGAAAAGAGAATCTTTTTAATGTCTTTGGTACAAGGTCTCACTATGCAGCTTGGGTTCACAGTGCTCCTCCTGTTTTCAGTTTCCCCAATGCTGGGATTCCATGCATGTGCCACCACGCCTGGCCTCGGTGGCCAGCTCAGCACACCTGGGGGCAGGACTGGCCTGGCATGTGGTACCAGGGATCAAACCTCAGCCCCTGTGCTTGCCTAAGCAGGCACCTAGCCCACGGAATTATCTCGCTGTCCCTTGGAGATGAAATCTTAATGTTCTTGAGCCATTAATTCACCATTTTTACTGGGTTTCAGAGCAGCCCTGGAGGGCCTCCTGAGTCCATGGCAGGGCTCCTCTGTCCTAAACAACATGTGTGGGATGGGGCAGCGAGGCCTACTGAGTACTCAGAGGTATACAGACTGGTTCTTCTGACAGACCCAAGCTCCTGCACTAGAAGTGCAGACCAGGGCTAGCCTCGGGTTCTCCTCAGCCCCTTCTTACTCTAGGGTTTTGAGCTCTACAATGTGTCCCAAAGCCAGCTCCTTGTCATGGTGACATCCCTGCTGAGCATCAGTCTGGCTCATGGAGAAGCCCTGACTCAACGCCCCCCACACCAAGCCTGTGGGCTCCTTAGTAAACACTTGGCTCTGCTGTCTCTCAGGCAGCTGTTCCCTCTGTCCCCCACGCAGATGACTACTGTCACCTTTCCTACGTTCCCACTGCCTGTCTCCCTGCAAGCAGCTTCTCTGCCTATACAGCCCATTCCCTCCCAGCTCCTTCCCTGCCTGGCCTTGGTCTGTCCAGGCCTGTCCTTCTGCCATCACTGGGATTCCACTCAGCTGCCATGTCATCCTCTTCTGTCTGGGACCAGAAACCATGACAAATTTGCTCACAGTGCAGCCTAAAGACAGTTTGCTTGTTAGCATCCCAACACTTGGATGCTGTGTTGGTGTGTGCAGCATGAGTCTCTTTTTCTTTGTTTCACAGAAGCTGCTCATGAGTAGCTAAAGGATAAAAGTTTGTACAAATGCATATTTATTAATGCTCTTTGCCCGGCATTGTCTTGGATATATTTATTACAAATCAACAAGTCAACTGATTTTTGCAGTTTTTTGTATCCATGCTGTATTAGCTCCTAGAGGGTAGCAGTCCCATGGTATTCTTGTATTTTGTGATAAAAGGTGCCTATTATTTTAAAAAAATCATATACTACCCAAGTGTACAGCAAAGTGCATTTTATGTATTTATATAAGCACTATGCTTATGTATTTTTTCATTACTCATATAATTCTTAATGCTATCACTTGAGCTAATGTTTGTTTTAAAATAAAAATGAAATGGGCATGTATCGTGTTATTTTATTTTTAACAGTGGCTCCCTGCGTAGCCCACAGTGGCCTCCAGCTCCTGGGTGTGAGCCTCCCTCCTGACCGGCCTCCCACCACAGGTATGGTTTTGCTGGCTTGTGCGTCATTTTGTCATGTTGCATGTCCCAAGACAATGTCCAATGAGAATGAAGGCTGTTGTAATTTCTACTTATGAACGAAAAGTCACTGGATGAGAATTGCTACATTTGGGATGTAATAATATTTTTATTTCTTTACACTCTTCTCCATGCCCAATGACAGCATAGGTACTCTTATACATATTTTATGTGTGTGTCCATATAGCCACATATGTTTGTGTGTATCTATGTCTGCATCTAAGCCTATATTTTGGGGAGCCTCATGATATCATACAATGCTATGTCCCATCAGAAAGATTAGGTGCCACTATTCCTGTAAGAAGTCAGTAAGCCAAGAAATAGTAAACACCTTGTCTAGAATTATAACGCCAGAAAGTGATGGACGAGAGAAAATAACAAAGGTTCCTTTAGCTACTGATCTCATAAAAATGGCAAGTGGAACTGCAGGACCATGCTTTCCTCAAATTGAACACACAGATGCCACCTCTTTAAAGGTAAACCTTGGTGTTCTAGAACTTGAAACAAAGTGTGCAGTCTGGGGGTGTATGCACATGCCTGCTGCCCTTCGCCAATTTGAAGGTGTGTGGCCTATGTGTGTTATACCTAAAAGCATCCTGTAGAGCAAAATGCAGGCTCTAGACCTTGACACGAGTGCATGTTTTAGTCAAGTAACAAAGAAGGCTTCTCTTTTTTTTTATTGAGAAATAAATATGAATGAGACAGTTTCAAAACTGATTAATAGGACAGTTTTGATGGTCAATACACTGTACATTGTTATCTTCTTAGTGGTTATCCATAGTACAAGAAGCAGACAGGACATTCTGTCCAAACACTGTTAGTACACCTCTTTCTTCTCATTGAGTTAAGC
>NW_004524632.1:237834-256495 GCF_000260255.1 Octodon degus
GCATATATCACTATGATACGATGCTTTCAGTTCCTCTGGGAAAATTCCCAGATAGCAGGGGGATAGCAGGCTTGAATGGAATTACCAGTCCTAGTTTTCTAAGGAGTCTCCACATTGATTTCCATAATGGTTGCACCAGTCTACACTCCCACCAACAGTGGAGAAGGGTTCCCCTTTCCCCACACCCTCTCCAACATTTGTTGTTGGTTGATTTCTTTATGATAGCCAATCTTTCTGGGGTAAGATGGTATCTCAGTGTTGTTTTAATTTGCATTTCATGGATGGCTACTGATATGGAGCATTTTTTCATATATTTATTCGCTTCTTTAATTTTGTTCTCTGAGAAGCATATGTTCATCTTGGATGCTCATTTCTGGACTGGGTCCTTAAATTTAGGGGCCCTAATGTTCCTTAGTTCTTTATAAATTCTAGAGAGCAGACCTTTGTATGAGTGCTTATTAGTTAAGATTTTTTTCAAAGTTTGTGGGTTGTCTTTTCACTTTGTTGATAATTTCTTTTGATGTGAAAAAACTTCTCAATAAGAGGAGGTCCCAGTTGTTAATTCTTTCAAGTGTTTCCTGTGCAATTTGATTTCTGTTCATGAACTCTTTGCCTACCCCTATGTCTTTAAGAGATACTCCTACTTTCTCTTCTAGGAGATTCAGTGTTTCTGTTTTAATGTTCAGTTCTTTAATCCATTTGACTTCAGTTTAGTGCATGGTGATAGACCTGAGTCAAGTTTTAGTCTTCGGCATGTAGAGAGCCAAATCTTCCAGCATCATTTGTTAAAGAGACTATCTTTCTTCCAATAAGTGTGTTTGGCCCCATTGTCAAAGATCAGGTGGCTGAGTGTGTTCGTAGAGGCCTCTGCATCTTCTAATCTATTCCATTGATGCTCAGGTCTATTTTGTTGCCAATACCTTGCTGATTTTATTACAGTAGCCTTTTTTTTTTTAAAGGTTTTACAGTTTATTAAATCCTCTCGTGAAAAAAGTCACAGTCACTGCAGACAGGCACTGCAGAATCTCTACTCCTTCAGCTTTTTGCCAGCACCAACGTTAGCCTTTGCGGTGCCCCTGACTTTCTTCATTCTGTTCTTGTGTTCCACTGCTTTCTTGAGGTCTTTTCCTTCTTATACAGGCCGTGTCTTGCAAGTCTGTGTTTGGGCTCATTTTTCTTTGCATAATCCGGGGAATCATAAATCATGTCAAAGCCAGTCGTCCTGCCATCACCAAAATGGGTTCTGAATCCAAACACAAAAATGACGTCTGGTGTGGTCTTGTACACTTTGGTGAGTTTTTCCCGAATTTCTGTCTTAGGTACTGTTGCTTTCCCAGGGTGAAGGACATCAATGACCATTTGTTTCCTTTGAAGAAGCCGGTTGGTCACGAATTTCCGGGTTCAGATAGTTACTGTGTCATTCATGATGGCAACGGATCCTCAGATAGCCCAGGAGGACTATAGTAGCTTTGTACTATAATTTCAAGTGAGGAATTGTAATGCCTCCTGCTTTGTCTTGTTTGGCCAGAATTGCCTTTGCTATTCTAGGTCTTTTTTAATTCCAGATAAATTTTAGGAACAATTTCTCTAGGTCTGGAAGGTATGTTGGTGGTAGTCTCATAGGAATTGCATTAAATCTATACAACAATTTTGGGAGTATGGCCATCTTCACAATGTTGGTTCTTCCTATCCAGGGACAGGGAATATCTTTCCATTTTCTGAAATCCTCTATGATCTCTTTTTTCAGAATACTGTGATTTTCCATGAAAAGATCTTTGATTTCTTTAGTTAAATGAATTCCAAGGTACTTCATTTTTCTCGGGGCTATTGTAAAAGGTAGTCTTTCCCTAATTTCCCTCTCAGTGTGAAGAAGGCTTCTCTTACTTGAAAGCCCATTTAACAGTTTAATACATTGCTTTTTAAAAAATTATATCACAGGCTTCCTTACTAATCTATTGAAAGCTAGGAAACCTCCCTTAGAAAAATAAAAATGGACATTAAGCCACAACATGTAAAAAAATTCTGAATGTTCACAGATCTGCTGAAGCATATTCAATTAAATCCTAAGCACTTCTTGAAGCAGAAGCTGTCGGGCTTGTTTTCGTGAAGCTCAGATCCCACTGTACCCAGACTCTGCAGGGCCACAATCTACCTTTTTACCAAGACAGCTTTTTCACACCTTCAAGAAAATGGACTGCAAATAAGGAAATCACTGGACTCAGATATTTACAGAACTCGTATTGAAAACCAAAAATAAAAGTACAGCATGATTCAAACATCCCTCCGTGTACATGCTCAAGGCATTAAGTCAACATACTGTGGAGACCCCTGCGCGTCAGTGTTTGCTGTAGTGTAGCTCACGTGGCCAAAAATCTAACCAAAACAAAAGACAATTCACACAGCCAAGTACTGAGCCAACCCCTGTCGGTGCCCATTCCACAGATGAGTGGAGGAAGAAACTGTGAAATACGTAAACAGCAGAGACTTGTTTGGTCACAATGAAGAACAAGATTATGTCATTTGTAGGAAAACAAAATTGAACATCAACATGTTAAGTACAATAAGACACAGAAAGACAGGTGACACAGTTTTTCTCTTATGTGTAGAAAAAAAGAGGTGACATGAAAGTGGAAAGGAGACAGAGGAGAAGAAGGGCAGGAAAGAGAGGCACAGGGTGAACCTGATCAAAGTATGGCGGACCTGTGTAGAAAGATGCCACAATGGCACCCGTCACTGTGTAACCAACATGTACTGGTAAAGTGACAGCGACTATCAGCGTTGGCCTAGAAAGCAGGAATCTGAGCAGAAGCTTGACAAGCAGAGAAGAAGAAAGGAGGTGGTAGCAAAGGAGGGCTGAGTGGGACAGACAGAGCCATGGGCTCAGCAGCATGTGGACAGTCACAGGTCTGTTGGAGGGCTAGAAGGAATCACAAAAATGCCGCGAGATAGCCTCCTGGTGAACCCAGAGCGAGGCTGCAAGAGCAGCATGAAGTCTTGATGCCAGAATAACGGCGCCCATTCAAGAGTGGGCAGCCTTGGCAACGGAGGTTCAGGAGTCCTGATGGCACCCACCAATTCTGGGTTTCTTCTGGTGGGAGGGCAGCCATGAGCACATAGGGGAATCATACTCGCCTGGAGAAACCATAGGCGCTCGCAATGACATCATGCTGAAGGGATTATTTGCAGTAGAAAGAGACTTGTTAATGATCTCTTCCAACTATCATTTGAAAATGTTTTGGAGTTTATCAGCTGTTATTAGCATTTGAGAAAATTTTTTCAGGGTTGAGGATTGACACCACAGCTACCTTATATACATTAGCAAGTGGTGGACCACAGAGCTGAGCCTATATAATATGAAATGAGTTAACAGTTAATACAATGTTTGAAGTATGATAAAAATATGGTAAATGTTTAACCTTTTAAAAATTTCCTACAGTAAAAGGCACATTTCCGTGAATCCCTCAACACACACTCAGTCCCTTCACTTCACACACACTCATCCCATTTTCTTGCCCCTTTCTACAGCAGCTCTCGTGTCCTCTTTCCCGAGTGTCTTTAGTTGTACTGTTGTGGCTGCCTCAGTGTCCTGAATTGACTCAAACTATTCTTCTTTCGTGGCCATTTTGACTTTTGAGCAGAACCAGAGCTCCAAGGTGCTAGATTTCATGAATGAAGTAGATGAGGCTATCCCATGACGTTTTCAGGAGCCTGCTGTTGTGTTGGGTGGCACTCACAGCACTATTCCCCATATTCTTTGTTATATCTTGTAAAGACACTCAGAAAAGAAAACTGACCTTGAAAAGCTAGGGCCAAAATATTGGCTATCCTTGCAGCCCTTCTTTTTCTCTAATTTTTTGGTCTGCAAACTTAAGTTTTTAACCCTCCAGAAGAGAAGCTTAATGATATTATTACCCTAAAACATAGGCATTTAAGCTTAACATCACTATCTGTCTGCATATCAAATGCCTTAGACACAACATGGAGCAGGTATTTCCCAACAATCACTGATAAGCTAAACTTTAAATCCCTATAGAATTTGAAAAAAAAATAAAATAAAAAATAAAAAATTACACATTTTTATACATATTTAGAAATCTAACCATATGTAACGTTGTAGGACAGTCCTATGACATTTTTTCTTGTCTCTTGTTTTCTGTTACCTTTTTTTTTTAAAAAAAAAACAAACATTTATTTGAGAGACAGTGTAGCAGTAATTGATATGATGTTAGAAGCAGTATGCATTTAGAAGACCAGAATGACAGGCGTTCCAAGCATGGCCCTAGCATTACACATTGCTATCCTTGGTGCAGTTGCTTAGTGCACAGGTATCAGTATATATAGTTAGTCAGGGTGAGAATCCTACCAATTAACTGCTAGTTTACAAAACCTGATGGAGATTCTCAGGACCATTGCCTTAACCATCTTGTGCATATAAATGGTTTTGCTCCAGCCATGTTTCCTAGCTTTTCTCCTTGCCCTCTCTTTGTTGTTTAATCCTTAAGTTCTTGCCTTCCATTTAATTGTGCTATACCTTTCAATTCTTATTTCTTCCTTTGAGTTCTAACACTAGGGAGACTACAATATTTACACATGTAGGTCTGGTTTATTTCACTTATGAGTATATCTTCAAGTTGCATCCACTGATATATGAAGGCCTCTAGTCCTTCAAGTTCAGTGAGGACTCAGGACATAAGAGAACCTGTACTGTAACATCCTGTAACTCAGTGGTGTCCCAAATTTTCTGCTCAAGGAGCTTATGGGGCCACAGAGGAAAGTGATTGATGATGTATAGTGGGCTTTCACAGAGAGCAAATTGGTCAAGCAATGACCATGACTCTTCCACATGGCTGACACTGACCAAAGATCTACAAACTGCTGTACAGGGTTTCAAGGTAAATCCTGAGGGGATTTGACTGACCTTGGCAGATACAAAAGTTATATTTCTTGTTATATAGGTCTTGCTTTATCTTGGTCTTAACCAGCCAGGAGAAAAGTGTAAAAATGAGGTATAAAAAGTAAAGCCATATTAATATGCTGAGCTATAAAAAGCTCAAGTCAACAACTTCTTTTTTTTTTTTTAACAACTTCTGACTTTGCCAGTTCCATGGATAACTCACTACTATTAAGTACTATTGGACTACATTGGATTATTTTGCTGAATTCACACACCTACAATATTTAAATGGCAATGGAATACCATCTCTGACAAAACTAAACAAAAAGGGGATATAAATGAAGGTCCATTTTGTAGTGAAAAAATCATAAATTTATCCTATTTTGTATATGTATATATATATATGATAAATATACAAAATAGGATAAATATACAGCTACTTTCTCTTAGTTTAATAAAAAGATTTGTACTAATATTGTTTAGACAAGATATGTCTGCATCTTGTACTCTGAATCACTACTACAAAGACAATAATATGCAATGTATTAATTTTTGTAATTGTCCTACTAACCTGTTTTGAAACTGTCTCATTGCTATTTCTTTCTCAATAAAATTAATAAAAAAAAAGAAAAGAAGACTTCCAGAACTGCTTCAGAAACTGGCAAGAACTGGGTGTAGTGGTACACACCTGTAATTCAGCCTTCAAGAGGCTGAGGCAGTTTGAGATGAGTTTGAGACCAGTCTGGGCTACACAGCAAGTCCAAGCCCAGGCTCAACTGCAGAGGCAAGAAAATGGAGTGTGTTCAAAGTGTGTGTGTGCGATTCTTACAGGGATTAATGTCAATGTGTCTTACTGCAACAATTTTTCTTTTATTTGAAACACACTGTATTTTTTGATGAGCCCTATGCACTCTTGGTTATATGATGGAGATGACAAGTAAGGATGCGGTCTGCTTCTGTGCAGCAGCTCTCTCTGGGTTATTTCTTTTTTTTTTTTTTGCAGAACTGGGGATTGAACTCAGGCCCCTGCACTTGCCAGGGAAGTGCTTATTCCACTGAGCCATCTCCTCAGCCCCTCTGGGTTATTTCTTAACCTGCATAATGCAGGTGCATTGGCAGCTGTGCCCAGATAATGCCCTTTGCTGCTGAACAGTGAGAAAGAGCCCCGGAGCACAGGGAGCCTGCACACCAGCCTGGGTCATCAGAAGACTGCTCCTGGAGGGAGTGGCCAGCCAGGGAGGAGAGAGTGGAAAGCAGACAGGGGCTGCCAGACAGCAAGGCAGGCAGGAACAGTCTTGCAGTGCAAAACAATGAGGGCAGATTCTCCCAGAGCCTGCAGGAGGATGCAGCCTGAGAAGCCTAGCTTTCTCCCGACAAGACCCATTTTCCAGTCTCTGAGAAAGTCTGTGCTGTGCTAAGCTAACAAGTTGGTCAATGATTATAGCAACAATAGGAAATTAACAGAAAATAGAGCAACGCTTAATCAAGCAGCACCACTGATGGCCAGGAATCACACCAGCCTGCTCTGACCACACCACAAGCCTCATCACAATCCATCTCTGTCCCATTCCTCTTTCTGTTGGGTTTTATTTTCTGATTTTATATCCTTTACAGGTTTTCTGTGAATACTTTTCCATCTTTAGGAGTTTTTGTGTGCTGAGCATACAAGAGACAATATCTCTTCCATGCCTAGACACCTGGCAGTGCTCTGGGGCAGAAACAGGGTCACACTTCTCAGAACCTTCTTGGAGAAGGGGAAGGGGTGGGCATGAAGGGCCAGACTGATGGAAGAGGAGCAGCCACCTATCTGCAGTGCTTGAGCTTGGGTCATGATGCATCATGTTTCATAGGTTGCCAGATCGGCTTTGCTAATTACCATCTAGGATTTTTAAATTTATGTTCAAGAGTACATTGTCCTAAAAATTTAATTTCCACTAATGTCCTTGTAAGAATCTGGTCTCAAGAGTATGCTAACCTCATAAAATGGGATGGATGATATTTTTCTTTTCTTGTTCTCTGTAACTTGAGACAATAGGAATCATTTTTTCCTGGACACTCGTTAGATTTCACCAGAGAAGCCCTCTTGACCTAGAGCTGTTATTCTATGTATTATTAAGAGGTTAAGTTATTGGTCTATACACATTCAAAAGAGATTAAACTTTTGTCATTTATGGTGTAACCCTCCTTTGGAAATTTTTACTCCGCAATAATCACAGATTCACATGAAGTTGCAACAGTGGATTGGACAGATCCGGTGTACCTTTGCCCTCATTCTGCTGGGGGTTAGAATCACACCCCAGTACATGAAGCCCCGGGTCAGCACGGAAGCTGTGCGCATGTGCAGTTCTGTGTCTGTCCACCATATGTGTGCACAGCCACAGTGACACCGTGGTCTGCAGCGCTTGCACCCCTTCCAGCCCTGCCCTGTCTGCACCTTCTGTGGTTAGGTCTTTCTTCCTTCCTCTGCAATCTCTAGTGCTGGCAGTGACTGATCTGTTGTTCATCTCTATGGCTGTTGTTTCAAAACTGTTGCATAAATGCAATCATACTATAGGCGATGTTTTGAAATTGGCTTTTTTACAGACAGGACACTCTTCCCCCTTTGGGAAGGAGTCTATGTTGCCCAGGCTGCACTTGAACTCACAATACTTCTGCTTCAGCTTCCACAGAAGCTAGAACCACAGGTGTGGCCACTGTCCTAACGAGACTGGGTTACTTTGCTCACCAACACTCTCTGGGTATCAGGTATAGCAGTTTGCTTAGACGCTCCCATATCGAGAGACATCTTAGCTCTGTCTACAAGTAAAACGCAGTAATATTCATGCACAAACTGCATGAGCACAAGGTTTGATTTCTCTAGAGTAATGTTCAGGAGTGTGCTCGTCAAGCTGTATGTTAAGCACATGTTTGGTTTTACCAAAAGACCACCCAATCATTTTCCAGAGTGGCTCTGCCATGGGCCCTCACTGCCATGAATGAGTAAGAAGCCTGGTTTTTCTGTACCATCAGACTATTTGGCATTATTGACCTTCAGTGATGGGCTATAATAGGAATATAGTGGTCTTATTATGGTGTGCATGTGTTTCCTTAGGGTTAGAGGTGTTAACTATTGCCCATAGATGTTTGGCATTTTTACTACTGAGTTTAAGAGTTAGTTGCTTTCAGTACTGAGGATTGAACCCAGGGGCTTGCACTGTTACCTGCTAACCCTTTCAAAAGTTTTTTGTTTTGTTTTGTTTTTTGTCTTGCTAAGTTGCACAGGCTGGCCTTGAAATTGTGGGCTTCCTTAGACATCCCATAGTGGAGACTACTGATGTAGGCCTGTCCACCATGTGGGAGTTCTCATACGGTCTATGAAAATGTATCAGGAAAAGAGAAGAGTGTATAAGGGTTTTAATACTAACTGCACTGAGACATCATGAAAGTAATACGACCTTGGTCTGTACAGTTACCAGAGGTTCTCAAAGTGGTGGCCATTGGCTTCCAGATATTTATTATTGTAGCTGATTGCTGAAGTGTGGACACATATTGGTGACTCTGTACGTTGTGTGTGTGTATGTGCGCGCACGCATGTGCCTGCGTTGCTACAGATTGAACCCAAGGCCTCACAAGCGATAGGCAAACACTTTAACATGCTACAGAAATGAACAACAAAAAAATCACAAAGTGTTTTTGCATGGAACAATACAAGCCATTTAATGAACAAAACAAACTGACAAAAGCCATCCCAGGGAAGCCCAGATATTCGACTGAGTAGATGAGGTCTTGTTGGGAACAGAATATTTTATTCACTATATTGATAACTCTGGAGACTGAATTGTCCTCCTTCCTCAGCACTGACTTTTTATTGTTAATCTGCAATGGGCTTTTCATCCAGTAACTTTTCTGACTCTTCTTCGTAGATCAGTTGCTTGTCAGGTATGGTCCCTGGAGCTCATCCCATTCTTGGGGCTCAACTAGTGTTTGGACTGAGGCTGTCTTGCTGCCAGACCCTCAACAGCACCACCTGCCTTGCAGCCACACACTCTGCACCGTGATGCTTGCTCAGTGCGGGGGGCCAGGCATGCACTGAGTCCCGGAGCAGGAGGGGAGGAGCCCCGAGGCCTTCGCAGTCTTCTCTGCGCAGGAGTCCTGGGGCATGTCTGTGACTTGACAATGTTTCTGGATATGTTTGCACTTTTGAATGCCTGAAATTTCCAAAGAAATTCTCTCCCTGACCTTTGCCCCCACAGTGTGAGTTGTCTGTTGCACCTCAACAGTCTGGCTGCAGCTTGTTTGCCTACCATTCAATGTTTTTGAGCAATACCTACTGTTTTTCTAGTCAGGCATGCCCCAAACTAGGTCAAACAGATAGAAGTGACTGACTCCCTCATCACGCAGCACGCAGATACTGGGAGCAAAGTCCCCTGCTTCCTCAGAGTCAGGAGCCAAGGCCTGTCTGGGACCTCAGCCGCCATCTCCCAGTCTGAAAAGCAAGGGTGAAGAGAAGTGCCCTGGCATCCCTACTGGTTAGCTGCTTTCTCCTTAGTCACATTTTCTTGGTTGCTGCTTTCCAGAGTTCTGACAAGATTAAAGCCAATCACTCTGTTGCCTCTAGATATTTCTGTTGGCAGGTGCAGCTCAGGGCTCCCTGCATGGCCGTGTTGATGTCACTGTCCAGTGATAGTCCCAAAGCGTGCTTCTTGGGCTGGGGAAATAGCTTGGTAGAATAAGCACTTGCCTGGCAAGCGCAAGGGCCTGAGTTCAATGCCCGGTTCCACAAAAAAAAAAGCATGCTTCTCACCTTAGAATCTACTTTCCTCCTAATATCAATACAGCCAAGCCAGTGTATGTCAGTTAATATTACTGTGGTATAAAAAAAAAAGTTTGGTAAAACTCAGGACCTCGCACTTGCCAGGCAGGCACTTAAGCTGCTTAGCTATCTCTCCAGCCCCTGTAGTATGACTTCTTTCCATCTCTTTCTACCCTTTTGTACCAGTTTTAATATGATTTTTATAAAAAATAAGAAAATGAGCTTATATGATTCAGTGCAACAATTTGTCTTCACTGAAATATTTAATTTCTTTACAAACAATGGGATGCTACTATGTCTGATTTTGAATTTATATACCTTATGGAGATTTCTAATCGTCCATCAACCTCCATGTTTCTGGTTCTGTCCTTTTGTGTTACATTTTATCATTCCATTCTTTTCTCTATACTAATTTTAAAGTAGTATTCTATTTATGTAATTCTAGCTATCACCCTGGAAATTAAAAGATGCAAGCTTAGTAGGTTATGGATAGCATTAAGACCTATAGAATTTCTTCTTCTTTTTCTTTTCTTTTTTTTTTTGGTAGAATTTCTTTGCAGCAGTTGATTTGCCAAATTAATTTTCTTTAATTATTGCACATTCCTTTTTTTGCAAATCAAATATTTACTTAGGTTGAATTAGTTCCATCTCTCATAGTACACACCTGCTGCGACCCATACAGTCTGTGGTGCCCAGAGAGGAGGTGATGGAAGATTAAGAAAAAACTGGACACACACTAGGAAAGCTGGGACTGGGACCTCACCTTTCAGATGGAGAGGCAGCTACAACCCACGGTGGCCTGTGTCCTTATTTATAAACAGCAAAAAGGGGGAAATCACACAATGAAGCCGAAGTACAAGGTCTCAATGTTTTGCTGAGAACACTGAGAGCAAATCATTCTCAGAGCTATCTGTGCTGTAGTTAACAGGGAGGGACACCAAGGCCAGGCACCTGCTGGCCTGGCCTTGCTCTGCTCCCAGCAGCACGTCTGCATGGCTTCCTCTGGTGCTGTTTTCTCAGGGTGACCTTGTTCAGTCCCCAGTGTGTGGTCAATTTCAGGCTCAGCGGCTCTCCACACACATCCATGTCAGAAGCTGCCGAAGTTCAAAACTATCCAAAGTCCAGAGGAAGATCCTTTAAATGGAAGAAAAGTTTTGGTTGACTTCCAAATCTTTTGGCAAATAAAAGGACCAAACTGACATAGAAGTCCATTAGCAATGACAAGAATAAACATGCACTTTGATACACGTGGTTTGGGAAGCAAATCTTACCACGCAGGTGTGCATGTGCTGTGAAGCTGTAGCACACACCAGAGACAAGCCCAGCTGCCTGCCAGCGGAGTCCAGGACGAGGGGGGTGCCTCCACCTTCTCAGCATGGCAGGCCTGCTTCCACCGCATCCTCGCTTGACCCTTCCTCTGCGTGTCTTTCTGTGCCCTAACCTCCTTTTTCTAAAAGAATACCAGTCAGTTGAATTAGACCTGACCTGAAAGACCTTGTTGTAGCTTAATTGCCTCTTTATCTCCCTGTGGTGGATTAATCAACAGTCAAGTTAGGTGGGGCAGCAAGCTGAACTGAGTCAGCATGGCTCTGGGTGTGGAAGAGCCACCAGAGGATTGTTGCCAGTGGCACAAAAGGAGACTAGGAGGGAAAGATTGCATGCTGCTAGTTTTCCTGGAGGAGCTCACAATGGCCAGTTTTCCTGATATTAATGCCACTGTTCTCCACAGAGGAGGAGGCAGGGTCCTTGCTGTGGCCAGGGGTGCTGCAGCTCTCTTTGATGAGCTCTCATCTGCACCTCCAGAGTGGATTCCTGGCTCCACTGAAGATCTCTCAGCCTTGTGGCACAGATCCTTCATCTTGCCAGCATAAACTTTCAAGCTCCTGCCACTGGCCTTTTGGCCACCTCAGTGCAATTCTTGATACAGACTCGTGGACATCCCATGGGCTCTAGGCCTCTGGCTGGTCTCATGAAGGACATTCCCATTGCCTTAGGCATTCAGCTGGACTCATGGAGAACACTGTGGGATTCAGGGCCTTGACTGATTTTTTAAGTCTCTAGTAAAGGGACAGATCTCTTGCACTCTTCTGACTTTTTGGGTGAAAATTATAAAATCCTGTAAAGTACATGTCCTGAACTTAATCTGTTCCCTTGCAAACACTGACTACAACATAGCTATATCTGGAGGCAATGGCAGGCAAGTGGCAGAGCAAATAGTGATGCTGGCATCACCTGGAGGGAGCAGAGAGAAAGGAGGGCTGGGGAATCAAACTCCCTTCAGGGCAGCAAGTCTCCTAAGGGGCCCCCTTCAGCTCACACCAGTGCTCTGGGGCCTTCAGGAGACCACAGTATTCAAAGTGTGGTAGAGCTGGTGAAGACCTGCAATGACATCTGCCTTCTAGATGAGAGACTAAATACTGCTCCTAAAAGAGGGAGCAAGGCAGGAGTGCTTGATCATACCATTGTTATTAACATAGCACAAGAAGTAGCAGCCCACAGAATGAGGCAAACAAGGCAAATAAAGGGCACAGAGCTGTAGAGATCCGCTGATCTTACTGCAAACAGTTCTATCCAGGGAGACACAGTGACAGGAATGAGATAGACAAGAAGACAAAAGCTGGGCTAGGTGGTTGCTGCTCTGCCTGATGGGCAAGACCAACTCAATGCACAACAAAACAATCCTTTATTTATTTTTGCAAAGTTTGTAACACATGACACAAGAGTGCCTAGTGACTAATAGCTGACCTTAACCAAACAGGATATTGACCAAACCATGTACAGCACCTCAGGAGTGAGGTAGGTTGTTTTCTTTAGACACTGAGGCGCTGTCCCATCTACACACATTTGATCAACTTCCTAGTTTCCTGTGGCTCCCAACATATCAACCTTTCTTTGTGTTGTCTGGTCACAGATGAGTATTCCATTGCAGTTAGAGAAGCTCTATTTGGAGAAGGCTTTAAAGGACCTTTTCATACTTGATGCCAGTCCAAAGATTGTAAGTACTCGAATTCAGCAATGTAACCCTATATAGTCCAATAGTACATAATAGTAAATTATCAACACAGCTGGTAATTGTCAATAGTAGTTGACTTGAGCCTTTTATAGCTTAGCATATTAATATGATTACTTTTTGTACTGTGTGGTTACACTTTTCTGCAGGATAGTTAAGACCAAGTTAAAGCAAGACCTGTATAACTACAAATGTAAATTTTACTGTCTGATAAGGTCAGCTAAATCTCAGATTTACCTTGGAACCATGTAGAGTGCCTCACAGATCTTCAGGGCACTCCAGTGCTGACACTGTGCCTTGTCAGTGTCACTATCTGGATGAGTCATGGCCATTGCTTGACCAATCTGCTCTCTGTGAAAACCTGAGAGATCTTTCTTTCCAGGCGACTCTCCTTAGGCACACTATGCATCATCCATCACTTTCCTCTGTGGTCCCATAATCTCCTTGGTCAGAAAATTTGGCACAGAACTGAATTACAGGATGTCACAGTAGAGGTCCTCTTATGTCCTTAGTCTTCACTGACTTTGAAAGGCTAAGGCCAAAATACTGGCTATCCTTTCAGCCCATCTATCTCTCTAATGTTTGGTATGCAAACTTTAGTTGTTAGGAATGTAGAAGAGAAGCTTAATGACATCACCCTGTAACAGAGGCAGTAAACTTAACAATACTATCTATCTGAATATCAAACACCTTAGACATAAAATGGAATGGTTATTTTCAAACAACCATGGATATTTTAACATTTAAATCCCTATTGAATGTTAAAAAAGAACAATTACACATTTTTACACAGAAATTTAGAAATCAAGTCATATACAGCATTGTAGTAGGCCAATCCTGTGACATGCTTACTTGTCATTTTGATATAACTCATTTAACCAATTTTCTTTATGTAATACATAAGAATTTTTCACCTAATTATGCTTAAATGAGACATACAAGGCTTTTTGTTGCTTTCCCCCATTCTTTTTTATTTGAAAGAAAGTCTTATTACAATAGCAGTCCTTGTTTAACGTTGTAGAAGACCTGGAATCATGGATACACTTAAGACACCGTGAGATTAACAATAATGACTTACCATATACATGTGCAAACTTTTGCTTCTTAATTTAGTTGAATACCAAAACCATCTTTAAGAAAAAACCCAACTGTAATTTTTCTGAAACACTTTTATCTTAAACCAATGACCAACTTATTGAGGGTATCCTTTAAGAGACTATTGCGATTATAGGGTGCTCCTCATTAATGAATAAAAAGGCTGCCCACACCTCCTGTTCATCAAAGGGCTCCTCTCTGAATCAAATTTCTTTAAGGAGCTTTTGCTTAGTTAGTTTAAACCTTTTGATAAAATGCATATGAACCAATTTTGGTATGACTTAGAGCACCTGGTAACCTAGAAAAAGCATACTTCTAAGTCTATACCCCAAATCATAGTATCAACAAATGATCAAAAAGGAAAAACAAAACAACAGCAAAAAAGGGGGACAGCTGTTCACAAAATGACACACACACAGACAACTGCACAGTATACACAAACAACCATCTTTACAAAAGTATGAGTGCACTCAACTATATATTTCTGGCCAGATTAACATACAGTAACTCTATTGCAATTTTTTAAAGAAATTTAAAATTATAAATAGACATCATATTTTGTTATTTGTCAATAAGTGAAGATCTCTTATCAGAAAGTTTTGGAAGGAATAAAGTCTTTTATCTCTAGCTAAGATGCATATTTTGTATTTTTTGTCTTAATACTAGTAAAATTGAGTTCAGTTATCTTTATATATCTTACCATCTATTTAGACCTTAGATTTCTGTTTTGTCAGTTCCTTCAATAGGCTCCAGGTTGGATCTGGCCTCCTTGTTGTTAACCTCTTCCTCAGATCTGGGATCATGATATAGACTGACAGTGTGCTCTGGTACCCAAATTGGTCATTCAACATTCTCTGGAAAAACACAAGCACACCCTTTCCCCCAGGTTAGTAGAGGACTGGATCCCTCCCATTATCCAATATGGAGATCTCTTCAAAGGACTCTTCCTAGCCTTTTTGCATGTATTTGGTGGAATTGTCTTTTTGCTGGTGTACTTCCATCTCTTGTAGAACATTAGAAAGAGCCTAATTAACTTTATTTAAGGTAGTCTTAGCCTCTGCTTTAAGCGTTCTTAGAATTAGGGGCTGAGTCTCCCTTGAGAATGTCAAAGGGATGACTTAACTCATGAGTAGTTATCTTAAGAGTTGGGCAAAGCCAATTAATGTTACCAAGTAGAGTCTATCAATCATTTAGGGTTGCAAGATGTCTAACCTGGATCTGAACAGTTTGGGGCACAATTTACCTCTGTTGAATAAGGTGCCCCAAATATGAAAAGGGTGACACAGTTTGCACCTTTTCAGAGGCGATCACTAGACCTGAACTGCAGAGGGTATCATCTAATTGGTAAGCATGTGATGTAAAATGGATGAGGATTCATGTGCCAAGAGACTGTCATCCATGTAATAGGTAATGTATGCAGACGGATAGGCCTGTCGCACTGACCAAATGACTGTAGCCACCAGCTCTTGGCACAGGATTGCACTACTTACCATACCTTGTGATGCACAACACCACTGAAAATGGTGCCTAGGGGCCTGCTTATTAATACAGGGTAAACCAAAGGCAAAATGTTTTTTTACTTCCAGGGATAGAAAAATTGGGGTATTGCAAGGGCTACTGGAAAGTTCTAGGTGCCCCCGCTGTGTTAGTTGATACATTGTGTCAACTTGGCTGAATCAGCTCCCCCCCTCCCCCCTCTCAGCATGGGGTCTAGCCCTGCAGGTGGGCAGGGCCCAGGAATTGAGAAAGGCAGGAAGCCGCCCTGCCTGGTTTCCTGCTGCCCCGCCCTGCTTCCCTGGAGAAGTCTGTCTTCCGAGGAGCTTGATCTCCCCAGCCGCCCTACTTTGGAGGAGCTCTGAACTTCACTGTGGAGCGCTGATCTTCGCTGTCAGCGCAGAAGGAAGAGAGAGGCTTGAGGGACGCCTCTGCAGCTGCTGCTTCTCCTCTGCTCTTCATTGTTTTCTGCTCCATGAACTGGTGTTTTTTGCCTTGGAGCCAGCGGAATATGGACTGAACCCTCCAGTAACTGTGAGTTAAATAAACCCTTCCTTCCTTCATTTTGTGTGTCAGATATTTGTCCCAGCAATGAATAAAAAGTAATTAAGACACCTGCCTTCAGCTGTTTATTAACCAGTATATGAGTTGCTATAATCTTGTCCTGAGTTAGGGGCCACTGATCAATGCAAACAGGTTTATCACACATCCAAGTTATTTTGGATGCCATCCGTGGGGTTGGAGAAGAGATCAAGGCCCCTCCTGAAAATGGCATATGCCAAAAAGTGGTTCTTTGTTTCCCTTGATTATTTTTACCAAGCACTTAATTGGGACAGAAACCTTGTTGTAACATCTGATGACCTACCAGCAAGTTATACTGGCTAAAAATACTCCCATACCCTATAATATGTCACGACCTGATGGATTGACCGATATATGGGAGAGGACATAAGAACAATATCTAGAATGGCCTTTTGCATCCCTCCAAATTATCAACTTAGCACTTCTGCTAGGGTAAGAAACCTTGCCCACCCTTGTAAATCTGTCATGGCCACATCCAGAGGCTGCACCCCAGGCCAGGGATGCTAAACAATAACTGAAACACTTGCACCCATAAATGCTCTTCCTCTAATAGTCAACTCAATCACTGGATGATTTTGTTTAATCTGCTGAACACAATAAACATTAAGAGATCCAAAAACCTTTGAATTGCTTTTAAATTTTCCAATTTTTTCCAAGGGAAAAATGATCAATTGAGCGATGGTAGTACCTGGAGTGGTTAGCAATGGTTTGGGTAGATTAAATAACTGATTTGTCTGGTATAATGAGCATCAATTTAACCAGGCAAAACCTGGAGAACTTTTAAAATGAGACTGCTGTGGTCTGGCAGGATTTCCACTGTACCCTGAGGAATAGGTCCAGAGACTCCAGTAAGAGTAGGTTGGGGCCCCCTGTCAGGAGTCAATAGGAATCTGAGGAAGGACTGAGGTCTAAGCCTCTACTGTTGGTGCTGCTCGCCCAATTTCTAAGACGCTGTGGTGAGGGAGGGGAAGGCACCCCCATTGTTTGCTGGGCCTGCGTTGCCCCATTGGAAGTTTTCCTGAATGGGTCGGCCTTCCTCATCCGTTTTAGATTTACAGTCTTTGGGGTCAATATCCCTCATCCCCACAATGGAAACAAACACCTTACTTTTTCCCCTTTTTTAGATTGTGGATGAATGACCTCAGCAATAGCTGCTGCCAAGGCAGCTCCCTGCGCTCCTGAGGGGCTGAAGTCCATACCAATCTGAATCACTTCAGGCAGTATAGGCTGCTGTTTGTGGTCTCTTAAAGCCTCTTTACCCCACTTATCTTCTGGCCGACTGTTTGCTCACTTCCCTGTCACTGATAATCTCAGTAGCTTGTAACAAACCTGCAGCAAACACTTGGAAAGGGTTATTCGGACCTTGCTGATGGAGGCCAAGTGAAGGAGCGTTTTACTCTTAGGAGGGAGCTCCCTCCAGGCATCTTGCAACATAAGGGCAGCTGACTGTGCTAGCAAAAGCACCCTTTCCAATTAGCAAATCTTTTGTACTGGTTAAGTTGTAAACATTTTTTGTCTATTTCCTCTTATATTTAAAGAAATTTTCTTTCCACAATAAATAGTTTCTTGGATTCAAACATGTTTTAGTTACTCCTTTTTAATCATTTGGGGCCATAGTCTGTTGTCATAGCATTTCTATGAAACTCAAGGGAAGGCAAGCAGTAGGGCCATAAGTAACAACAGCTTGTGTTAATTCTTTAAGGTTTTAGAATGTGCGGATTCATCAAGACCCACAACTTAGTTCCGACCTGTGACTCACTGAAATTTTCCTGAGCTGCCATGACCAGGACTGTGGCTTCTGGCTCCATAAAACCCTCTGAGTGTTTTGGTCTTGCCCAGATTTTAAACATAGGCACGATCTTCAGCCTAACAAATTTGTGGTGCCAGCCGTGTGCACAGCAGTGCCACAGCAGAGCACAGTCAGGATCCTCCTGCTTGGCGGCATGCACCAACCTCTGCGGCGGATGGGGCAAGCAGATGGGCAGGCGGCTGCGAAATCCCAGCCGGGTCTCCTAAGACTGGAGTTGGAGGGCCTCCCAGAGCCCAGCTTGTGCCCTCCCCTCGGTGGCACCGTGTTGCTCAGGACCAGCTGCTCGCAATTTAAAAGAACCTTTTTCTTCCTTATCTAATTGAACAAAACTAGAGGGTTTAAACTCTGTCTACTGTATCTTTGTTCTCCCCTCTTTGTCTCATTTGGGACTTGACTTTAAAACAGTACTCCATGCTAAATCTTTTACAGTGGTCTTAGAAAGTAGCACAAATACAAAAACAACAAACATGTTTATATACATCTATAAACATCTACAGTACTTGAAACTGTTTTTCCTATTTTTAACTCCCTGCCCATAGTGAGCCCACTCCTGGCCTGAGTGAGCCCGCTCCTGCCCCTAATGAGCCTCCTCCTGGTCCTAGTGAGCCTGCTCCTGGCCCTAGTGAACCGCTTCTGGCCCTAATGAGCCCACTCCTGGCCCTAATGAGCCCCTTCTGGCCCTAATGAGCCCGTTCCTGGCCCTAGTGAACCCTCCTGGCCCTAGTGAACCCTCCTGGCCCTAGTGAGCCCGCTCCTGGCCCTAGAGAGCCCTCCTGCTCCTAGTGAGCCCTCCTGGCCCTAGTGAGCCCTCCTGGCCCTAGTGAGCCTTCCTGGCCCTAGTAGGCCCCTTTTGGCCCTAATGAGCCCGTTCCTGCCCCTAGTGAGCCTGCTCCTGGCCCTAGTGAGCCCTCCTGGCCCTAGTGAGTCTGCTCCTGGCCCTAGTGAGTCCTCCTGGCCCTAGTGAGCCCTCCTGGCCCTAGTGAG
>NW_004524632.1:256595-257090 GCF_000260255.1 Octodon degus
CTCCTGGCCCTAGTGAGCCCTCCTGGCCCTAGTGAGTCTGCTCCTGGCCCTAGTGAGTCCTCCTGGCCCTAGTGAGCCCTCCTGGCCCTAGTGAGCCCGCTCCTGGCCCTCGTGAGCCTGCTTCTGGCCCTAGTGAGCCTGCTCCTGGCCCTAGGGAGCCCATTCCTGCCCCTATTGAACTTGCTCCTGGCCCTAGTGAGCCTGCTCCTGGCCCTAGTGAGCCCTCCTGGCCCTCGTGAGTCTGCTCCTTGCCCTAGTGAGCCTGCTCCTGGCCCTAGTGAGTCCTCCTGGCCCTAGTGAGCCCTCCTGGCCCTCGTGAGCCCACTCATGGCCTTCATGAGCCCACTCCTGGCCTTAGTAAGCCTGCTTCTGGCCCTAGTGAGCCTGTTCCTGCCCCTATTGAGCCTGCTCCTGGCCCTAGTGAGCCCTCCTGGCCCTCGTGAGCCCTCCTGGCCCTAGTAAGCTTGCTCCTGGCCCTAGTGAGCCTGCTCCTGG
>NW_004524632.1:257190-260011 GCF_000260255.1 Octodon degus
TGCTCCTGGCCCTAGTGAGCCTGCTCCTGGCCCTAGTGAGCCCTCCTGGCCCTAGTGAGCCTCCATCCCCAAGTTTTACACCCAGTGCCAGCGCCAGTGCACACTAGTGCAGACTCCTGCTGGCTCTAACCAATCCTCTTCCCTCCCTTACGCCCTTGGGAGGTGATTCCTCCGCCCACACTTGTCTTGTACTGGGCATCTGCCAAATGTAGGGATCGTTTGGTCTCTCTGTGAATGGTTCTACCCAGGAAGACACAGCAACAGGAATGAGAAAGACAGACAAGACAAAAGCTGGGCTGGGTGGTTGCTGCTCTGCCTGAAGGGCAGGACTAACTCAATGTACAGCAGAATGATTATTTATACTTTTGCAAACTTTGTAACATGACACAAGGTTGCCTAGCAACGAATAGCTGACCTTAACCAAGCAGGATGTTTATCTCAGGAGTGAGGTAGCCTGTTTGCCTTAGGCACTGAGGCCCAGTCCCACCTACACACATTCGGTCAGTTTCCTAGCTTCTTGCTGCTCCCAGCACAGAGCAGAAATAAGGCTGGTCCTATCTGCAGGTGACATCACAACTTTAACAATGTCTAATAAATTTGCAAAACACTCCTAAAAAGTAAGCTTTCACAAGACAGTCAATAATATACAAAAATCAAATGTATTTCTATCTAATATCAAAAAACACAGCTCCTCTTTTGGGTCCTCCTTTCCAAGATGATGAAAAAAAGAAGGAACAACCTCCACCAAAGCCCATGCAAGGGGAGCTGGGTCATAACAGGCTGAAGAAGACTCTCTTGAGAAAGAAATAATAAATTGAATGTTATACTTTAAAAAAACAAAAATAAAACACACACAAGCACTGAAATTTAAAGTACAGTATCATTTGCCATTATGTAACAAAAATTAAACCTGTAAATCTAACAAAACATGTACTAGACTTACATGCTGAAAAGGACACAACACCAGTGGAAGAATGGAAAAGGCTGAAGTAAGTACAGACACAGGCTTATTAACTGTGAGCTGCAATGTAATAAAGATGCAAGTATCCCCAAACTGCACTATAAATACAACTTTTATCAAGATCCCAGCAAGGAATTGTGTTGGTATTGATAATTAAAAACTTATATGGAAAAGCAAAAGAATTACTAACACAAACTTAAAAAAGAAGAATGAAGTGGGAATAATCAGTCTACCTAATTCTAAGATTTATTTTTTTAAGAAAGGTGAGGGAGTGATTCAGTTGTGGAGAAAGAACTTTTCCCACCAATGAACACCCACAGGGAAACAAGTGAATCTTAAAGTCTTACACTTTACTGACACGGTATTTCAAAGTGGGTCAAGGAATTAAATATAAAACATACTTTTGTGCTTTATGTTATATTAAAGCACCCTGTTTATAGAAAATTGGAGCAAATCAGTGATTTGTGGCATGAGGCAAAAAGTTCTCAGACTAGACATGAAAGGCATGATCCAGGGCCAGCCAAGTAGCTCAGTGGATTACAGCACCTGCTAAGACACAGGGGCCAGGAGTTCGATCCCCTAGCCTGCCATGCCAGCTCTGCCCCCAGAGTGCACTGAGACATGATTGAGACTGGGCGTGGTGGCGCGTGCCTGTAATGCCAGCACTTGGGAGGCTGTAAACAGGAGGATCACTATGAGTCTGATCTACACAGTGAGACCCTGTAGACCCTGTCCTAAATACAAAGAAAAAGCATGATCCATAAAAGAGAAAACTGATAAATTGGGTTGAATCAAAACCTAAAATTTTGCTCTGCAAAAGACCACGGTAAGAAGACTGTAAATATAATTACAATGTTGTTATTGAATACACATATACATAGAAAATATGAAATCAGAGCATAGCATTGGGGTGGGGAAGTTATAAATATGTAGGGCATTGTATGGATTTGAAGCCAAGTTGTCACTAAGTTAAATTAGAATGCTATAATTAGAACATTTTATGTAACCCTCATGGTAACCACAAAATATCCTCAAGGAGATACACAGAAGATAAAGAACAGAATGAAATCATACCAGCACAAAAATACAGCAAACCATAAAATAAAACAGCAAGACTGAAAGAAAGGGGGGGGGGAAACCCACAAAACAGTAAACACAAAAAGACTGACAATAGTGAGTCCTTACCAAGGGATAACTCCTTTCAATATAGATAAACATCTCTAAACAGAAGATAGAGTGGCCAAATGGAGTCTTAAAAATCCAGTGGTCTAAGAAGAATATATGCAGTGTGTTATTTGTTGAAACTGTACTTCCGATTTGATTTGAAACTGTCTCATTGCTATCTGTTTATCAATAAAACTGTAGAAAAAAAAAAAAATCCAGTGGAACACTGCCCCCAAGAGACTCCCTGTGCCTGGAGGGTTCATGCAGCCAAAGGGTTAGGGGCAGCCAAAGCTCTCCAGGCACGCAGAATCTGAAATTGTCAAGGATCACTGCGTTTATATCAGACAAAACAGATTGTAAGTTAAAAAAAAGGATAAAAAGAGACAAGGTCATCACATAATGATAAGGGGATTAGTTCATTGAGAGCACATAACTAGTTTAAATATTTATGTGCCATGTTTGGAGCTAAATTAAAAAGAATTCTAAGATGCATAAGGAACTCAGACTGAAACAGCAAGAAACAACTGCAACTGCCTCCCACGTTTCCACACAAGAGCGTCACTGTCCCTTACGCTGCAGCCAGTCCAAGGACACTGTGCCAGGTGCCTTGAAAATGACCTAAAGAGCCATTTCTTAGGAGACACACAAATGGCCAAAGAAAGTATGACAAGTAGGGGGCCGGGGAGATGGCTCAGT
>NW_004524632.1:261047-262859 GCF_000260255.1 Octodon degus
AAAAAAAAAAAAAGATTAAAAAAAAATAATAAAATGGAAAGGAAATTCTGACTGTTGGTTTGTCACTAGCTTGGACACAGTCCCACTCCAGGAGCCCCATCTGAGTGGGCTCAGGGCTCTCCTCTGTGCTGAGCTTCCAGGGCTGGGCAGGGCCTGAGCCCTCCTTGCCGGGGTGACCTCCATGGAGGTCATGCAGGGATTCACTGCGAACACGGCCCCCTAGTTGAGAAAATCCCCTGTGGAAGACCATGTCCCACAAGGGTCTGTCCCCTGGCGGCTTCTGCATGTGGCTTTCACTGTGTCCTGGTAATGTAGCCAGGCCAGACCTCTGGTCTCGGAACCAGCCCTCTGATGCAGATGTTGGCTTCACATCTGCAAAGCTTTGCTGACATTACTCTTTGCACCTCAGATCCCTGCAGTGCTTTATCAGAAGAAAAGCGAAGCTGCGCTGTCCCACTGCCTGGAGGCTGGCCAGCATGTGCCTCGGATTCCACCAGAGAAGGGCTCCTTTTTCCCCTGCAGCCTCTCCAACACTTGTTATTGGTTGATTTCTTTATGATAGTCATTCTTTCTAGAGTGAGATGTCAGAGTGTCATTTTAATTTGCATTTCACAAATGGCTAGTAATGTGGAGCATTTTTTCATGTATTTATTTGCTTCTTGTATTTCTTCCTCTGTGTCATCTCAGATGCCCATGTCTGGATTGTGTCTTTAAATTTTGGGGCCCTAATGTTTCTTAGTTCTTCATAAATTCTAGATAGAAAACAAAACAAAAAAGAGGAATATAAATAAAGGACCATTTTGTAGTGAAAAAAATGTATATACAAGATAGGATAGATATACAGCTATTTCCTCTTAGCTCAATGAGAAGAAAGGTTTGTACTAATATTGTTTAGACAAGAGATCATGTCTACATCTTGTCCTCTGAATAACTACTATGAAGACAACAATATGCAATGTATTATTTATTGTAACTCTCATACTAACCTGTTATGAAACTGTTTCATTGCTATTTTATCTTTTTTCCCATTAAAATGAATAAAAGATTTTTTTAAAAAAGAAAATAAATAAATAAATGTAACGTGTAATTCTGCACCTAACCCCTACGGCACAGGAACTCTTTGGATGTAATTTTAAAAGAAACAGATTGAGGCCAGACCAGGCTCTCCTCTGAGTACCCGTGACAAGGCGACACCTTGTGGCACACTTGGGTGCTGCATGCGGCCGGTGCCCACCCTGTCAGACCCAGGACACCTTCCCTGCCCCCCAGAGCTGCTCCTGCAGCTGAGAAGGGGTCTGCGGGGCGGGCGTCGCACTCTAACTCCGGCTCCCGCAGGGCCTGGCCCAGCAGGACTGTTCAGTGGTGGTGACAGCAGGAGGTGGAGATCCTTAGCCCCTGCTTCGCCCAGCTGAGGCAGGCCGTGTCAGCACAGGGGAGACCCCGTGGCGCGAGCGGAGGCTAGCACAGGTGCGCACCGAGGCACCAGCGTGCTGATTTCCTCACAGCCTCATGCTGCACCCTGCGTTACATCCTTTCACATCTAGTTATTTTTAAATAAAATATCCACGGTTTTTGCCACCAAGTGCAGAATTCGTAGTCAGTTCTGTCCAAGTTTCTGCAGATCAGAAATGAGAAATGGAGAGGGAGCCCTAAGCTCACAACATTGACTTTAGTGTCACAACCTGACTTTGGTGTCATTAAAGAAAATATAAAAATGAAATTAAGGGGCCGGGGAGATGGCTCAGTAGGATAAGTGCTTGCCTGACAAGTGGAAGGGCCTGAGTTCAATCCCCAGTTCCACCAAAAAAAAAA
>NW_004524632.1:262959-290642 GCF_000260255.1 Octodon degus
GAAGAAGAAGAAGAAGAAGAGGAAGAGGAAGAGGAAGAGGAAGAGGAAGAGGAAGAGGAAGAGGAAGAGGAAGAGGAAGAGGAAGAAGAGGAAGAGGTGCCTGCACCACACGGGACAGCACGGTAGCTCTGTGACACATCAGCGTTGCATGTAAGAGTTACATAAAGGAAAGCAGCTATCAGGCTGGAGTTTCTTTCGGCCATTTCTTTGTTCTGAATGTGTGATGCACACAATTCTTCAATTAGCAACCAAGTCACTTGACAACCGAGTCGCAGGACTGTAACTTGGTCATTAAACAAGGAATGTCTAAGGGCCGGCCATATGGCGGACTCAAGAGCCTGATGTCGCAGGTCTAGTGTGGAACCTGACATATGCACAGGGAGTGAGCATATTCCAGACTCTGAGGTGGACGGTCTGAAAGCCGGGCTTTGAAATCCATGACCTGCATCACCTGAGGTACAGCCGGCACCGATGGCATGTGTGCCCCAGCGGGCCGTCTCCACCACTTAGGGCTCTAAAAGCTTTGCCACCACTGGAGCAAAGCACTAAGGACCCACATAGAGCACCTGGCTTTCTCGAGATGGAGAAGCAGGATTGTTTCCCTTTAACATGCCCACTAGGTAACGTGTGGATACAAGCATTTTTCCTAGTGTTTAACTCGTATAAATAAGTTCTCTTACATTGCTTACAAACTCAAATTCTTCCATATATTCTAAGTATGGTCATTTAAAAATGTAATATAATTTATACATTTCAGATAATAATCACATCTACAATAACAGATTCTCCAGCAAGTTATCTTTAAATAAAAAAGCCACCTATTTTCCCAACAAGTGCAGAACTTAGTCATAGCTATGCTCTCTGATGCACTAAGCTCACTGCAGGCAGTTTCTGGACCACAAAACATTTATTTATGTGAAAGGACAGGTCTGAAACAAAAACACTAAGAAAACATAGTCAAGCCCAATGTGGGCAATGTAGTGAGAGCTGTCTCAAAATGAAAAACATTGTCGGGGGCAGAGAGCAGGAATGTAATTCAGTGACAAGAACCTGAGTTTGATCTCCATGCCATACAAAAGAATCATTTCTAATAAAAAAGCATGGTGCCCTCTTCCTCTGACTGTGCTGTGTGACATGGCAGCAGGAAGGGGCGCGGGCCATCTCTGCATGGTGAGGGTGACCAGGCACCTGTACTTCCAGGCCCACTGTACCTGAGCTGCAGATGGCTGTGCTGTGCCCTTTTGCAGTTGGTGGTTTCCTTAATATTTGCTGACAAAGAGTCACCATACATAGTCACGGGGTACAGCGGCAATTCCTCACACATATGCATGTGTAACCATCAGAGCAGCTAACCAAGCTCTTCCCTGTGGCTGGGCCTGGCCAACTAATAAACCAGGGGCCTGAAACCGAAGTCGAGAGGCAGAGCTTGGTTACCGGCTCTGCAGCAACCCAGAGCCCCATTATGTAAAGATTTTTCCTTGTCCTGATCTTCTTTAGCCTGCTGTTTTATCTGTTAGATGTTACATCCTGTCCCTTTCAGATTGCTGAGAATTCCTTCACAATGGATTCAGCTCAGCTCCTTGGTTTTATATTCCTTTCACGTTCTGAGGAATCTGCACCTGCACCACTTTCTGCCTTACTCTCCACTGCGGAATAGTTGGAAGTCCAAGGTTTCACTGAAGCCAAACCATAAAGGAAACAGTTCAATAAGCACCTGCCTGGAAAGCACGAAGTCCCAAGTTCATCTCTGGTCCTGCAAACCCCCCACAAAACCCCCCACAACAGTGCAAGCTGGGCATGGTGGCATACATGTATATAGTAGTCTCTTTCGTGGTTCAACTTTCATGGACTCACTGTTTCACGGGTTTTCAAAAAACGTTCATCTAAACTATCACAGATTTTTTTTGCTATATCATGGCATTTTTCAGTACTGTACAATATGTATATGTTGTTAAAATTATGTTTATGAGTCTAGAAAACAGTTAAGAACATTAGAAGTGTTTTTAAACGTGTGAGAAAGGCTTGTAAGAGTGTGGCGGGTTAATAAGGCCTTAAAATGTACATAGATACTAAAATAAATGTAACAGCACTACCTTGCTGACTTTCACTTGTCACAGGGTGCCTGGAACCCAACCTCCGTGGTCAGTGGGCGGCCACTACCATCTCTCAGCACTCAGGAGGCTGAGGCCGTGTCAACCTGAGCGACATGAGCTCAAGGCCAGCCTTGACGACATGGTGAGAACTTGTCCAAAAAAGCAGAAACAACAACAAAGCAGGAAGAAGAGAGAAAATATCTCAGTGTAACTCCAGCAAAATTACTTCATTTATAACAGTGTTTAAGAAGTATTATGAATAAATCTACATCAAAACACAAGGCTATGTCAGTATTTACATGCCACCGTTATCACTGTAATGTTCACCTGGCCTTTTTCTTGAGGACACCCTTCATTCCAGGAGAGGTGTTCCATCAAAAGGGCCACAGTACTTTCAGCACAAGAGGTGAGGCAAGTGCACTGCTCCAGTGGAAAGAAAGGCCCTGAGCTGTTGTTCTGATGGTAAGGATGAAAAAGAGCTCGTGGAAGCCGAAGCTTTGCCCGCAGCAGGAAATGAACCAGTTCACCTGCTCACCACCTAACCAGGGAAGAAGATCTAATTAAGGTGAAGACATTGACCATAAAGGAGATCGAGATTGACACTGAACCCAGACAAGGTGGAACGAATCAAGGAGCGTGTTGAGGAGAAAGAGGGAACCCCGCCACAACAGCAGCGGCTCACCTGGAGTGGCAAGCAGATGAGTGATGAGAAGTCAGCAGTGACTACAAGACTCCAGGTGGCTCTGTCCGCCACCTGGGGCTGGCTCTGAGAGGAGGAGGCGGTCTTGGGCAAGGATGAGTCTTGCCTCCTCTGTACCTCCCTACCCTGTTGCTCATAGTGAAGTATATATTCTGCCACTGGCTGGGAGACATGAGCCGTTGCCTCCTGTCTTGGCTGCCCTGTGTTGTGTATTTACTAGTGGGAAACTGTGAGGCCCCCAGGATGCAGTGTTCCTGGCCCAGTGGGGTTTGGTTTGTAATCCTGTGCACTTCTCTCTCTTATGGCTGTGTCCCTGGTTGCCAATAAAATATTTCCTAGCCTCCTGGGGTGGGGGGAAGAGCTCATGACCAGCTATTAACACCCACAGGAAAAATATTCAACAAATATATCTGTTGAAGCACAGATTTCTTTCTTATCAAAAGAAGGAGGGTTGGTAACTAAACTTACTTGGCAAATTGAAGTTGCTTCACTTTCTGCACATATTTAAAAATAAATATAAAGCATTTGCAGTAATATTGAATTCTACCAGCTGTAAACAACTAATGAAACCCACTTCTGTAAGAAAATTAGGCAGTTTTCAGGTGATTTAGAACATAATTAGCACACATTATCTTCTTAAGGAATCTAGAAGAGCATGCAAAATAAACATATTGTGCATTAAAATTAAAGAAATCTGATTGCTTCTCATATGTGAAAAAAAATCTGTCTCAAGTCACAAGCAAAGGAAGAGGAGGTTGAGGCTGAAGTTCCTGTTGCCCTTTCCCTGTACCTTCCTCTATGTGCCGTTTGACAAGAGGTTGAGCTCACTGATTGGCCAGCAAAGGCCCACCCAGCTTCCCCACATGACTGTGGGGTGGCAGAGCGATTACAGGAAGCCTCTCTGGTTCAGAACTTGAGGGAAAACAACAACCATGAACATGAGTGCGCGTTCTTCTACTCTCTTTTGCCACTAATACTGAATGAACGTAGAGGAGACTGTGGCAGCTTGTGGCAAGGGATCGTGAACTTCTGACTGCCACATCAGGAGGCCACTGGAGGGTATGGCCACTCACTGGCCACACCTCTGACATCCACTGCGCGCACTGTGTGGTGCAGGGGAAGGAACCGGGTCTTGCATGCTCTCCGGGAGTCCGTAGCCGCAGTGCTCCGGCACAGCCCCGGAGCTGCATTCAGCTCTCTTCCCACCAGCACAGGGCGAGCCTGTGCCTGTCAGATATGACGGTGTTCCTGAGCTGCTGCTCCTGCTGCCCTGTCTCAGCTCTGCTGCTGCTTCTGTCACCTGCCTCAAACTCAGCAGACCTCACCTGTCAGGTGACACGCTTGTGAAGCAAGGTTCTCCTTAGCGGGAGGCTGGGCTGCTTGGCAGGTCCTGCACGTTCTGAGTGTGTCTTCGATGCTGAGGCGTGGGGAGGTCAGCCTCTCCTCTCCTTCATCACGAATCGGGGAGAAAGGGAGATGGCTGTCTACTTTCCTCTTGGTATGCTTGCTGATGCGTCCCACCAGTTTTGGTTATGTTTTCCATTCATTTTCACTTGTTTCAAGAAATTTTTAGGTTTCCTTCTTGAATTATTTCATGATCTACTGGCTCATTCAATTTTTAAGTTGCTTTATTGTCATGTATTTGTCTAGTTTCCAAAGTTTTTCTTGTTATTGATTTAAATTATTACTGCAGCCAGACATAGGACCTGGTGGCACACACCTGTAATCCCAGCGCTGAAGAGGCTGAGGCAGGAGGATCACTGCTAGCTTGAGCTCAGCCTGGGCTGCATAACTAGGACAATGCAAGCCCGAGCGACAAAGCGAGACCTCACTTGTTTTGTGGTCTGTCTTACGTTCCATGCTGAGGAATGCATCCTGACGAGAGGAGCTGCACTCTAAAGCTGCGGGCGGGAACATCCTGCAGGTCCCGTCAGGGCCACCATTTCTAATCCTCTGGTTTCCTTCAGTGATTTCATTTCAATGCTCTATCAAGAAAACAGAGTGGTAAGCGCTCCTAAAATTATTGTATTGTAGTGTGTAGCTTTAGGTCTAGTAATGTTTGCTTTATACGTTGCAGCACCCCAGCGTTGGGCACGTATGCATTTATCACTGCTATTTCCTCTCTGAATTGAATTCCTTATCGTGATAAAATGATCGTCCTTGTATCATCTCACTGTCTGTAACTGAGTGTCTGTTCTGTCTGACAATACTACTGTTGCTTTTCTGGCTTTGATTCATGTGGGTTATCTGAGTCTATCTCTCTATTTTCTGCCTGTATTTGTTTTCTTTTCTGCCTTTTTCAATATATCTTTTCTTTTTCTATTAAGTTTATTGGTACATTTCAGGTATGTACCAATGACAATGTGACACAACTGTTACAGGAAATTTGTACCTGTACATGCCATAATAGTTTGATTCTTTTCTCCCCATTCTCCTACCCTCCCTTCAACCCCTTTTCCCTCCATATTTACAATTTCCTCATCATTTTTTCCTTCCTTCATTTCCCCATCCCCTCCCTAATTCCTCTTCCCATTTAAACATTTTCTTCCTATTTCACACATTATTGTACATTTTAGTCCTTATTTCCACTTTTGTTTTCTCACACCAGAGGAAAAAATGCTGTGTTCACAAATCTGTCTAATTTGTTTCATTTAAGAAAATGATGTCAAGGTGCATCCATTTCACTAGAAATGTCTCAAGCTTATCCTTCTTTATGGCAGAATAGTACTCCACTGTATTAAAAAACACATCTTTATCTGTTCATCAGTAAATGGGCATTTGGGCCATTGACAAGACTTGACTATTACAAACTGCCACTGTCAACGTGGTATGCATGTGTCACTGTGGTACAATGCTTTTTAATTTTCTGGGAAGATACTAAGAAGGAGGATCTCTGGGTCAAATCAGACTTCTAATCCTAGTTTTTTGAGGAATCTCCACACTGGTTTCCACAGTGACTGCGCCAGTGTACACTCCCACCAACGATAGACAAGGGTTCCTTTCCCCCAGAGCCCTGCCAGCTTTTGTTATTGATTGATTTCAAGTGTTTGGTAAGAACCATCAAGGGAGAAAAGAACCTCTTTTTGGCACAGGATGTTTTCAGGAGGGGCCTTGAGCTCTTTTCCAACCCCACAGATGGCATCCAAGATAATGTGGATGTCTGATGACCCTGTTCGGATTGATCAGCGGCCCCTAACTCAGGAGAAGATTACAGCAACTCATACTGGTAAATAAACAGCTGATGGTGGGGTGCCTAGAACGTTTCAGTAGCCCTTGGAATACCCCAATTTTTGTAATAAAAATGTAACAGGAAAGTGGAGATTGCTACAGGACTTGTGGGCAGTCAGTTGTACTGTGGACCTATGGGAGCCCTGCAGCAGGGGATGCCCAGTCCTGTGGCTCTTCCTTTACATTTTTCCGTTATGGTGACTCATTTAAGAGACTTTTTTTTTAATCCCTCTCCACCCTGAAGGTAGAAAATGTTTTGTTTTTAGTTTGCCCTCTATTAGTAATCAGGCCCCTGTGCGATTTCTAAGAAACCTTTCATGTTCACTAACCACAATCCTGTCTTTAATACCTGGAATTAGGTCCTCACACTGGATCATTTTGCTACATACACTTTCAATAGAATTTTCAATCTCCTGGATATCTGTTTGAATCTGTTTTATGGATTCTATTTCTTTTATGCATTGGGCATTCATCATTTCCATCATTTTTCTAAACTCTATTTTTTTGAAGTTATCTGCTCTAGAATCACTAAGTATGTTTTTCATTAACACTACCATCTCTAGTTATCTGAGAAATTATTTCTGATTTGACTTTTTCCTAGAGCCTTATTCATTTGCTCTGTGGTTACCACTTTAGAGCATCCAGGTTTCAGGGTTTTCCGCCTTATTTCCCCCTGGGGTTGCCTTTGGTGAGCTGGACATCTGGGGCTGCAACTTGGCTTAGTGCCTTCTCATTTTGCATTTTGCATTTTTGTGCTGTTGCTGTTGTTTCACTCCTGGGTTGATTCTTGTAAACTGTTTGTGGTAAGCACCTTTATTGCTGCTTTCTAGAGCCTTCAGGAGATGACTACTTCCCAGAGGGTGTCCCCGGGTGCAGCTGGCTAAAGGGTTTGGAATCTGTCACAACGTCCTACCTCTTCACTTTATTGGGGATAAGAAGTTGCTGCCTACCTGACCCTGCTTTTGGCTATTTGGAACTGGCCTAAAGTATTGCTTATACCCCTCAAGCAAACTCAGTCTTAGTATACCAGGAAGAATAACTGGTTAGGACTATGTCACTTTGGCTAAAGTGGGACAGTCAGCAATCAGAATAGCATCAAACACAGTCTAGAAAAATGACAAACTGCTGACTAGTAATGTGCCACCCTTAATCATATGAACTAGATTTATAGTTATCTAACAAAATCTAAAATGAACCAGCACATTGTATGCAGTAAGTAATCCTCAATGTGGCAATTTTACCCTCGGGGAGAACATTTTAAAGGGGTTGGGGGATAATAAAGAAATAGAACAAAAAAAAAAGAAGAGATGAGAAGCAAGCATGAAGGACCATGAAAGATCACACTCACTTTGGGAAGCATGTGAAAAGACGGGAGGGGAAGAGAAGGAAAAAATAAGAACAACAGAACAATAACAAATAAACTAGAAACCAAGTCCACACTCATATAAAAACAATCAAGAACAAAAAATAATAATAAAGAAAATTAAAAAAAAAGAAAAAATGTCCACCCCAAAGTATGCCTTTGCACACTGGAGACCAGGCGGGCGAACAAAGCCCAGGTCCATGGAGATCAATCTCAGCAACCCAGTAGCAGCTCCACAGTGGCATACTGGATAATCCCAGCAAGCCTGCACACCTCTTTCCACTGAACTTCAGCCTAGACTCCAGCTGGGCAGCTGGATCCCAACCTGCCCAGCCCACAGCAGCCCCCATGTATCCTACTGGTTTGAACTTGGCTGGGAACTGCTCGACAGAGCCACAGCACTCAGGGACCTGAGCTCAGTAGGCCTCTCTCCAAAATGGCTCCCAGCTAATCACTCTTGCTTAAGCCAAACAGGAATAACTCGCCAGCCGCTGCTTCCACCGCGCCGCTCCACAGGTGCACTCTTCTGTGGAGTCCTACAGGGTCACCAGCAGTCACTGGGGGGCTGTACATTCAAGCAGCCCCTTCCACAAGGTGAGCCAGGTTCAGGGAAGTGCCACCTGTCTTCTCCTCCTCCTCCTTCCTTGTTGAAGTTTCTCCATTCACTCCCCTGTGGACTTGGGTTTTCACGTCAATCCTTCATGGATCTCAGGGACCCATTTCCCTCCTCCTTCTCTGCCTCATGTTGCTCCATTCCAGTGCCTGGACACCAAACCTCAGAGAGGCTCTTCTTCTGCTGCTCACCACTCGACCATCTCAATATGTCCTTTATTATTTTGAAACTAGGCGCTGTAGTCTCTCTTGCCTTCCTGAGCTCATGAGAAGGTGGTGGGGCATGTGAACAGCTACTCACTGTGTGTTGTAGAAATGAGTCTCAGGCACCCCCACCGCTTCTGCCTCACTCTACCTCCTGTCTGGTAATTCTGTGTGAAGTTTCTGTGATTTTCATTCAGTCTGAGGCCTGTGTTTCCTCTAAGCTCTCATTCATGGCTGCATTTGAGTGTTGCTGTTGTTGTTTTTACTTTGAGCAGGATCTTGCTAAGTAGTTCAGGCTGGCTTTGAACACTCCGTGATCCACCACTGGCTGCATCGTATGTGGCAGTGACTCCAACCTTCGGGATTTGATCTGTGAATACTGTTGGTGACTGAGTCTAAGGTGCCCTCTTGCAAGGGAAGGCGTCTGTGCTGCCAGGGGCCTGTGGGTGCTGCCAACTGAGGGCAACTTTAGGTTTTTGCGCTAGGCTTCTCCGTTGCTGTTTTCAGGCTGAGATTCTAAGTGAGGCATTTTATAATTGTAAATTCTAATGGACATTCTCCCTGCCAACACCAGGATTTGAGATGACCAATTTTCCTCCTTTCTTCCAGAGAAGCCAGTGGTTCCACTTCACTTTTATGCCAGGGAAGCAGCTTGGGGCCCCAGCCTGACTGGAGGGTAGAAAGCCCTTGGGCTACCCCACCTTGTGAGATGCTGCATTTGGGGGTCTTGTCCTGCTGTATTCTTTACTCATTGTGCTCCCCTGCCCTTCAGGCTAATGTCCTCACAGGACAGGAAAGTGCTTGACTTTGGGGATGCGTAAGCCTTATTCCCTCCCACACATGCCTGCCTAGTGTGCTCAGGTGCTTCATACACACTTCCTCTGACTGGAGATGCGGCCCCATTGGGACTACAACATGCAAAGGACATTTTGTCTGAGATATGAAATGATTCAATTTTTCTCTGAGAAAAGAACATTTTGACACGTAAATACCTGGGAGAAGCAGTAATAAAAAAGGAACATTAAATGTTTTTATGTAACCATCTAATTCTCAGCAGTACAAAAGAAGCATACTCAGAGTGTTTGAGACAGCAAGGAGATCAATCTGACCATCTTCTTTCTCAGGACTGCCAAGCCATTCTGCCCTGGAATTCTCTGCAGAGCCCAGAGTTGGCTTCTGTGATATTTAACTGGACTAAGATGAACATATGAGAATGTGAGGGCCCCGAGAGTGGCGTGCCTGCCTGCAGCCCCAGCCACTCTGGAGTCTGGCAGGACTGAGACGCTCAGCCTAGCCTGGAGAACTTGGAGAGACCCTGTCTCAAGACAGAAATGAAAAGGCTGGCATTGTACCCTAGTGGTAGAGTGTTTGCCTCACATGTTCTGTCCCCAGAACAGGCTAACCAGAACGTGGCTCCTGTGGCAGTAATTGTTCCCCTTTGTAGTAACCAAAGAGAAGAAAACATACAATACTAAGTATCACTATTCCCAAATCAAATGATTGCTTTAACGCATAAAATACAGTGTTGCCTGCCATAGTGCTGTGTACCTATAATTCCAGCACTCAGGAGGTGAAGTCAGAAGAACTGTGCAAAGTTCAAGACCAACACGGACTACACAGTGAGTTCAAGGCCAGCCCTAAATACATAGAGAGAGCCTGTCTCATAAAACCCAAATCAATTAATCACAACATTCTGGGTCAAATAGTATTTGAAAAAATGAGCTCTCAAATACTGGTGGTGCAAGACCCTTTTTGAGTGGTTACGAATATTCTCATGAAGCTTAAAAATGTATATATGTCATCTGGAGATTGTATTTCCACACGTAGGCTTCATAAAGTCTGTTTCCAAAGTTTTTCTCTCCAGAGGTGTTTACTACTGAATCAGTATTTTGACTTCTGATGGTGAAAAACTGAAGACCAAATCAATGAGGAGAGCTACCATGCAATTAAGCCTTTACTGTGTCCAAACACTGGACGGGTAGCTCATCCAGACCTCAGTCATGATGCACTGTCTAAAAACAACACTGCTTCTCTGCACTGGGTGAGACGCGCTGTGATTGCCACCACACCAGGCCCACAGTGGGGGCTGCAGCAGATGGGTCAGCACCTCTGTCACGTGCCCAGCATGAGGAGCCAGCGCCCACCCCACATGCACTCCAGACTTCAGCCTCAGCAGCAGTGCAGTGGTCACATCATGATGTCCTGGGGGCCAGTGGCTGTGTGTCCATGTCCCATAGGGGGACACTGCCACATGAGTGTTCCACATTACCCAGGCTGCTCCTCCTGCCAGGATGCACTGTACTGCCTGCGTGTTATGGAGCATAGAGGACAGGCAGCCACAGGCCATAGCACAGGTTATAGGAATTGCAGCGCACTTACACAGACACCAGGTAACGGCTCAGGTTATGAGGTACAACTACACTGCAATGTGTTCTAGACCGAGATCTTTCTAACACTTTGGACATGATCTGTATTAAAAAGACAGGGGCTGGGGAGATAGCTAAGTAGAATAAACACTTGCCTGGCAAGCACAACGGCTGTTCAATCCTTAGTTCCGCAAAAAAAAAAAAAAAAAAAAGACAGACCATGTTCCATTACAACCTTGCCTCCCTGGGAAATGCTGAAGGTGCGCTGGTTCCCCGTGTGGCTGGACTGGCTGCTACACTTAGGATGAGTTCTTGTCAGGTGTTCAGGGTGTCTACAGTGCTTTACACACACCTTGGAAACAAAGCTCAACAAAGTGTTTAACTGTGGTCCCTGTGATGTACTCTTTCATATTCATCCTATTCCACTCCATCCTCAAACTTCTAGGGCTGTCTGCTTCTCCTTAGTTTCACCTTGAATTCACAAGCCTTGATTAGAAAGCAACCCTGGAAAAAGCCATGGTCCTTGCAATGCCACAGTCTCCACAAGGGGCACCAGACCCTCCAGGCAGGGTCGTAGCTCTGGGCAGGGCTTGAGCCTGGGAACCTGGGTCCAGCGCAGGACTCAGTCTCCCCACTAAATGGCCAGACACGGCAGCCCACCCACCCATGGGCACAGGTGGTTGGAGGTGGTTGCAGCGGAAGACCCGAGAGTAACGGGAAGGCTGCGTGGTGATGAGGGTCCAAACGGCAAGTCAGGGAGCAGAAACCACAGGCGGACGGCAGCTGTGGGAGGCAGGCAGCAGGTAGGGAGGGTGAGCAGCAGAGGGCCTGCTGACCCTTCCTTATCTGTCCCAGACCTGGCTGCCAGGCCCCTGGAGGCCTGGATGCCGGGCCACTCCTCCCTGTGCAGTAGGTGCCTCGTACAAAGAATCAGCTGTGAAGTATCAGGGAGGAAGGGAGAAAGGAGAGAAGCTTCCACTGTGTACCTTTTTGCAAAAGCAAACTACTGAAGTCCCACTAACTTAAATTTGTTTAAAATGTATGAAGTGTGATCAAAATGCATGGTGAATGTTTAATTTTAAAAAATTTATCCCAGTACAAGGCCAGGAACCCCTCTCCAAGTCCCCTCACTGCAAATTCGCTCACCCTACCCTTCCTTGCTCCACTGTCTGAGGCAGCTGAGTCCTCTTTCCCAAGTGTCCTTCACTGTACTCTCATGGCTGCTCCTCCCTGTCCTGCATTGATTGAAATACTTTCCTTTGCGTGATCAACGTGACCTTGGGAAGAGCCAGAAGTTGCCTGGTGCCAGATCCAGCAAATGAGGACGCAAAGACTTCACTGCAGCGTGGGTGTGGGGCCAGTGTCCTGCCCAGCACAGGCATCACAGGGGAGAGACACCCAGGGATGCTGAGGCCCAGAGCAGTGGGCAGAGTCACCTGTGACATGTGCTCCAAAGAGGCTTCTGGGCGGGCAGGGCTCAGGCCTCCTGCTGCAACAGCATGTCTCCTACTGGCTGGAGCTCCCATACCCACCTGGCCTGTCTTTGAGAGATGGTGTCAGGCCACATGGGCAGTGCCAGTGTGCACAGCAACAGTGGAGGGACAGTTCACCTCTCCTACTGCCCCAACATTGGCACCTTGAGCCCAGGAGACGTGGGACAGAAGTAGGACCATGGCCCTGGCACTGCAATTAGATGGGTGCAGGTCCTGGGGCCCCTCCATCCCAAGGCCCATGAGCAAGACGACCTGCGACCCACACAGGTCACCGGGAAGTCCCCAGGAAAGGTCCTAGGTTGCAGGCACTGAAGAGGGCAGCAGAGGACTGTGCTGCAATCATACTAACTGGGCTGAGCTGCTAGTAAAAGATGATGCTTGGTGTTTTACAACCTACTCACGCTATTGCTGAAAGCCTGGCTTCTCCAACAGCAGTGGACACTGCTCTCAACCTGGAGCTGCAGTTTGCACAGTGCAATTAGACTGTAAAGTGTGCTCATTTAACTGATTCTCAAATATGAGCAAACGGTTTCTGGAGCAGGTGAACAGCAGAAGCGCTGTGCCAGTCCCAGAATGGCCCAGCAAGAGAACCCACAAGAGACACCCTGTTTCAAAACTCAAACAAGATGCAACAAAAAGTTCATGTCTTGGAAGTAGGAAAGATTGAAGCACAGGTACTTTGTCAATTTTCGGCTAGAAATCTTTATGTATTTTTAAATTCAGCGCTGCGGGTTGAACCTGAGGTGCTCTACTACTGAGCTGCACTCCCAGCACCTGACACCCCCGAGGCAAGGTCTCACCAAGCTGTCCAGCCTGGCCTTGATCTGCAGTTCTCCTGCCTCAGCTGCCCACACAGCTGGGGTCACAGGTGTGCAGTGCCAGTGTGCACAGCAACAGTGGAGGGACAGTTTACCTCTCCTACTGCCCCATGGCTTGAACCATGTTTCTAAGAAAGTTTAGGAGAAAAAAAGAGAATGACATCAGCTACTACATGATTTCACTCAAGAGCCCTTTGATTTGATTTGCTCTTTGGTGGGTTCTGTCTGTTTTTCCTGTAAACTCACTGTGGCGCTCAGGCCCCAGCACGAACTGAAGAGAAAAGCAGCCAGCTGAGTGCCAAGCCCTTTGCCTGACATGGTCCCCTGGCAGGGAGGGGCCCAGGCACCCAGGACTCCCACGGCCTTCCAGTCCCTATTTTCTTAGGGCATCAGTGATCCTCAGTGCACACCTTCATGCCCTCGGCCTGTCCTTGGCCGAGGAGTACCTCGTGGTGTCTGTGGACTCTGCCCCTGCATTGCTGTTCCCTGTAGGGTGAGGACCCAGATCTAGGGAGCTCAGGCTGAGGTCTAGCAGGGACCAGGGTACCCCAACTGCTGCCCTGAGATGAGGACCCCTGGGGACTGTGGAGGAGGAACCTCCTCAGCCATTGACTTTTTAAAAAAATGTATTTAGTATAGGGTCTACAGGGTCTCACTACACAGATCAGACTCGTGGCGATCCTCGTGTTTTCAGCCGCCCAGGTGCTGTGATCACAGGGGCACACCACCACGCCCAGTCTCACTCACTATCTCAGCACACCCCAGGAGGGGGGCCAGCACAGCACACTGGGGATCAAACCTGGGTCCCTGAGCCTGCATAAGAGGCACTTTAGTCTGCTAAACTATCTGGCTGGCCCCTTGGAGCCTCCTCAAAAGACATTCTGGGCCCACTGGTTTTGAGTGCCAGAACAGCTCTGTTCTGCAAGCTAGATGAGGCCAGGTGTGCACTCACCCTATCCCTGTCCCCGTGGATAACGAATGGGTTCATGATGCTGTGTGGCCCAACTTCCAGCCTCTCCTTGCCTCAACTAAGCACCTCTTCTCTGGGGTCTCCATGTGGAAGGCTTGATTTGGGGTTTTTGCAAGGGGAACAATACAATACAGGTCACATTTTATAAGAATGTTTTATAATGAATCACCTAAAGAATCCACACACTAAAGACCAAAGAATTCAGCTGATGGCTGGATCCCACAGCAATGTCCTGCATGAGTCCAGATGACGCCCTAGAGCCCATAAAAATGTCTCATGAAGGCCTGTTTCACCGATCTGCACTGGGAAGGTTCAAAGGTCAGTGGTGGAAGCTAGAAAGCCTGTGCCAGTGGGATGAAGAATCTGTGTTAACAGGCTGGGGGATCTGAATCGGAGCCAGAAAGCAACACAAGGTGTTACAGTTTGTGTCTAGATGTCCCCCAAAGCCTCATGCAGTCATGGGGCAGCTTCTGGAGTCTGGGATTGATTCTTGATCCAATGCTGGGATTAGGAGTGTGAGTGCCCCTGGGCAGATACTCTGCATACAGATGTAAGGAAGGGGGGAGAGGCTAGCTAGCTGCCAGTGCTGCAGCCCCTCTCTTTGCTTTTTTTTTTTTTGGCACCAGGGATTGAACTCAGGACCTTGTGCTTGCCAGGCAAGCACTTATTCCCCTGAGCTATCTCCCTGGCTCTCCCTTTGCTTTTTGCTGCTGCACTGAACGGTTGCTCTGTCATGTGCCACTCTGCCTTGGAGGCAGCTGAGTATGGAATGAAACCTCCACCCACTGTGAGGTAAATAAACCTTTCCTTCCTTAATTCTGAGTGTTGGATATTTTGTCCCAGCAATGAGAAAAAAGTTAACTGACACAAAGTAAGCACGAGAGCTCTCCCAAAGGTACCACAGCCATCCTCAGCAACAGGGAGGTCTCCAGCTTCTCCAAGAATGAAGAATGCTGAGGTCCCTCAGGAAAGCCAAAGTGGCAACCTCCTCCAGGAGACTGAGCGGTGTACCACCTTTCCTCCAAAGCCAGGAAAAAAAGACCAGAGCTCCCCCAAAGTAGAACCATAGCCATTCTTAGTGACAATGAAGTCTCAAGTTCCTCCTCCAACAAGAACAGCCAAATTCATCAGGAAAGCCAGCAGGACAAAGTCCTCTAGCAGAGTGGCCCAGGAGACCCAGCAGCTCCCTGCCAGCTCCACCAGCTTCTCCAGACAGCTTCCTTAACAGCCTCCCAGCCACCTCTCCAGTTCTGCAGCCCCCCCCCTTTTCTTTGGCAGAACCGGGGATTGAACTCAGGCCTTTGCGCTTGCCAGGCTAGTTCTGCCTCGTATGCTGCTGGCAACAGTCCTCTCAGATGGGCCTCCCACACCCAGCACCATGCTAGCTCAGTTCAGCTGGCTGTTACCAGCTGACCACCAGTTGCAATCCACCACAACTCGCCAGGGCGCTCCCTGCCCCAGGAGCGAGTGGCAGCCTCCACGAACCTCACAGTGCCCACTTCTTGGCCCTCGTCACCCCTTATGACAACCACCACACGGAAGGTTTGCCCAAGACACACAATCCAAGGGTGGTGGTGCTGGGTTTTGGGGCAGACACGGTGGAACACCAGGCTGAGGTACTGCTTAGGTTAGCTTTCAGCTTCCACGCTGGTTTCACGAGTCTGGCCTCCCTGGGTCACAACCCCCAAATTCCCAAGAGTCAACATCGCCAAGGGATAAAGTTGAAAATGCTGACACCCCTAAAACCACAGCCCACTTCCTCCGCTAAGAGGATCAGAGGGCTGCACACGGGGGTTGATGTCATTCTCTTTTTTCCCCTAAACTTTCTTAGAAACATGGTTCAAGCCAGGTGAGGCACTGCACACCTGTAACCCCAGCTGTTTGGGCGGCTGAGGCAGGAGAACTGCAGATCAAGGCCAGGCTGGGCAGCTTGGCAAGACCTTGCCTCAGGGGTGTCAGGGTGCAGCTCAGCAGTAGGCTCTTCGGGTGCGGGGGCGGCAAGGCCGGCGAGGCATCCGCCAGGGGCGCGCGGAGGTGGCCCGCGCGACGCAGCTGCCTCGGCCTCGCCGCGACCCCCTCTAATGTTGAGTTTCTCTTTGGCTTGGAAAACCTTCCCCACGGCCTCAAGTTCCCCGCTCCGGCCAGCAGGGCGGCTTCCAGGGGCTGGCTGGGAGGCAGAGGCAGAGGCAGGACGCCGCGAAGGGCGCGCCGGCTCCGGCCGGTCCGCCGACCGCGCCGACAGGGCCGCAAGGGCGCAGGGGCGCGGCTCCCACCCGGGCGGCTCCGGGTTCCCAGCCGGAGGCGCGGACCACGTCAGGACTTCTCCAGCTCTCCTCGCGAGGGCACCGCACGACGCCCCATCTCCGCAACACGCAGCCCTGGGCATCGACCTCGCCACGAGCCGCACGAAGCCGTGCTGCGGCCCGGACCGCTGCTCCGGCTAGCTGGCGTCGGCGGCGCGGACTCTCAACCGCGGCGGAGGCGAGCCTGCGCGCGCGCGGGTATGGGCGGGGGCTGCCGGCGGGGCGGGGCCCGAGCGTGTTATGGGCGGGGCCTGCCTGCGGGGCGGGGCCGGCCCGAACACGTTGTGGGCAGGTACGGGGGGCGGGGCCCGAGCGCGTTGTGGGCGGGGCCTGCCGGCGGGGCGGGGCGGCCCGAGCGCGTTGTGGGCGGGCACAGGCGGGGCCTCGAGCGAGAGCGGGCGGGCAGGCGAGTGTGAGGCCAGATTGCGCCGGCCGCCCGCCCGCCCGCCACGCGGCGTTTCCCCGCTGCGGCGGACGGGGCGCGCGGTGACGCGAGCGCGGCCGGCATGGAGGGCTTCTCGGCGCGGACCTACGGCACGAGCGCGCCGGACCACAGGCCGCTGTTCGGGGAAACGTCGGCGCGGGTGAGCCGGGGCGGGCCGGGCCGCGGCCTGCGCGGGAGCCCGGGGCCGTTACGCGGGGAGCGGGCCTGGCGGGCGGGCCCGGCGCGGACCGCAGGGTGGCTCGGGCACGGAGCAGAGCAGGAAGTTTCTGTTCCGGTGTGGTCCTGGCCGAGAGTCGGGGTGCGGACTTCCTGACACGAGAACCCCAGGGAGCGGGGGCGCAGCAGTCACCCAGCGCTCGCAGCCCAGGACCAGCCGGGAGCCGCGGACTCGCTCCGCACCACTGGACAGACCCCAGCGACGCCGGGTCTGCGGGCGGGCGGGCGGGCCGGCCGGGCCGAGCACCGCGCTCCGAGTGCCCCCGGAACCCTTCCCTGAACTTTGCGGATCTAAATATGCCTCTCACAGTGCAGCTTGTGTAGTCCAAGCGTGCATTGCTTAGGCAGCTTCAGGGCGTTGTAATAGTGGATTCTGCTCCTCAGGGGAAAAAGTAAAGGATATATACTATATATATTCTGCAACTCCAGAGCTCTCCAAATTATGCCCCGTAGCTCGCGGTGAGGCTGGCAGGGTCATTGGATTTGGAGGAAGTCCATAAATGAAGAAAGGAAAATGACCCAGGTCTGAAGGTGGGAGAAAACATGCTTCCAGCGAACTAGGGCCAGATCTGGCGAAGCACCCATCCTTGTTTACAGCAAATGAAGCTTTTAACCCAGTGTCCGAGGTGGGCAAGGCACAGGAATGACGTCCCAATAAGCCGAAAGGATGATGCCGGCCGTGCAGGGGCTCTCTTGGGGACTCTGAGACACCCCGCAGTGGCCCAAGGATGTGGGTGTCCATAGCTTTCCTCTTTCCGATGCCTGGAAACCAAGCACAGTGGCCACTCGATGCAGAAACTTTTAGTAGTGAGCTTTTGAGGCGGAAACAGAAAGGGAAACCACGTCTCCTCTCCAGAGGCAGAGCTTTTTAGAATTGTATTTGTTCTATAATTACAACATGTGTCTGCAGTTTTAGGTGTACCCCCTGACTTTAGGGTGGAGGGCATGGAAGCTCAGAGCAGAGGGATTTGAAGAGGAGTGTTTCCTGGTGCTGGCGGCCAGATCCCTTTGTGAGCTCCTATTGCTAGAGAACCAAGAAAGCAGCCAGGAGGGTGTTTGTGCCTTCACGGCCGGGTTCTCTCTGGCAACACCCCAGCTGTCTTCTGAGAGTGCACGGTGGGTTGAAGAGTAACTGATTCCTGGGCCTGGGCCAGTGCTTCTCAGAAATCACATCACTCCTGCTCTCTGGGGGAGTGGCTGAGGTGTGTGAGGAAAGCTCAGGGCCCTGTGGGTGGGCAGGAGCAGCCTGGTGGCTATGGTACAGGACAGCCATCTTCCCTATCCTGTCTGCACGGGGCAACGTTGGCCACTGAGATTCAGACTTAGGCTTCAGCGTAAGGTTTAGGGGCAACTCTCAGATGTGGCCAGTGACAGGCAGTGATATGTAAGTGACTTGACAAAAAGGTGAGGCATTCCTCCCCACATCCCTTGGTGCTGTTGGAATGACACAGTGTTGGAGCCTGGTGAGGATGCCCAGTGCTTTGCTCATTGTCAAACCATTCCCAAGTTTGGCACATTGGAACACTTCTTTCAGATGAAAAGCAAATGTGGTACAGAAACTGAGATAATAAATGTTTGATGTTTCTAAGCCCACAGTGTTACCTAGCATTTTCTAAACTAGCATTACCTGATAGAAATATAATGTGAATGATATATGTAATTTAGAATTTTTTAGTAGCTTCCTTAAAACATAAAGAAACAGCTGAAGTTAATTGTAAAACTTTATAAAACCCCATGTATTCAGCATTTCAACCTATCGATATAATGTTTAGATATTTAGATACCTTTACTCTGTTGTTACTGAGCCTTTGAGACCAGCATATCATCGGCCCACCTTACTTTGGATTAGCTGAACTTTAGGCCTCAAGACCCTGGGGCTCAAGCGGTGCTGTTCTTTCTCAGTCTGCTGTGGAATTACTGTTGGGATGGAGAGTGCTTGTGAAGCGCTGCCGTGCTGCAGGATCTCTGGAAGCTGTAACAGCCCCTGCAACTGTTGCCTTCACCGTGATGGGTCCATGAGGCTGTAGAGCATTCCTTCCTTCCTGGTGATGTGAACAGCTTATCACCAGCATGGTGCCTTGCCCTACCTACCCTCAGGAGTGCTGCAGGCAGATTCTCCAGAGCTTCGGAAAAACCACTTAGGCCTGTCCTCCTAGCTTTCCAACCCTCTTCAGCAGAGCTTGAAGTTGGAGCTGTCTCCCCATCTGTGTGAGGAGGCCATCGTGTTCTTGGAGCTGCATCTGACACAGGGTCTGCAGTCCACTCTGAAAACCTGGGGTTCCTGGGGAGGAAGCCCAGCAGTTAGTTCCCACAGCTGGGACCCACCAGAAGGGGCGCATGAACCACTGGTATGTCCTAGTGAAAATCAGCTTCCTGTCCACTTGCTCTGATGTTCACAGGCCATGAAGTAAGTGGCCTTGTACCCAGGAAGGGAGTGATGGCTGCTGTCCTATCACCCCTTTTGGGATGTGATGTGTGCGGAGTGACTTTGCCCTGCAGCATGGCCCTGAAGTTTTCCAGCAGACAACATGGAGAAGGCAGGAACATGGATGGGCCAGTGAGCAAGCCTTGAAGCTGAGATGTGGTTCCTGGAGCAAAATGTGCTTCTGGCAGCCCAGCCTCAGGAATGAGCCAGTGAATAGCAATGGGAAGTACACATCTTTTCCTGACCAGTAGTACTGCTCAATTAAGAAACAGCTGTGGGTAGGGCCCTGTACCTGCTGACCCCCAAGGCTCCCACATCCCCAGAGCAGGGCCCCTGTGGCCCAGGCACAGGGCATGGTCTCTCCTCTCTCACAGCCCACCTGCCAGTCTTGTCTAGTGTCTTAGGCTGGAGAAATAACATACGTCTGCCAGATTCTGGGACTTATTTTCCTCCCTCTTCTTCATCAAGCCTGGGTTGGTGTGGCCCACAGGCCCTTTCCATGTGGATGGCTCTGCAGTGTGGCTATAGCAACAGAGAGTGCGGGCTGACCTGCTCGGGCAGGCCCTCCGCTCAGGGCCTTCCCCCACCAAGCCAGCTTCTGTCCACGCTTCCTCCTGCTGGCCTAGACATCCACGCTCCATGAGAGCACAAGGCTCATGTGGCCCAGTGGAGGGGTGCTCTGTGCGTGTGGGGCAATGGCCTCCCCAGCTTGTGGTTTTGATGTATCTCAAGTTGGAGGTAAGAATATACCATCCCCAAAAGGTAGCCCTCATTCTCAGAACCTTCTGAAGCAACAGAAACACAGCCGGGGTTCACAAATCTGGGTGCTCTGGCTGTCAAAACAGGAAGTGGTGTCTGAAGTGAGCACTGAGGCAGTGAAAGCCATTCTCACCTTTCCTTCCTGTGAGCTCTTGTGTAGCCAGCCATACAGCATCTGGTGGTCTGAAGACCCACAAGAACTCCTGGCCTCAGGAGCAGAGGGCCTGAAACATGGGGCGTTTGATGGTCTGTGGGCCTTAGCTGGTCTACCAGGTTGAGTCACTTTCCTTGTGGTCAGTCTACAGTCTGTGTCTAGATACAGTGACCACTGCATGAAATACCAGCGTATATGGTATCAAGAGAAAAGGGTTTTGGTTTCTGGTGTCAGAGGCTCGGTGTGTGGTTGATTGGTCGGGTCAGAAGCATCATGGTGAGGAAAGCCGTTCACCTCAAGGTGGTCGAGGCAGAGAGCAAATGGTGGCCAGAGAAGCACAACTTTCAGGGGCTCACTGCCAGTGGTTACCTTCCTGTCCCAGGCATTGCCAGCGCATATGCAGCTCTGACCTTATTGTGGGTGAATCCATTCACCCATGACCCCGTTACCTTCCCTCAGCCCCACCTTGGGGTAGCTTGCCTGCCTGGCACACATGAGACTGGTGCTAGGGGGGAGTTGACCTGTAGGATCACCCCCCAACAAAGTCCCCACCTTTGGACATGTGTGGGGGCACATTTTGATCTGACCCCTCACTGGGACTATGTTTTCTGAGCTGCTGTAAAGGTGTGTGGGTGACAAGTCTGAGTGTCCCTGGGGAGGGTGGGAGCCCTTAAGTTTGGGGTTGTCGCAGATTTGGGGCCAGATGTAGGCTAAGCTCAGCTGCCCTTTCAGCTCTGTGGAGCTCATCTCCATCCGTGCAGTAGAAATAGTACTGACACCATCTTGGTAGCTACCACTTTTGGTCCATCAGCCCTGAGCCTGTAGTAGGGGGCTTATGTAGACTTTATGTTCTCCTCTGCCTTCATTCCTACCCCTGCAACATCTGACCACTGCACAGAGAAACTAAAACTAAGGCTTACACATTAAGTAAAGCCAGGTGTGGTGGTGCACACCTGTGATATCAACACTTAGGGAGAATGAGCTCTACCCAGGCAACTTGGCAAGACCTGGTCTTGAAATAAAACGTATAAAGAAAGGTGAGGATATAGCTCGGTGTGAAGGCCCTAGGTTCAGTCCTTAGTAACACACAAGTAGGAGCACACAGAGAACAGAGAACTTGCCCGGGGAAGGGGGGGTATCTGCTGGGGCTGGGCACCTGGGGCTGCTTCCAGTCACTGGTCTGATTTCCATACATATGTCTCTAGTGCCTGTGCCATCAGGATAATCTGGGGGAAGGATGTGCACACAGTGGAAGCCTGTGAGGAGGAGCAAGTGGCTCTGTCAGCTCCTCCAGGTAGAGATAGATGCTTGCAGTGGAGGGGCTGTGGCATGCGCTGTTCCCCAGGTCTTGCCTCATCCTCTGCCCCAGCACCATTCCCAGTTTACTCCCAAGAGTCTTGAGATTGTCATTCCCATAGCAGAGCTCACTGGGCACTGTGCCAGCCAGTAGGGCGAGGACCTCCTCGCTTTCCACACTTTGGCTGTTGTCCTGGTGGCCTCTGGGGACAGCACAAAGAAAGAAGTCAACTTAACCCCATGGGCACGCCCTGTGTTTACGTCCTCTCCCAGGGGTAAGTACCTTTGGGACATCATCTCTGTCCTCACCAAGCCAAGCCTGGCTTGTAGGACATGGAGCCTCTCTGCAACAGGCAGAAACAAAAGCAGACCCTTTTGAAACTCAGCCTATAGTTTGTAGTATCAAAATCCTTAAGTTTGAGAAATGCAGAACTTGGAGGCAAAATTATAGGATATGCTGGGGTCTGAATCTCTTGGTGGGGGCCCCATGGCAGAAAGGTGTGCCCTTTGAGCTTTAGGCTTATTTCTTTTTTGGGAGGGAGAACAGGTACTTCAGGAGCTAGAAATGAGGTACTGAGTACACTGGGCCAGGCTGTGTTTGCGTGGTGTGAAGCAGGGTAGCTCTGTGAGGGTGGCTGTCCAAGGCTTTTTGCTGGGCTCATTGCTAACCTGGCCTCATTTTGATTTCCTTGTCACCACATCTCTTGGGGGCTTCCCAGGACAGAGCTACATCAGTGATGGCATTGCCACTCCATTCCCTACAGAAAAGGCCGGGGGCCTGCCCCTTAGCTCAGTTCTTTAAGTGGCTGCTTCAACAAAGCTGTCAGGCTCAGGTTGCTGTGGTTCGATCCCTACAACACAAGCCAGCCAGTCATGCCTTGAAGGCATTTGGAAAAAAAAAAAAAAAAACACACAGAAAAGGTCTTGCTCCTTTGACACTTCAGGATGCCGTTGAGCCTATGGCCAGAGATGGTTGGTGACTTCAAGTCGGAGCTTTGGGGGTCATAGACTGCAGCAGGCATGGTGCGGGCCAGGCTCAGAGGGCAGAAAGGAGAGGTAAAGGTTGGAGAAAAGAGGCACAGGAGACTGGGGAGAGGGGGAGGAGGTTGGCATGAGACTTCCAGGGCACACATACCTCACATAGAACGTATGACAGAAGTGGCTGTTTCAGGCTGACCCGGAGCAGGGGTGGCCATGCTGTCATAGTCCTCTTAGCCCAGGGCAGCTGGACATGGCCTGCAGCAAGAGCCCAGGCACAGGGGAGGCTGAGTGGTCAGTGATGGCCTCCTTGGCATACGCTGTAGGGGTGGAGTGCAGAGGGCATCTGGGGGCTGAAGGATGACCTGTGCAGGACTGAGTATGCCTGGGGAGGATGTGGCCCCCCAGAGCCACCTGTAACCCTATCTGACAAAGACTTGTGCAACTACAGCAGCCTTCCCAGTGTGGAAGTGATGTGCCTGTAGATTGTCTGCTAGAGCACTACTTTGCTTTGCTCCTTCTGGGAGGCTGAGGGGTCCCACTGAAGGACAAATCCCTCTGCTGGAGCTCAAAGATGTTCCTGGAAGTCGCTGATTGGTGCTGGGCAAATGACAGCTTTGTGCTTAGGCAAGTAAGACCTGGGCCCCAGAGCGTCCTGTGCTCACTGTTGGCATCTCCTTAAAAGCAGCAATTTTGTCTAGGAAGCAGCTGAGGTCCTGCTGGTTCTCTGCCCCACCACAGCACGTTCCTTAGATTGCAGGATAGGGTGGTAGCCTCGACTGTGCTGCTGTTGCCTGTCCTGCAGCAGCAAGACCGCATGCAGCTGTGACAGGCCAGGCTGAGACATTGTCAGGAACATTGGGCGTTTCTGCCTGATGATTCTCTCCTGTAACTAACATCCTTGGAGTGCAACAGGGGCCTTGCATGGGGAAGGAAGACGAGTCTGTCTTCCCACTGCTAACCCTTAGGGGGACACAAGCTGGCATAGCAGGTGCCAGACCTGAGTGAGGTGACCACTGGGGCTGACAGGAGTAGCTCATCCTGAAATAGGTGCCTGGGCTGTGTCCGGGAAGGATTTCTGGTGGAGGTGATGTTCATGTTGAACTCTGAAGGATGGCATTCAACCCTCCTGCCTCCCAAAGCACTCTTGGGAACTATGACCTGGACATCTCTTACAGTCCAATGTAAGAAATTACGTTTTCTACTTATACAAACTCATGCGATACAATCTTTTAAAAGAGTCAGGAGAAGGTCGCATCATTTAATGATTGATCTAGTATGATTATTTTCATTACAGAAGACTTAAAACCCAATTGCATAGCCTACTTGGCTGTTGGGAATGTTAGACCAGTATACCCTTGGAACAGGAGGGCACTGGAGTCCTGCAGTTCCACCTTATTTGGGTACTTACCATACAGTGTCACAGTAAATTGCCCTTTCAGGTGCAGGAGCAATATTAGCCCAAGTTGCTTTTTTCGTTTGCCAAGCATTCACAGGCAGATTTGTTCTTACTATAGATTTAGCAACCTCAGCATACAGATATCTTAAGAACTTCCACCATTTTACTTAAAACAACTTCTGGCTTTGCTTTGGCACATCTGAATCATCTGCTCACTGATGTGGGGACTTGGGGGCACTGTTAAGTTCAAGAGTTATGTAACACAGGTAATGTAGTACCATAACCACCAGTCTGATAACCAGCATGGCTACCAAGTGCCTGGCTGGTAGACAGTATGGTCAGCACAGAGACCATGTATGGAGCTGCACAGCATGAGGTTCTATCATGCAAAGGCTTAGGAGTTGCTTTTTAGGGGGATTTCCCATTTAATATTATGGGCCACTGTGGACCACAGCTAAATGAAACTATTGAAACAAGACCAGACCAGGGGTACTACTGTACTAATTCATTTTAAATCTGGACGTTCTCTTAGGCAGTGTGTGTGGGGTGTGTGTGTGTGTGTGTGTGTGTGTGTGTGTGTATGGGGCACTGAACTCGGAGTGCTGAGCTATTCCTTCATCCCTCTTTGTTCATTCATTATCATTTTGAGACCAGATCCAGATTGCCAAGATTGTCGTTGGGCTTGTGACCTTCTGCCTTAGCTGCACGACCAACTGAGATCCCACATGTATGCCAGCAGGCTGGGCTCCTTGTAGACTTTTAAATAGTCTCTAAAACTTTGGAAGTTTTATCTTGGTCTTTTTATTGTTGCTGAAGTGACTAGCTTCATTGTTTCACACAAGCCCCTAAGTTCATTTTGGGAGCTATCATGGACACAGTAATCTGTTAACATTCTAAACTTTGTAGAACTGGGATGTTCTGGCAAGCTGAGGGTAGATGCTGGCTCTGGATATTTGGGATGCTACTGCACATTTCAGTTACTACTGCCTGAGCTTCTGAGCTTGAGGTTCTCTATCTAATAGCGAGATACTGACCAGTGGCTTAGGGTTTCCCTGCTTTATAGGCATTACAGGAGGTGTGCTTCTCCAGCCCAAGTGCAGACTGCAGCTGGTGATTCGCAACTGTACATGGTTAGAATGGGGAAGTACTAGGTAGCATTTAGGCCAGTCTTATTTGATAGACCAATTTGGGTTAAAGAGTCAGTTTCTGGTGACATAAATGGCCAGTGGCATTGTGAGATAACCTGGGTCTCTTGACTATAACTTCAGAGCCCATATTATTAGTGTGAGGGTTCTTGGACCTTTCACACTGCTCACCTGGCTTGTATCTGCGTTGGATAGGAGGCTGTGCCATTCCCTGGCTGGATGGCTGTAACAAATGAGCATGATCTATTTTTTTTTTTTTTTCCCTTGCTTCACAGGTAACTTTCTACTACCCAAGAACAAACTATTGGCATGTATGACTTTTTCTCCTTCCTCATTTCCGCAGAAGACAAGGATTCTTCAGGCCTCAGCAGATTTTGCCATTTTGCCTTGCCTCTGTACTCTTCCTCTTGGTTCTCTAAGTGCTAACCCCAGCTATTTCCATTTGCCCCGTTTCCTTTGCTAACAGCAATCCTTCTGTTTTTCCTTGGGTCTTTGTAGGATTCCTCTTCATGAAACACCATTCTTTACCTTGTTCTGATCTGAAGGTCCTCCTTCACTCTTCCATAGTTAGCTGCTCCTTGATCTACATTCATGGTTATGTCCACAGTGGTGGACCTGAAGCTAAGTTTTTGGCTAATAACAAGAAAATACTGGCCTAAGAAATGCATATGCCACATGCAGATTATTCATCTCACCTGGTAGGGCCCAGAAAGGGACATTAGAATAACTTAATCTAGAAAGCAGGCAGCGAGTTTAAAGTTTATATATTCTTACCAGAAAGATTATGCTTCTGAGGTCATTCAGTAATTTAGAAAAGGCCAACTGTGTGTAAATCCTTACACATAATAGGCTTTAAAGTAGGTTTTTTGAGGTGTCATCATCTAGACCAGCCAGCAGCAGCTTCTAGATTGCTCTACTAAGAAATACACATGCGATTTTCTCTGCTGGGGAAAGCAAGGCTGACACTCATTTTCATCACTTACTGGCAAATGGGACCTTAGCCAAGTTCTCAGTTTCTCTGAGCCTGTTTTGCCACTGTAAAAGTCATTACTATTTCATCTCAGGATGTTTAAGAAAAGAATGTGGAAGCTCAGGGATAGGTACTACTGTCTCACTGTTACCACCTTTTCTACTTGCTTTCATCCTGCTGGATGGCTGACTGTGGTCATTTACACCTAAACTTCTCCCTGGCCCCACTGAACTGCTGAGGTATGCAGACCTTTGCAAACTTGTCCAAATCCTTGGAGCTCCGAAAGCAGGAATTCTTACATCTCAGAATATACCAGATGATCACTTTCCTCTGTGGCCCCATAATCTTGATCGGAAAATTTGGGACACTACTTAGTAATAGGATGTCACAGTACAGGTTCTCTTATGTCCTGAGTCCTCACTGACCTTGCAGGGCTAGGGCCAAAATGTTGCTTATCATTGTACAAACTTTTTCTCTAATTTTTTTGGTCTGCAAACATAAGTTGTTAACCTTCCAGAAGAGAAGCTTAATGATATTATTACCCTGTAAGATCGGCATTTGAGATTAACATCACTGTCTGTATGAATATCAAATGCCTTAGACATAACAAGGAACAGGTATTTTCCATCATTCAGTGATATGCTAAACTTTAAATCCCTACAGAATGTGAAAAAATAGTAAAAAGAAAAAAGAAATAAACAATTACATATTTTTACACAGAAATTTAGAAATCTAACCATATGCAACATTGTAGCAGGACAGTCCTATGACTTTTTTTTCTCTTTTTTTTTTTCCATAATTTGATTGAGAAACAAACAGCAATGAGACAGTTTCAAATCAAATTGGTAAGACAGTTTCAATAATTAACACATTGCATACTGTCTTCCTAGTGGTTATTTATTGTACAAGATACAGACATGATATCCTATTTACAAACACTTTTAGAAGAAATCCCTCTATTCATTGAATTAAGAGAATGTAGCTGTATATCTATCCTAACCATTTTGAATACACAGATACAAAATGGTCATTCATCTGTATCCCCTTTTTTTAATTCCATCATTTAAATATTATAGGTGTGTGAACTCAGCAAAATACTTCATTAGTCCATAATAGCATTGGGTCTTCCACTTGACTGGCAGCGTCAGAAGTTGTTGACCTGAGTCCCCTATAGCTCAACATAACAACATGGCTTTACTTCTTGTACTTCATTTTTATACTTTTCTGCTGGATGGTTAAGACCAAGATAAAGCAAGATTACGTAACAAGAATTGTAGCTTTTGTATCTGATAAGGTCGGTCAAATCCCCTCAGGATTTATCCGGAGACCCTGTACCTCAGTTTGTAGATCCTTTGTTACTGTCAGCCATGTGGATGAGTCATGGCCATTGCTTGGCCAGTTTGCTCTCTGTGAAAGCCTGAGAAAATGTTTTCTCTCCATGTGAAAATATTGGGCACACTCTACATCATCGATCACTTTCCTCTTTGGCCCCATAATCTTCTTGATCAGAAATTTGGGACACAACTGAGTTACATAATGTTACAGTACAAGTAGCTCATATGTCCTGAGTCTTAATTGATATTGGAAGGCTAGGGCCAAAATGTTGGTTTTCCTTGCAGCCCTCCTTTATCTCTAATTTTTGGTCTCCAAACTTAGGTTGTTAACCCTCCAGAAGAGAAGCTTATTGTTATTACCATACAACCTAGGCTGTTAAGTTTAACCTCACTATCTGTCTGAATATCAAAC
>NW_004524632.1:292128-293470 GCF_000260255.1 Octodon degus
GATGGCTAGTGATGTGGAGCATTTATTCATATATTTATTTGCTTCTTTAATTTCATCCTCTGAGAAAGTGTGTGTTCATCTCAGATGCCCATTTCTGGATTGGGGCTTTAAATTTTGGGGCCCTAGTGTTTTTTAGTTCTTTATGAATTCTAGAGAGCAGACCTTTGTCTGAGTACTTACTTGTCAATTTTTTTCCAAATTTGTGGGTTGTCTTTTTACTTTGTTGGTAATTTCTTTTGATGTGCAAAAACTCAGTAAGAGGAGGTCTCAGGTGTTAATTCTTTCAAGTGTTTCCTGTGATTTGATATTTTTTCATGAACTCTGTGCCTACCCCTGTGTCTTCAAGAATTCCTCCTACTTTCTCTTTCAGGAAATTTAGTGTTTCTCTTTTAATGTTTAGATCTTTAATCCATTTTGACCTTATCTTACTGCATGGTGATAGACCTGGGTCAAGTTTTAGTTTTCAGCATGTAGAGAGCCAATTTTTCCAGCACCATTTGTTAAAGAGCCTATCTTTCTTCCAGTATGTTTGGCCCCTTTGTCAAAGATAAGGTGGCTGAGTGTGTTCGTAGAGGCTTCAGCGTCTTCTAGTTTATTCCATTGAACCTCAGGTCTGCTTAGTTGTAGTACAATGCAGATTTTATTACAGTAGCCTTGTAGTATAATTTCAAGTCAGGAATTGTAATGCCTCCTGCCTTGTCTTTATTGCCCAGGATTGCCTTTGCTATTCTAGGTCTTATCTGGTTCCAAATAAATTTAGAAATGATTTCTCTAGGTCTGGGAGGTATATTGCTGGTAGTTTGATAGGAATTGCATTAATACTGTACAGCAATTTTGGGAGTATGGCCATCTTCACGATGTTGGTTGTTCCTATCCAGGAGCAGGGAATATCTTTCCATTTTCTGAAATCCTCTAAGGTCTCTTTTTTAAGAGTACTGTAATTTTCCTTGAAAAGATCTTTGACTTCTTTAGCTAGATTAATTCCAAGGTATTTCATTTTCCTTGGTGCTATTATAAAAGGTATTGTTTCTATAATTTCCCTTTCAGTGTGTTTGTTATCTGTGTAGAGGAATGCTATTGACTTTTGGGTATTGGCTTTCTATCCTGCTATGTTACTGAATTTGTGTATCAATTCTAGTAGCTTTTTGGTGGAGTTTTTTGGGTCTTCCAAATGAAGTATCATGTCATCTGCAAATAATGATAATTTAACTTCTTCTTTACCTATGCTTATTCCTTTTATTTGTTTATCTTGTCTAATGGCTGTAGCTAATGATTCCAGAACTATTTTGAATAGGAGTGGTGATAGAGAACATCCTTGTCTTGTACCAGATCTGAGAGTAAA
>NW_004524632.1:294210-298150 GCF_000260255.1 Octodon degus
AATCTGTCCATTTCTTCTGTGTCTTCTATTCTGTGAGAATAAAGATTCTCAAAGTAGCTATTGATAATCTTCTGAATTTCCACTGGGTCTGTGGTGATTACACCTTTTTCATTCCTTATTGCTTGTATTTCAATTTTTTCTTTCCTCTTTTTGATGAGGTTAGCTAGGGGCTTATTGATTTTATTTAATCTTACAAAGAACCAGCTTTTTGATTTGTTAATTCTTTGAACTGTTTTCTTACCTCAATTGAATTAATTTCGGTTCTAAATCTTTATGATTTCTTCCCAACTTTGGGCTCTGGGTTTGGTTTGCTCTTCCTTTTCTAATGTTGGAAGTGTAAGATTAGGGTGTTTATTTGTTCCTGTTCTGTTTTCCTAATGTGTGAGTTCACAGCTATGAATTTCCCTCTGAGATCTGCTTTCATTGTATCCCATAAATTTATTGAATCGTTTATTAAATGTGTTTTTTTTGTATACAGCATATTGTTGGATTTTGTTTCCTAATCGACTGTGCCAGTCTATTTCTCTTAATTGGTGAATTTAGTCCATTTACAATGATGGTTATAATTGAGATGATAAGTTTTGCTTGAATTTTCATTGAATTGTAGATATTGTTGAATTTCTTGTTTAATTTCATCTGTGACCGATTAATTTCCATGTATTTAGGGGGTTTTTCTGGTTTCTTTTGTCGTTTATTTCCAGTTTAATTGCACTGTGGTCAGATAATATGCATGGGATAAATTATGTTTTCTTGCATATAATTAAGCATGATCTATGGACCAGTATGTGGTCTGTTTTAGAAAATGACCCGTATGTAGCTGAGAAAAATGTGTATTCTGCTGTGGTTGGGTGGAACACTCTGTATATGTCCACTAAGCCCATTTGTTTCAAGTGCGGTTCAGTTCTGTTACTTCTTTGCTCATTTTTTGTCTGGTTGAGCTATCTTTCAGGGACAAGGAGGTGCTAAGGTCTCCTGTTAAGACTGTGGTATTGGATATTAGATTTTTTCATGGCCATTAAGATTTTTTTTATATAGTTGGGTGCTCCCGTGTTTGGTGCATACATATTTGTGTTATCTCTTCCTCTTGTATTTTTCCCCTAACCAGTATATAGTGACCTTCTTTATTTCGCTTGATTGTTCTTGGTTTGATGTTGAGACTGTCTGAGAACAGGATTGCTTCTGCTTTTTTCTGAGGTGCTGGGGCATGTAGTATTATTTTCCATCCTTTGACTTTCAGCCTATGAATGTCTTTATGAGTTAAATGTGTTTCTTGTATACAGCATATTGTTGGATTTTGTTTTCTAATCCACTGTGCCAGTCTATTTCTCTTAATTGGTGAATTGAGTCCATTTACATTGATGGTTAGAATTAAGATGTATTGACTTATGACTGGCATGTTATTTACCTGCTATTGTTTACTCCTTTTTCTCCTGTCTGTGTTTGTTTGCCCTATTTAGTTAGTTGTTTCTGATCTCATTCGTGGAGTTCTGATCATTTTGGTCCCTCTCTAGAACATCTTTCAGGAGTCTGTGTATGGTTGGTTTTGTCATCTTGAAATTCTTTAGTTGTTCTTTGTCATGGAAGTAGTTCACTTCTCCATCGAACTTGAGAGTTTTGCAGGGTATAGTAGTCTGGGCTGGAATTTGTTTTTATAGAGGACTTGGAGTACTCTGCTCCATGCTCCTCTTGCCTTCATGGTTTGTGAAGAGAAGTCGGCCGTAATTCTGATGGGTTTTCCTTTGAATGTGATCTGCTTCTTTTCTTTAGCGGCTTTCAGTATATTATTCTTGTGCTGGATTTCTGGGATCTTGACTATTATATGTCTCGGTGTGTTTTTCATTGGGTTGAGGTTACTTGGTGATCTGTTAGCTTTGGTTACCTGAATGTCAGATTGTTTCCTCATATTTGGGAAGTTTTCTGCTATTACTTCTGCCCATATTTTTTTAATGTCATTTGTATTGACTACTTTCTCATTGATACCTATTAGTCTCACATTGTTCATCTTTGCATCATCTTGCAGGTGATGGATTATTTTTTCCTGCATCCTTGTTGTTTTTAAGAGATCCTTTCTTACCTTTTCACTAGCCGCACCAGCATCTTCAAGATCTGAAACTCTGTCTTCACTTTCAGTCAAACAGTTCTGCAATCTTGTGATTGAGATTTTAAGTTTCTCTATATCTCTTTGACTGCTTCAAGCGATCTGTTTCTTTTCTGTGTTGCTCTTGAAGGAATCTGTCATTTTTCTAATCGCTATTTTTTTTATCAATGTCTTCTTTAGAAGCAGTTATTCTTTTACTGCAGAGTTTTTTTTCAGACTCTGTTTCCTCCCTGTGTTTCTGTATTTGATTCTTCCAATGCTATGAGTTCAGAGATTTCTTTTTTTATTTCAGTAATTAATTCTGTTCTGAGTTCCTCTATACCTTTCTGGTGTTGCTTATTTACTTTCGACACTATTAATTCATGCATTTCAGCTGAGCTAGTATCCTCTGCACTCGTTCTTGGTGGGCATTGGGTTTCCTCCATATGTTTCTGCATTTGATTCTTTACTTCAGATGCTATTAATTCAGGGATTTTTTTTTTCTTTCCCAATCTAAGTTCCTCTATACCTTTCTACAGCTGTTTCTTTATTTCAGAAGCTCTTGATTCATTGATTTCATCTGTGTGATTCCCAATTTGTTTTGTGTTAGTGTCCTCTGCAATTGTTATGGGTGGGCTTGGGGTCTGAGATTGCATTTTGCTCCTTCTCGTTGTCATTTTGTGTAGCACTGTCTTCTGACCTTTGTTTTATAGTTTTGGTGCAATTATAACCTTAGCACCTACTGAAATTTAGGTGCAGATCTACAAAGTTTGAATTTATCCAGTTGTGCCTGGCTTGGGTCTGAGGGATGCTGTGCTCAGCTCCTTCCTGCTGCAGCCCTTGGGAGTGAACCTGTTTTGCCCCTCTGGCAAGATGTTCTGCTCCTGGACTACCTGGTTGGTTGTGTCCCCTACTCTCTCTGCAGGGATTGCAGCTGCAGAGTTTCACCCCAGGCCTGTATGCCAGGCCTGAGCTGAGTCTGAAGGGGACATGGGGGAATAGAGGACAGGGGAAGCTCTCCACACACTCAGTGGGCCTGGGCTAGGGCTGGATGTGGGGGTCCCGAGAACGTGGCAGAAGTTCTCAGTCAGTCGGTGGGCGTGGCAGGGGGCTGTGGAGTGGTGGTGGGGGTTCCCAAGGTCGCGGAAGAGGGTCTCACTCATGCTGCGTGACTGGGATTGGACCGGACAGGTCCGAGGGCAAAGGGTAGCCAGAAGCTTTCCCACACACTCCCTTGGCCTGGGCTAGGGCTGGATCTCTTGTGTCTTGTTTTCATTTATTACCTTTTTTTTCAACTAACATTTACTTGAGAGAGAATATAGCAGTAATTGATATGACATTAGAAGCAGTATGCTTTTAGAAGACCAGAATGACAAGCATTCCAAGCATGATCCTAGCATTACACATTGCTGTCCTCAGTGAAGTTGCTTAGTTCACAGGTATCAGCATATATAGTTAGTCAGGGTAAGAATCCTACCAATTAACTGCTAGTTTAAAAACGATGATGTAGCGTGTGCCTACGGAGAGTCACCTACAGAGAAAACATTCTCTCAGGCTTTCACAGAGAGCAAATTGGTCAAGCAATGGCTGTGACTCATGCACATGGTGACACTAACGAAAGATCTAAAAACTGCTGTACAGAGTTTCAGGGTAAATCTTAAGGAGATTTGACTGAACTTGTCAAATACAAAAGTTACATTTTTTGTTATTTAGGTCTTGCTTTATCTTGGTCTTAACCATCCAGCAAAAAAGTATAAAAACGAGGTATAAAAAGTAAAGCCAGGGGCCGGGGAGATGGCTCAGTAGAATAAGTGCTTGCCTGGCAAGCGCAAGGCCCTGAGTTCAATCCCCGGTTCCGCAAAA
>NW_004524632.1:298250-326657 GCF_000260255.1 Octodon degus
AAAAAAAAAAAAAAAGTAAAGCCATATTAATATGCTGAGCTGTAAAAGGCTCAACTTCTGACATTGCCAGTCCTGCGGATAACCCATTACTATTACAGACTACTGGAATATATTGGATTACTTTGCTGAATTCACACGTCTACAATATTTGAGTGGCAATGGAATACCCATCTCTGGCAAAACCAAACAAAAAGGGGATATAAATGGACCATTTTGTAGTGAAAAAAAATATGTATCTGTATATACAAAATAGCTAGGATACATATACAGCTACTTAGTTCAATGAGATTTGTCCTAATAGTATTTAGACAAGATATCATGTCTGCATCTTGTACTCTGAATAGCTATTACAAAGACAACAATATGCAACGTATTAATTATTGTAACTGTCCTAGCCTGTTTTGAAACTCTCATTGCTATTTTTCTCAACATTAATAATAAAAAAATAAATTGGCATCATAAAAACAAAAAGAATATACCAGAGGAATACACTTGAGCCTTTTTAACAAGGCAGAATCAATGGGAGGTCCTATGGACATTCTCATTATGCATATTTTGTCACGTTCCTATTTATCCCCACTTGTCTTGTATGTGAATTTACGAACTTGAAGAATTGTCCTTGGGTCCTTAACAAACAGTCCTAACTTCAGACTTGTGTTGGGTGACAGTAAGATCTACTGAATCTTCTAAATGTAATGCAGTATAGTTCAGATTTGATTAATCCCACAATCTTTGAATTCCAGTGGCTTCATCTGGAGAGTTGTTTTTTCTTGGCTATGTCAGGCACACAGAATACTTGGCTTTTCTATATCCTTCCTGTTCATTCATCTTTGCCGGTGGTACTCACGATCTTTGGATTCTAATCTGAAAAGCAAACAATTTGGAAATGAAGGTTCCCTTGCTTCATACCTCTCGCACCCATGAAGTTTTGTTTACTGACTATTCACATTCCATATCAGGTTCTTTGCTAACAAAGGTGTTACTAAAACAATCTAGACTACTGGTTCACCAGAGTCAGTTTTGAGTTCTTAGAAATAAGACTGGTATTCTCAGTGGCCTTAACTTAGTGTTTCCTTCATTAGTCTCTAAAACATTTACCTTATTTTGTACGTTTGTAACTAGCTTTTGTTAACCAATTATGAACTTTTGGAATCCATGCTTTTAAGAGTTCTTTCAACTTGCTATCTGGCTTTTGGCAAATGATTTAACCACACTGGGCCTAAATTTACCTTAAACTGTAAAATTAGGATTGGATCAAAAGCTTTTCAGACATTCTGTGAAGCTGCTTAGGGTTAGGGGCTCAAAATGAGAAAATTAAGATAGGTAGAAGAGGCTTTTCAATCAAATGTTTTCAGTTGAAGGCTTCTATTAAATTGAGAGAAAAGAATCACTGGATTATACTACATGGTCTTTGGGATTGCATTCACCCTTGGCATTTGTGGGTTTTTTTCCTCTTTGAGACAGCGTCTTTTTCTATAGCACAGGCTGCCACCTCAGTCTTCAGAGTGCTGGTTACTGGTGTGCACCATGCCCAGTTGTAGTCCCTTTGCAGAGTAGTATGTGTCTTTAGATTAGACAAGGGCACTGTGTCCCTACTGTAGGCCCAAACTCATTACAGCTCTCAGTGTCATGCAGTTCAGTCTGATGATCTCTACTGAAGTTCTGGCCTGGCCATCCCAGTCCTCATCACCCTAGTGTAAATCGCTGGTCCTTCCAAGAAACCTTCCCTCATTGGCCCAGTTGCTGACTCCACTGCACCTGTCTAGAGTGTGAGCTCAGGAGGGCAGTGTGGCATGCAGTGGTCAGGAAAGCCGTGGTCCCTGCATTCTCTAGCACCCAGTGCCACATGCCCTGAGATGCCAGGAGCCCCAGTCACATGCCTCACACACTCTTCTTTTTCAGGACCGAATCGTCAATCTGGTTGTTGGCAGCTTCACATGCTTATTGATTCTAGTAAGTAGCTTGAATTTTTATTATAGTGCAGTTGGCCCTCAGAAAAAATCATGTTTTTGATATTACAAAACTGCATTTGACAACTGAAGCAGCTATTTTGATCTCTGCTTCAATTTCCCAGCTAAATATGTGAAATAGTGTAAGTCAATTAAGTTTGCCGTGTTTCCCTGCCCTAGTAGATTTGTAAGTGGTTACCATCACTACTTCTGCTATTACCCACCATAACTTCCCATTTCTGTTAATACTTTACACTTACTCTTTGGTCAAGTTTTAAAAGATCTGATTAGTGTACAGTAATTTTTTTTTATCTTATATGGCTGAGTCCTATCACAATATAAACATAGCTATATTTTCCAGTCTGATAATATTTTCATTACTACTTGTTAGGAGAAAGAATCTTAATGTTTTTTTCTCCATTACTTCTTCTTTTTTTTTTTTTTTTTCGGAACCGGGGATTGAACTCAGACCCTTGCGCTTGCCAGGGAAGCACTTATTCCACTGAGCCATCTCCCTGGCCTCTCCATTACTTCTTAATAAAACAGTGGGCATAATGCTGTATCTATGATAGAAACAGAGATGGGTATTACAAACCCATCTGCCAGTATTTTTCATAAACTCAGTAAGCAAAGCCAGCTTTGATTCCATTTATTTTTGGTACAAGTATTCAAAATAGGATGGTTAGCCTTCTTTCTGTAGTCATCAATCCTAGGAATGACATTATGTGACCTCTAATATTTTGTCTTCTATACATGAGGAAGGCTAGAAAAGAAAGTACTAAAGAAATGCTTTGCAAATACTCTGCCACAGAAAGCAACCTAGGGTAGATAGGACTTTATAATATGAAGCACTTTGTAGCATTGTCTTGCCTGGACTCAAGCAGACACCACCCTGGAGTTCTTTACAGCCTGACACCTTTTCTCTCCATACAGGTAACGCTGATCAGTGCTTTTGTGTTCCCTCACCTACCTCCCAAACCACTGAATATTTTTTTTGCTGTCTGCATCTCTCTGAGCAGTGCTACAGCCTGCATACTTGTGAGTACTCTTGGAATTCCAGCCATGTTCGAGTGCCTAGGACTACAGAAAGGGACTCTCACACTCTTCCCAGCACAATTCTTCATTAGTTGTATAGTATTTTTCAGAATCATTTTCCTTCTTTTTCCCCAAGTCCTGTAAGTTGTAACTTTAAAGGGGAATTTGGTTTCTTTCATAGCTAAAAAGCGATAGGGCAAAAATACTTTCAAGAAGCCAAAAAGGCAATCTACTTTACTTACATTCATTCAAGAACTGCAGGCACAGGTTTCGACTAGAGCACTTCAGAGAAAAGATAACACTCTATGTATTTATTTTATGTGCTTGCCTCAAGTGGAGGTAATTTACCAAAATTTTCTGGGAAACTTAAAAGTGGCAGTTGTACTCTGGTCACAAGAACGCTTACCAAACTAGAGAAGAAACAAAGATGGTGGAGGCTCTCCATTGTTGAGTCATTGAATAGTTAGTGGTTTTATGACTTTCAGGAGACAGCATCAAAATACTAAATCCTTAAAACCAATTGTTTTGAATTACACAGGGCTTAAATCACAGTGGTAATTTAATTCATTTATATTACAATTGAACTGGTTGTGTTACATTCCCATGACCTGAGAACAGCTGGCTAAGCCACTCTGGAAGCCTTCCCACTACCCCTACTCCAAGCTTGCGTGACCACCACTGAGCTGCTCAAATCCGAGTATGTACAGGATTATGCAAGCTCTGTTGTGCACTGCCAAAGTCTGAATTTATGAAAACAATTTAAGTGCCCTCCTCCTTTCTAAGAACCTGAAAGTGTTACCTAAATACCCTGATGTGTTCCCGGATTGCATGCCAAATAATTGGTTAGAATACAGAGGAACATAAACTGAAGAGGTAGGAATAAGTGGGACCTTGGGATGAGGACTCTGAGGCAGTACTACTTGAATACAAAGAATAATCAAATTCTGCTGTGCTGAATGAAGGCATGAAGATTTATAAGACTGTCTCATCTGCAGAAATACTGATAAAATTAATGAAAATTAGTTGTGTTTTAACAGTTGGCCCAGTGACTATTACTTAAAATTTAATTTGATTCTTCTTTTAGATCTACTGGTATCGACAAGGAGACTTAGAACCGAAATTTAGAAGTCTAATTTACTATATCTTATTTTCAATCACCATGCTGTGTATATGTGCAAACCTGTACTTCCACGACGTGGGAAGGTGAGGCTGTCAAGAAGAGACCCTGACCAGGGCACTTGAGAACTACCTGTGAGGGCAGGAGACTGCTGGGCCAGATACACGGACCAATCTGCCAGAGAAGGCCAACACGAGACTTCCTGTGAACTACAAATCTGAGCTCCCTCTTGCCAGGGAAACACATCACAGATCTCTTAGCTTTTTCTTTAAAAAGCCAATGTTGCACTTAATCATTCCAACCCTTAAAGCCAACTGAAACAGCACAAGTAACTTTCACATTTGAAATTAAATTTTTTTACAATTTAGTTGCATGGTAAAGACTCAGAATCTTGCATTTTAAGACAAATAGTCCTTTATTTCTGTTAAACTGAATATACAATAATTGTTCCCTAGGCAACCAACTTGCTTTTAACTACAATTTCACATTAACAAAACAGACGGTGAAAAGACAACTTTGATTGTGAAGATCTAATTACAGTAATAAATAAAATAATTTATACAAGTTTTTGTGACTTTTCTATAGGAGTCATATTCATTTAAGCCCTAAGAGGCTAGTTTTGGCTTAACCCTTCTCTAGAATAGGAATGACTCTTGATTGCTTTTGTTACAGAAGCAAATTCTGTTTTTTAGAACTGCCCAAGAGGAGAAGTTATATTCACTCAGCAAATGCACTGAGTGAATGGGAAACTCTCAACCCCTTTATCCATGTTCTAGGCAATTTATACAGCAAATGTGTCAGAAAGGTTCCTGGCATCAGGGACAGGCAACGTTACTGCTCTCTTCGTTTGGTTCAGTGTTCCTTCAGTGCATGTGCTGCCGAAGCAAGCACAGCTAATGTTACTTCAAAGTGCTAAGTCTGTAAACTAAAGGGGCAAAGATGCTCAGCTGCTGGTAGGTTGTTACTCCTCGGGCCCACATGCTCAGTGGAAGCCTTAAGGCCTGGAGCGAGTTCCCAGAGCTTTACAGTGCACTCCTCTTCACGCTGCCGCATCAGTGTCCCCTGCCAACAGTGGGTTAACCAGAAGTAACCACCAGTCTCCTCCTAGGTCTCACTGTATACTGGTCAAGTAATCTTTCTGAAGGTCAAGGATAAGCTCTAGGCTGTGCTGATAGGATGTCCCTAAAATGTACCCCGGCCTGCTCCAGATGGAGAATGCCGTGTCTGATCTGTAGAGATAAAGTTAGCTTTGGTGACACGGAGAACTTGCCAGGAGCTGTGGAGAATGAGATTCCCTTCTGCAAGTAGCACAAACCATGGGATCCATACTCCACTTGGTCACACAGGTCGTACATAGAACCTCACTCGGTGGACACAACAGAGGTAAAAGTCGTAGCAGCAAAAGGGTACACAGCTAAGCACAGCAGCTGATCAGAAGCCAGCAAATGACAGTGAGCCTCCTGGGGGCTGCTCCTTCTTTGGAGACGCTGTAATGAACAGTGTGGCTTCTTCGCTGAACTACCTGTATCTAAGAATACCTAATGGCAGTTCACCAAGTCCTCAACATCCTTTGAGTCTTCAGAAACGGGACTGCCCAAAGAGGATCCAATGATGTGTGACTCTACCTGGTGTTGCAGGATGGGATCTGCAAGAATGAGGTTTCAGGTTAGTCGTGCGTGTGTCTGTGTGTGCGTGTGCACGCATACATTTTCTCTATTCCATTCCAAGAATTTAAATAGTCTACCAAAGGTTAAGATTTAACTGACAAGGCTATTGTTGGACCAAGAAAAGACTAAAACAGGGCTGGCTAAATAGCTCAGTGAATTACAGTGCCTGCAAACAGGCGCAGGGGCCAGGGATTCGATCTCCGGGCCTGCTGTGCCGGGCCTGCCCCCAGGGTGCACTGAGATGGCAACTGAGACTGGGCATGGTGGCGAGTGCCTGTAAGCCCAGCTCTTGGGAGGCTGTAAACAGGAGAATCTGAGTCCGATCTAGTAGTGAGACCCTGAATATCCTGTAGCCCCTTCCTTAAAATACGGAAAAATTTTAAAAAAATTTAAAAAAAAAAAGACTAAAACAACTGAATGAAATAACTGCCTGGATCTCCCATTATGTTTATCACATGACACAAGTTGTGTTACAGTACCTGTTAGTGTTGTCAAAGGCAAGACAGATTCAGCATCTATAACATCAGACGCCTGGATAAAGCCATGTGGTGAAGGGACGATAAGTATTGTTTCATCATCAATTGTTGTTTGATCAACTTGTTCTACTATGGTGGGAGACTCTAAATCCTGAGTAATATGTAAAAAAGAAGAGAAATAACTCAAAAGAACAAAGCCAGGTATAGGTCAACTGCATGCAGAGGCAGCAAGGCTATGAACATAAAGAGTCCCTAGCTGAAGCCTAAGACCCCTCAGATCCCCACACTTGGGAGTGGGTTCCAAGGAACACCTGTCAAGCTGCTGCTGGAGAGGGAAGGTTGCGTGAAGAGGTGTGCTATGACAGCGGCTTCATACTGCCCTGCCCAGAAATCCCTGATCACCCACTTCTGCCAGTGACACTAGGCTGTGTCACTAGCAGCTAAGATGGGAGCTCTGCGCTGGGCACCCACAGAAAAGAACTGCTTGGAGTATGTCCAAGACCCTTCCAGCCTGCTCTGCTGGGTACAACTTACCTCAGTAACATAAGCACTGGTCAAATCAGAGGGGGACCCTTCTTGCTTAAGGTCAGAGTCCGAGATCTCTTCTTCTGTTCTGACCATAACACTGTTCATCAGTTCTGTGCTATTTTGGTCACTGAATTTGGACACATGAGCATCATTATATGATGGTACTAGTGTCATCTTAGGCTGATGAATCTCATCTGGGAAAGTGTCTGCTTCCAGTGCATCAGGAAAATCAGAAGACTGCATGTCACCATCTACTGAGAGCTCTGCCTGGGATAATGAAGAAGAGAGGTCTTCCGTAGCAACAGTCTGGATGATGACTCTAGGAGTGTGGCACTGCACTGTGACATTGTCACTGGTGTTCAACAGATGTTCTGGCTGTAAAGCAGCAAATGAAACTGTCAATGGCAAAAGCAGGAGGTTCTACTAGAGCTGAAGTTATCCAACAGACAACCTCTGCAGGGGAGACTCTAGCCCCTCCCTCTCCCAGGAGCCACAATGTTTGCGTCACTTGAAGCATCATGGTTCTGGAGCACCAGATTTCTTTCTCCTAAATTCTCACCTCTATGTCCATCTCATAGAAAGAAGGGTTTAGAGATACACCCCCGTATAGGAAGGAAAGTGGTGCAACTGTCATGACGGTGTGTGTATTTTGTTCAGCTAATCCTACACTGTAACTGGTAATCAGAAACCAAGAATTGTGCAACATACGGATAAAGCATGAACGATGATCTGCTCAGGAGAAGCAGGAGCGGCAGCTGTCAGGGTTACAGTGGGGCTGGCAGCCAGAGTCAGAGGAAGCCCTTGGCTTGAGCTCGTCTGAAGTAGGTATGTTCCAGGTGTGCCCGTGGGCTGCAGATGGAAAGACTGCAGGGAAAGGACACATGCTTCAACCCAAGTGACAGACAACGGCTAGAGCCACCCATGCTTTGGCACACAGACCCACTTCAACCTGGTGGCCACAAATGGGACTCCCCCGCCCTGATGTACAAACGAGTAATGAGGGTGGACTGCCTACTACTACATCTCATGCTTCTGCTGGCCTGGGAGTGGGTCAACAGGTACATGTCCTCCCCTTCACTGTCTGTTTCTCACAGCCTGGTCTTGGTGGTCTGTTTGGGGATTACCCACACATGTGCAGCCAAGTGACATGCCAAGATCCTGTCTCTGCATGGCAGGACTGGCCATCGTTCAAATTCGAAAAAGGAAACTATGTTTTAGAAGAGGCACAGCAGCAGTGTTCACTCACTTGAATGCATCTTTTAATGATGTAATTTCAGTAAATACTTTTTGTATTAGGGGAAAATTTATCAATAGCAATTAGCAATGCTCTGCTGAAGGAAGATGCTTATCTGAAAAGATGATTCACTTGTATTTACCTTCTGAGACGAAAGCATGATAAAACTATTCTCTAATAAACTTTTATACTACAAGTTTCACCCCAGCAACTGAGAGAAAATATGGCTTCCATCTCCTATGAAATCTGTACACTGAATCCTTGAACAAAGACTTCCTTATTTCTTCTATGGAGGCAGTCGTCCCCTCCCGCAGAAAGGCTTGCAGTGTTAGCGATATGAAAGAGCTTTATCAGTCAGGACTCAATTTCTCTGGCCTTTCCATGGAAGTGAAAGCCAGTCATCCTCAAGACTATATGCCAACTAATTACAAGCATAAGGCATTTCTGCAAACTGTACATGCACTATGAATATCACAGGTGTGTTTTATGAGTACATTTGTGTTTTTTAAATTTATGTAGCTATCCTGTTTCAGCCTCCCTAGCACTGGGATTACAGGCATGTGCCACCCTGCCTGGTTTCGGGGGCCTGCTTGGCAGTCCTGGGGTGAGCCCAGCATGGCAGGTGGTACTGGTACTAACCAGGGATCAAACTCGGGTCTTTGCGCTTGCCAGGCAGGCACTTAGACCACTGAGCTATCTCTCCGGCACCTATCTGTACATTTAAATGTTTAAATTTCAAGTATTGAAGCTGAGATACTACTATCCTCCCCTAGTCATTTCAGGTAAGTAGGAAATGTGCACAGGTGCTCCTTGACTAAGGTGAACTGTATAGAGATAAGCCCAGGTGCTGTGGCTCAGTCAAGGCTGTGGCCACAGCTACCACGGCCACCCCACTACGTGACCACAGTGGAACCTCCAAAGACCCATCTTCATATTCAGCTCCCTGAGTTTTTCCTTTTTCTCTCAAGACATATCTGGGATTTGTGATGGTGGATTGTTTAGTAACTGTTTACACTTTTGAGACATTACAAGACTTTATCCTAAAGTGGCGATCCTCCAGGCTGAGACCACAGCTGTGTTCCCAGTGCCTGAAAGTGTTCCTGTGTCAGTGTTGCTGAGCAGCGCATGATGGACACTCTATAAACCTCTGATAACAGTGCTAGCTCAGACTCAGCACAAACCCACTCATGCATGCTGTCAGTCCTGCTGTTTTAACACATGAAGAACAGATAATAAAAGTGTAAGTCTGATTTATGTCTGTCTGAAATTTTTCATCTGCTTATATGATAAAAAAAAATTATACCAACTGACTTTATGCATAAAAATGACCACAATCTATAGGAAGCAGTACTCACTGGAAGAATCTCAAATGCCTGTAGTGTTCCGCTGTTTAGGGTTAGTGTTTCTGAGTCAACAGGAGCAGCAGGGGCCTCTGCTGAAGCTGCAGTAAGAACAAGGACAGTAATAAAAGGTGGTGGAGCTTCTCCAGTGTCCTGAGCTGCTGGGAAGGCAATTTTATACTGGATAATCTGCATGCAAGCCTGAAGTCACTGAAATTTCCTAAAAGAAATCTAGTGGATTTATCTGGGATGGACAGCATGTAGATTATAGAGAAGAACATACAACATTGGCCAAAGCTGACCAGTTTCATTCCTGCCAGTTTTACTGGAACACAACCATGTCCATTCATATTTTTTCCTGTGATTGCTTTCACACTCTGGACTTAAGATTTATGACACCACAAAGCTCATAAAGTCTAAGATGTTACTAGACCTTTACAGAAAAGGTTTACCAACTTGTACTAGGTATACAAAGCATTTCTAATTATTAAGAGGAAAAAGAAGCTAACTTGGAAAAAAAGGAAAATGGAAAAACATTTTTCTTGACACTTTGGTAAGCAACACAGATGTCTGGAGTGCTGGTGCATGACAGTAGGCCAGGGACTTCCTCTTGTGACAATGCTTCCTGAAAAGGAACACCTGGGCCAACTAGGGCTCAGACCACAACCATCCTGCCTCTCTCACATTGCGCTATGGAAACAATGTGAGATGCGGCAACTTCAGAAGTCCATGCACAGGGGTTGGACAAACAGTGCACTCCAGAGGTGTCTGCCAAGGTGCAGGCTGACCACTACCTGCCCACCGTTCTGCAGGGCTGCGAAAAGAACATGTGTGACCTCTGGGTGCTTTCAGTCACAGGTCAAAATTCATGCAGCACTGTCCCTAACCCAAAAAAAGAAGTAAGATTTTAGTTAGAATACTAGAAATGTGATTATAGAATTCTGTCAAGTATTTTGCTGGGAGAAATAATTTATTTTGCACATTCATCCATTTTAAAATGATGCTATGAATATTAAGGTACCAGTTATGTTTGCTGCCTTCCCAACAACTATGAGCCCTAGCAAACTAAAAGGTCTGCACACACAATCAGCTTATGGCTATTCTTAAGTATTTAGGGGGAAAAAAAGGAGGGCCAAAAGCAAAGTCTTTACGCTTTATTATACTGGAAAGTGGATAAAGCAAATAACCAAATTCAAACTAGGACGATTATTAGTTTAAATGTCTCCAAGATCATGCTTCTTTTTTTCCCTAAGGTCATTTTCTATCAATATATTTTTTGGGTGCTATCTCCCACTCAACTCCATCCAGATCTCCCTACGTAACTGAGGTCGCTGTATATGCTGACATAGGGTGGCCTAGGGATGCTGGGAAGTAGGTGTTATAACCATTAGGAACAGCATGGATGTTCTGTGGGTGAGGTCAAGGGACCCTGAGAGCAACCTGCCCCGTGAAAGGCAATTTTATGAGGACTGGCCTGGCTCAGAATGTCAGAAAGCACCTGGCTGTGGACAACAGTGACTGACCAGCAGAGCACTCAAGCCGACTGACACTGGCTCTCAGAATGTTGCTCTCATCCCCTTTCTGTCACTGCCATCAAGGATGATGGGAAAAGGTCCACGTAAAGAAATGTTACCCTCCCTCATAACTTCCAGGTTCCCATAAGCTTATAAAAAGCAAAAGTGTCAGAGGCTAAGACCAACAGAGATCCTGGATATAGAAACATTTCTCTGTAGGAAACTGGCTCCTTGCTCCCTGAAGAAAATCTTTTCCAATCTTGCCAAAGCCTGTTTCTATAAACATTATGTCCCCAACTCATGAACAGTTTCTGTTCTGGGAGAACTGTCCATAAGTCACATGTGTTCGTAAGCTGCCAAAGTGAATTTTATATAGTATATACAAAGTGTGAAGGTTTGCAACTTGAATGTTCCCAGGTCGGGGCCTGACTGTGCCTACCCCAGGTCCCCCCAATCTTTGTGTTTTCTGGTGAAATTTATGAAGCACTATGCCACCTTGAGTTGTTCTTCTCAATGGACTATTTTCAACTAATCATTAATCTTAACTTCTATTTGAACGATTCATTTTTACTCCGTCCTTAACTGTAAAATCAGGAAAGCTGTTTCAGAATGGTTTACAGCGCCAGGGTTGTTAAGTCCTTCCTACCACACATTTGCTCTTTGCAAGTACGAGGTGAACTTTCTAAAAGGCCTTGGATGTACTTTCCTTCTCCACTTTAGCAGGTGGACTGGGGTCACAGCCATCACCCGAGCCCCACACTTACAGACATGGGTGATCTGGACTGGGATCTGCAACGCGGCCATGGGGCTGGGGGGGACGGCTGTGTTCTCTTCCAAGCGGGCCACTCGGATCTGAACATGCTGAACACTGGAACTGGAATTACTGTTGGCAACTCCAGGTCCTGACTTATTCTCCAGCAGCGCTGGGTTGTTTTTTTGGTTCTCATGTAACTGTTTCAGACCTTTTATTAAGACTGCAGGGAGATGGGGAGACAAAAAGAACACTGACTCTCTGGCACCACTGTCAAGGCAACAGGGAAGTGAAGGGTAGGGTAGGGAGAAGTACTGGGAATAGTAATTGCACACTGGATATAAGAATTTATCGAAATGACAGTAAAATTATTAAAACTACAACCTGACCTGAAAGCTGAGCAACATTATCCATCACAACTTTGTATTTTCTAGGAGGGCTGGGGCCTTGCTGTGCTGCCCAGGCTTGTCTCAAACTCATGGGCTCAAGGGATCTTCCACCTGAGTCACTGAAGCACACAGGCAAGTTTCTGTTCCCATTTTGTAGGCTGTCTCTTTACTTTGCTGGTTATTTCCTTTGCTGTGCAAAGGAAATTTGACATAACCCCACTTGTTGATTCTTGCTATTATTTTTCACAGTTCTGTTCAGAACATCTTTGTCTATACCTACGATGTCAAAAGTTTTACCTATTTTATCTTCCAGCTCGTTAAGTGATTCTGCTTTAGTATTTAGATCTCTGGACCATTTGGATTTTATTTATTTTATTTAATTTTTTGCGGAACTGGGGATTGAACTCAGGTCTTTGCTCTTGCCAGGGAAGCACATATCCTACTGAGCCATCTCCCCGGCCCCCATTTGGATTTTAGACTACTGCAGAGTAAGAGCCCCAAGTCTAGCTTCAATCTTGCATGTTCTTCCAGCACCGCTTGCTGTAGAGGCTGTCTTCCCTCCAGCATGTTTCTGGTCTCTGTCAGAGATCAAGAGGCTGAACATGTCCACAGTTGTCTTTGCATTCTCTATTCTGGTCTCCTGATCCACAAGTCAGCTGTTGTGCCAACCCTGCTGCTTTTATCACCAGAGCTTTGTAGTATTACTTGAAGTGAGGTCCTGTGATGTCTTCTGCTTTGTTTTTGTTGCCCACAATTGTTCCTACCATTCTGGAATTTTTTCTTTTCCATATGAATTTTAGGATTATTTTCTCTAGCTTTGTGAGGAATGCTATTGGTATTTTGATTGGGTCTGCATTAAATCTGTGGATAAGTTTAGGAGGTTTGGCCACTCTGACAATATTGGTTCTGTCTCTCCAGGAACATGAGATACCTATTTCCTGATGTCCTCTGTGATTTCTTTTTCTACAGTACTAGAGTTTTTGTGGTAAAGGCATCTCACATCCTTAATTAGGCTATTTCCAAATATTTATTTTTCTTGATGCTATTGTGAATAAAACTGTTTTCCTAAATTATTTCTTGGTGAGTTGTAATTGGTGGATAGGAACACTACTGACTTTTTTGTGTTGCCTTTGTAGCCCACTATGCTACAGAATTTGCTACAGGAGGTTTTTTTTTTTAGGAGGTCTTCTATGAAAACAATCACATCATTTACAAATAATAACCTAACTTCTACCTTTCCTACACATATCTTTTTTTTTTCTCTCTTGCTTGACTGCTCTAGTTTGATTTTCATGTGTTGAACATGAGTGGTAACAGTGGGCATCCATGTCTTTTTCTTGATTTCAGAGGGACGGTTTCAGCTTTTTCCCACTCAGCAGCTCCCAGTTTGTCATAAATGGCTTTTTACAAGGCCTTTCTGTTCCTTAGGGCTTTTATCTTAAGTGCATGCTGGATTTTGTCAAAAGCTTTTTGCTCAATCTATAGACAGGATCATGTGGTTTCTGACCCTGATTCTGTTTTTTTGTGATTCATTCATTATACTCATTGATTTGCACATACTAAACCATCCTTGCATCCTACGATGCACCCTACTTGGATGAAGCATCCTGTTGGTGATTGATTACATTCTACTTGCTAACATGTTACTGAGGACTTATCAATCTAGGCTCATTAAGGAAACTGGTCTACAATTTTCTTTTTCAGTTTTCTCCATGCCCTTTATCTAGTTTTGGGATCAGCATGATACTGGCTTTCAGGTATGAGGTTTGGGAGAACTCCTTCCCTTTCAATTACATTAAAGAATTTGAAAAATATTAGCGTTATCTCCTTGGAGGTCTTCTAAATTCAGCACTGAATCCAGGACCATCTCGTCCCAGGCTGTTCTTAATTGACAATTTTATTACTGCAATTTCATTGCATGTTATTGGAGTGTTCAGAATTTTTATGTCTTCTTGGTTCAATTTTGGTAATTCACATTTTCATTAAGTGAAATTCTTTAGCATTTAATTTTTCTTTGGAAAAATAAAAACAGAAGTTATATATTAAGGGTAATTAATTTAATAACCTAAACTAAACTGATTATTCAACTTGGTTTAGTACCTGTGAAACAGGCAATGGAATGCAAAGTATGCTGTTTCACTTCAAGCAAATTCAATTTCAGATCCTTAGATTTACATAGTTAATGAAATGAAATTTAAAAGCCTTTATGCCACAAAAGAAGTTCATCACACATTTCCCCCACCAAGGCCGGTTAAGACGTTTGTAAGTATACATACAACTTACTAAGTTGAAATTTAAATTTTGAAAAATAAATCTTAATACAAAATTGAAACAAAATTTATTTCCTCTCCATACTTCATGTAGAAGAACAAGAATGTGTGACAATATCTGTTTTTAGGTTTTGGGAATTAAAAATTATATTAACTCTTCTCTAAAGAAGAAAAAAAATATACAAAAAATAGAACAGAAATAGCGGAAACTGGCTTTGACACTTCTTGAGGCACAGAACTGTAACTCCTCAGGTGTAAACATGGTAACCAAGGGAAGGACCTGAAGTAATACATTACCAGGGAATGAAACATCTTTATGGTTTGCAATCTGCCTTTTGATGGTCCACCATTTACTTCGAAGCCACTGTGGTGAACGGACGCTGCTCCATCCCTCAGCTAACAGATCCCAGTTTATGTCATTTTCATCAGCTACATCAAGCTCTGCTACCCTATAGGTTCAAAACAAGCACATGTTACATGGTGCACTTGGTTCTCCATGAGAGCCCTCCTCTGCCTAAATGACAGCAGCACTGATAAAGGGCATGGCAGGTAAAGACCACAGGCTGATGTCCACTGGCATGGGGAAAGGACTCCATATACACAAGTCATGTTCCGAACCAGCAGCTAAGAAATCCAGTCAGCACAGTCTTTGGTTAAAAGTATAACCAGTGGGCCAAACTGTAAGTGATCAAAAAGTAGACGAAGCACTGGGAAGGAAGGTGAAGCTGCACAGTGTTCCAAAGAGTTTCTTGGAGTGAGTGGCTTTTACTAAGTCAGTTATCTTTGGATCTGAGCTTTTCCATTTGTGAAACAAAAATGCTTAGCAATGCACCACTTATAAAGATGATTAGTGGGATAAAAAGTTCTATTAAGAGCAAAATTAAAAAAAAAAAAAGGCAAAATTCAAAACAAAGTGATAAAACAGCACCAACCAAAAAACAACCAGTAATAGTACAACTAACTTTGAGGTTTTAAATCATTCAATTTCTAGCTTTAGTTGTGATGGCTTTGGTTTTCAGCTGGGAGGCAATGACAAGTCTCTTACTTCACTGTCCTAAGTGGCTTCTTGGTGGTATTTTTTGGCTTATTTGGGCTGCTGAGTCTTAATGTTAAAACCATCAATTTTTAAAATTCCTGGCCCTTCCTGAATGAGTACAAAGAGGGCATTTGGCCTCATCCAGGGTGCAGATGGTCTCTCAGAGCAAGCTTCGCACAGCAGCTGAGAACTTATGGGCATGGAGACTGACAGCCCTCTCCCTGACACAGCCATGTGGTGAAGTGAGGTGAGGCACCTACTGGCAGTGGACATTAAACTGCTACTGCCACTGCCATGCCTGACCTCTGGACACACAGGCCTTCAGCCTCTACGCCTTCAGTCTGGACTTTGCCTGGGCACTAAATCCACTAAAAAGGAACAAACACAAAACAGAAAGAGCTCAAGGTAAAATACCAAGGGTCTAGCACAGAGGCTCTCTACTGAAAGAAAAAAAAAAAACAGGTCCAGGACACCCAGAGGACTGGCAACCACACATGCAGGAGCAGGCAGCTCAGAGAGCTCAGCACACACCTGAGGATAAGGTTGATCTCATCTTCTTTGGTCCACTCCGTGCCCCCACTCTGCTTCCAGTTCAGGTAATTGAGCCACTTAGAACGACACTGCTTCTCTGAGCGGGTACCCACCCGCTCTGCTACTGCAGCCCAGGACACACCCTGCGTGACAGTGTCACCAGGCTCAGTGCTCGTCAGCTCATGAACCACCTCCGCAAGCCTCTTTTCCTCCTCTTCTGTCCACTTCCCTGAAAGAAGGAGATTGGCCAGATGCCTCCCAGCCCTCTCTCCCACAGACCTGGCTTGGCCTGTAGGGAGTACAGTGAAACCCATTGCCACATACAGCTTATTACAGCTTAATTCAAGTGGTCCAGTACTGGGGACTGTGTATATCTACTAAGGCAACAACATCTTACTATCTGCTGAGGCCTCTGTACAAAACATAACTACAAAGAACAACAGTTCTCAAGTCACACTGAGAGCTCCATGGACACAACGTGGAGTTTCACTGATGGCTTCGGGGATATGGAGATTCCTTACCTTGCAGAAATGATGCATTCAGAGAGCCTTTCCTCACTCACAGGAAGGAGCAAAGAGGGTGAGGGGGTGATGCCTAACGATGTCCACCTTTTAGTGAAAGTTAGGTGAGAATACCTTCTCTTCCCACTACCCCAATTCTAGACACCGTGAACAAATGGTATGGTGTCTAATGTTAGTATTTAAGTATGTTTTTATTCCTCCTCCTGTTAAACTTATTCTTGATCGTTTAAAAAAACTGTACCTAGCAAGAGACAGGAAAAGGAATATTGTGGGACTGTCCTGCTTCAAGGTTGTATATGGTGAAATTTTTGGACTTATGTGTAAACATAAGAAATATATAATTCTTTACGCCTATTTTTAAAATATATTCTAATCTTTAAATGTTTTTTATTATATTCTGTAGGGACTTAAAGTTCAACATATCAATACTTGATGAAAAATACCTGTTCCATATTATGCCTAAGATGTTTGATATACAGACAGATAGTGAGATTAAGCTTAACAGCCTAAGTTGTATGGTAATAACAACAAGCTTGTCTTCTGGATGGTTAACAACCTAAGTTTGCAGACCAAAATTAGAGAAAAAGGAGGGCTGCAAGAAAAGCCAACATTTTGGCCCTAGCCTTCTAAGGTCAATTAAGACTCAGGACATATGAGAACTTATACTGTAACATCATGTAACTCAGTAGTATCCCAAATTTTCTGATCAAGATTATGGAGTCAAAGAGGAAAGTGATCGATGATGTAGAGTGTGCCTAAGGAGAGTCACATGGAGAGAAAACATTCTCTCGGGCTTTCACAGAGAGCACATTGGCCAAGCAATGGCCGTGACTCATCCACATGGCTGACACTGACAAAGGTTCTACAATCTGAGGTACAGGATCTCAGGATAAATCCTGAGGGGATTTCACTGACCTTATCAGACCCAAAAGCTACAACTCCTGTTGCATAGGTCCTGCTTTATCTTGGTCTTAACCATTCAGCAGAAAAGTATAAAAACGAAATATAAGAAGTAAAGCCATGCTGTTATGTTGAGCTGCAGGGGACTCAGGTCAACAATTTCTGACATTGCCAGTGAAGCGGAAGACCCAATGCTACTATGGGCTACTAGACTCTTAGAATATTTTGCTGAGTTTACACACCTATAATATTCAAATAACGGAACTTAACAAAAAAAGGGTATACAGATGAATGTCCATTTTGTATCTGTGTATTCAAAGTGGTTAGGATAGATATATAGTTACATTCTCTTAATGAATAGAATGATTTGTTCTGATGGTGTTTGTAAATAGGATATCATGTCCGCATCTTGTACAGCAATTAACCACTGGGAAGAATGTATACAATGTGTTGATTATTGAAACTGTCCTACCAATTTAATTTGAAACTGTCTCACTGCTATTTGTTTATCAATAAAATTATGGGGAAAAAACAAAACAAAACTGTACCTGAACTGAAAAATTTGTTTGAAAACTTCCTTCTGGTTTAAATTTAGTTATTATAAATCAAACCCCCAAAATGTCAAAAAGGTTACATTCCTGCTTCACTGAACAAGTATTCACTGAAAGTGCGTTATATGCTGGCACAGTTCTGCACACTGTGGATAGACAAACTCTGCTCTCCTGTCGAGCATACTATGAAAGGATCAATTCTGAGGTGGTGTTTCTTCAGAAAGAAACCAAAAAATTCTGTCACAGAACGCCAAAGAAAACCAAAACCAGGGAGTGGGATAGGCTCCTCTGAGTCATGCTGACAAGAGCTCTGCACTCACAGTACACACGTGCTGGAATGCACGACTGCCCATCCCTGGTTTGCAGACTAGGCCAGCCATAAAGAGCGACAGAGCTGGGACACTGGTACTCTCAGGCCTTGTGGAGATGGCAGTGTTGGAGGAGGTAAGGGGAGAGCAGTCTTAACTTTACTTCAGTGGGGCAGGGATACAAAATCACACCTTAGGACACCTGCTCTTGGGAGTGAGTACATGCTGTGAACCCTTCAGAGAAGAGCAGGGTGAAGGGAAACTGAGCATCTATCATAACCTGTATTACAGAGGATACAAGGTTAAGTGATAATGGTAGCATCCAGAAAAACTGCTGCTGTCACAGAGGCTTGACGAATGCCATCCCCAGTGCGTTTATGTATTAATATACATCTGCAGTCTGGCCTGGAGACTGAGATATATTAAGTCCCCACTTAGTATTCGAGTTGCCAACTTTCACAGGTGTATGTGTAAGAGTCATTGTTGGCTTACCACCAATTCTTCCAGAATGAAACTTTTTCATAAATTGAGGACTTACTGTACCAATAATTACGTGTTTTTTAAGATGGAAAAACATACTTCAAGTTTGAGATAAGCAAAAACATACAAACCTTTGGAACATAGATTTTTCCTAATTTGGACCTGCCTATCATTCAAGTTTCTCACAGATATGAGCTGATAAACTGTTATTAGTGTAAGTTTAGTGAGATGAGTCTAAATTAAAATTATTTCCCATTTATATAACTCCTAATTACTTTCTTAACTGGGACAGTTGTGGTTGCTACAAAACTGAATCATGCTACACCTTGGGCCTTTGAAACCAGAGACTCTGTTGTGTGAACAATGTCCTTGCACATAAAAACACAACACAGATGTTAGCTGGACCCAAATATTAAGCTGAAAAAGGCACAGTGGGTGACAACATGTGAACTGCAGCGCACACAGTTCTGTTCTCTTTGTGGGCCAGGACTTGGGCAGGTGGCATAGCGCCAAGGTGCACACAGCACCTGGCGTACGCAGTACCTGTGTTGCAAGTGTCCTTCATCAGCCGGCACCGGTCTTTGACGGAAGACGCGCTTCTCCCGAGCGCCGCCCCTATTGTGGCCCAGTCGTTGCCATGCTTTATCCGGAGCCTAGAACAAGAGTCTGCCAATCAGCATTTGGTTCAACTGTTTTCTCCCTCTCAATTTCATCATTTATTCTTCATTCTTCTTCTTCCCACTTGGTTTGGAAGTTGTGGGCAGCAATACTTTGAGAGCCAAAGTTTGAAAGTGTGGCCTTTTATTGGGGTCCACAGTTGTCTGTGGGTGAAAAAAAAAAAAAAACAGGCAGCAATTGCCCTTTTCCTGGGTCAGAGAAGAAATAAGTAACTTGGATATGTGTTCAAAAAGACCAAATTTTCCTCAGATTATGACACCATTTCCCAGGCGAGCCCTGTGCTTCCCTTTGAGCAGACTCCTAACAGCTCTTCCTCACACCCTGCAAAATGCCCAGAGCCCTGTGTCACCAACAGGAGCCCTTCTCTATCTTCTCTCATGGCCCACATCACACATTAAACCATCCTTTATAACCCCACCTTGGTGGAGCAAAACTGTGTTTCTTGAGACGAGCAGCCCTACCAAGGTGGAATAATCTGAAGTCAACCCCAAGTCACCACTTTACATCAGGGCCCCTGGTTTTGATCTTGGTATACAAACACCACAGATTCAATTGTCAGTGCAACCAAAATCAGCATCTAATCTCTGGCACCTCTATTAATGGCCAGAGGACACAATCAGAGAGCAACAGCAGAAGGCAAGATCTGGGTTCTAGGGACACAGCTACTCTGTGCAGGTCTAGATCTGATAACCAAGCTTACTGGCAGAGCTAAATTATTGCTGTCCGCCAAAAATCTCAAGTCTTCAAGTTAAAAATGTTTAAAAACAAAAAGCAAACAACAGAAAGAATGAAAACAAAATTTAAAACTTACTCCTTCAGCTTCTCAATTTCTTCAGGTGTATATCTAGAAATTCAGAGAAAGTTTTTTTTTAAAATCAGTTAAAATAAGGAATGGTAAAAACCTTAATAAAAATGAGGGTTTCATTTAGGGTGCTAAATGTTAGTAAGTCCGCATAAAGTAACCCATTTTAAGTGAAACACTAAAAGTTAAATGCTTCCATTTTCTTAATTAAAAATAGCAACTACTTTTAGTTATCGTAAAATTAAGCACTATACAATTCTGCTTAGGAACACTTAACATTTAAAGCATTTATCTGTTCCAGTGCTGCCTCTTTACTTCAAAGTTAGGTTTCGGCACTCTGAAATTATAATTAATCCATTTTTTTTTTTTAATAAAATGTAGCTAAAAAGAAAAATTTATGGAAAATTCTCTTAGGGCAATGAAAACATTAAAATTCTTTTCATTTCCTGTAGCCAGGCATGTACATCTGATATACTGTTGCCCATTAGTTCAATGCAGCCAATGAAATGTTTTGTCAAACTGTTATTTAAAATTAGGAACAGCTGTTCATTTTTTTGAGCGCAGGTCTCCCTTCTGAGCTCTAGCTGGCCTGAAATTTGCGATTCTGCTTCAGCTTTCTGTGCAGGACAGAACTACAGGGCTGTAGGTACTGTTCTCTTGTTAAGCGCTTGATGGTACATGGAAGGTTTATGAAAAGCTAACAGGTCATCCCTGTTCCTTTGCCACTGTGGTAAGACATATTTAAATCACTTCAACTCTGAGATGCACTCTCATTAGCAGGCTGCTGAAAGCTACAAGGAAAGCTGTAGAATTTAAAAGAGATACTGCTGTCATCTAAGGTTCCCAGAGAGACAAAGTGTCAGTTTCACAAACTAAGCACTACATTGAAGCTTAATGATGCCTGTGCATAAACACTACATATGATGGAACTCTAAACTCTGCTTCTAGAAATGTATTTGCTCTGGTTTTATTTAAAAAACAAACAAACAAAAAAAATCACTGATTAGTAATGCTACACTTGTAAAGTAAGAAAAATACTACCAATGAAGTCAGAGTTCTTTTTAACACTCCTACATATTTAACTACTTGTTCTCTACTTTGGAGCAGACTTTGGCATATTAAGTGTACCAGTCTGCCATTTAACCTAGAGAGGTGATTCAGACTAATTTCTAAATGAGGCCTTATTATAATAAGGGTTCATCATATTCTCAACCCAGACCTAGAGTGTAAGCATAACAATAGTAACTCTTAAGCTGTCTCCAGTTAGGCTTAATTAGACCTGTACTTGAAAACATGACAGTTCTGTTAACTATTTCCCTAAGGAATGAAAACATGCAGCATTACAAGCTTTCATACTTTCCCACATGGTTTCTGTCATCATACATGCGAAGCACTCTTCTATAAACTGCAAACAAAGGCCGGTTCAGACCCCATGCTATAGTCCTGTAGAAATCTTTTCTTTCGTCTTTTGACATCTCAAAGATGATTTCTGTAGCATCTTTTATTCCGCGTGCCTAAATGGGTTACATTTCTTTGATTTAGGGATTTCTGATAAAATGCATGTGGATATACTATGCTTTTAACACTTGTTTCAATGTTAAAGGTCATCGATTACATTTAGCAGAAGAATATATTGCTAATAAAGTCAAATGTAAATATTAAAATATTATAAAAACAATAAAATGACACAGGCTCCAAAAACAAATCATATTAAATTCAATTTTTGTTATTTTCTTTTAAAAATCATTAAAAAGTTAAAGAAAAAAATCATAAGAGTAAAATTATTGGGAATTAAAAGTACTGAAAAGATCAATGAATCTAAAAACTGGTTCTTTCAAAAGATACATTAAGATTAAAATTCAAATAATAAACTTACGGCAAAAATTTTTAAAAGGCAAATATTAGAAATAAAAATGGAGCCTAAATAGTCACTACATGAATTAGAAAATTAAAGAACATTATAAACAATTTTATAGCACTAAGTTTGAACAAGTAAAATGAATAATTCCTAGAAAGTCCATTTACCAAAGCTTTCTTTTCGGTGAAAGAAAATCGAATAACCACAGACCAAGAAAAAAGTTTAATCAGTTATTAATAATCTTCCTATAGTGAAAACACCAAGTCTAGTAACATCATTAACTAAATTCTACCAATTTTACTATTCCCAAATAAAGAAAACAATCAGGTATATTTCACTGGTCTCTTTATCAAGCCAGCACAAGCACCGTAGCAAAAGCAGACCAAGACAGTTGCAGAGAACAATTTCTAGGCTGTGTGCGTTCACTAACACGTTGCACAGCACAGCACATCAAAACCCAGCAGTAATGGGTTATGCACCCCAACAAAGGCAACTGTTCAAAGAGTAAGTCTGTGTCAGTCAGAAAAATTATTAATGTAACCAATCACATCAGTACATTTACAGAAAAAGCACAAAATCTCAGTAGATGTGGAAAAATCATCCACAAAATTCAATGTTCATTTATGATAAAACTCAGCAAATTAGAACATGCTAACCTGATTAATGAAAAATACAGATTGGAAAAAATCATTTGTAGATAATATATGCAGAAACTTGATAATTATACAAAATTGATTTTAAAAGGCATTTTAACAAGGTTGCAAGACATCTGCATTTTTAAGTTTGTAAATATTTTTAAAAGTTCTCTTATATCAGTAACATTAAGAGCACCATGATTATATTTTAGGCATATTCTGAAGGTGTTTTATGGAGAATATAAAATTGATAGAATAATATTAAAGAGGCCTGGGGAAGATAGCCCAGCGGTCTAGGAGCCTGCCTGGCAAGCACAACTACTCTCATTCAATCCCTGGAACTACATGCCATGCCAGCCACCAAAACTAGGCAAGGTGACACATGCCTGTGATTCCAGCACTGAGACAAGATTACTATGAGTCTAAGCTATGTAACGAGACTCTGTACCAAATAAATAAATAAATAAATCTTAAAAAGAAAAAAAAGGATTTTTCATCCTCTGCAAGCTGACTGTAAAGTTTATACCAGAAACTTAAAAGGTCGCAAGAAGAGCTAAGCTCTCAATGAAATGCCCCAGAAGATGGGACCTGCGGGTATTTGTTCCACAGTGCTGGGCATGGAACACAGGGCACTCCACAAGACAGCAGACAACACGTCCCCACTAAGCCACATCCTGGCTCTATACGGCAACTTCTGAAGACAGCATCTCAACGGTATACAGATAGCAAACAGAAGCTAAAAACAATTAGAATACTTAATTTGTCTTTAAAAAAAAAAAGTGGAAGCCTGATTTAGAACAGAACAGACATGGTTGATGGGGAAAAGGACTGACCCAGAACAATGCCAGGATATGGTCATCCACATCAAAAAAGTGGAGACACTAAAGCCTTAACATTCATAATGGAAATAAAATGAGCACAAAAGGCTAGAAAGTTACAAAGTGAGGTTATCAAACATTTATAAGACAACACACTGTGTGTCTTTTATACAGTAAAAGATTTCTTAAACAAGGACACAAGATAACAGTAAAAATATGATAAACTTGAGAGTGAAACAGAGAAATCACTAAATTGGGGGCAAGAAAATTGTAATAAAAGTAACCAATAAATTCAGTATACAACATACATTAATAATGTCTAACTTTCCCTGACACCACATGCCATGCCAGCCCCGGCCTCAGGTGTGCTGAGCTGGTGATGGAGTCTGGGTGTGGTAGCACACACCTGTAATCCCAGCACTAGGGAGGCACAAATCAGGAGGATCACTACGAGCCTGAGCTGTGTGAGACCCTGCACCAAAAAAAAAAAAAAAAAACCCTAAAAAAAATTTTCTAACTAAAGAACTTCATAGGAAAACTAGTAAAGGGGCTAGGGAGATAGCTCAGTGGAATAAGTGCTTGCCTGGCAAATGCTAGGTCCTGAGTTCGATCCCTGGTACCACCAAAAAATAAAAATTAAATTAAAATTAAAAAGATGTAAAAATATTTTTGTAAAAAGGGAAACTAGTAAAAAAAAGTCTTTTTTTAAAAAATGTATTTTTAGTATAAGATCTACAGGATAAAGTCTTAAAAAATTAACTTTGAAAATAATTTTTTTAAAAAAAGTTGGACAAGCATATAAAAATGTTATAAAAATCTGTGCCAATCCTCTAAAATAAATTTCATGTATTGCAAACACATACTCACCAAAATGTTATCAGAGAAATACAAATTAAAGCTATAATGAAATACCATTAATGAAATACCAGCTTGTGAAAATAGCAAAAAACTAGCAAGAACATGTAAGTAACTATTAACTGTGGAATTGGTAACTTGTATATTTGCATAGTGAAATATAGCTAAACAAATCAAGAGGAGATGGGTATCAAATTCGTAACATTGAGCAAAAGCAGCAACTTACATAATACCTTGAGAATGAATATGGGCATTTATATGACATACACTTCAAAGCCAGATAAAATTACAAATTACAAAGATAGGCATTTTAGGTATTTTTGGAATGTGTGAAACTTTACAGGAAAGTCTCTAAATTTTAGAATCTTTTCAGTTCTCAATTATGTGATTTCAAGGCACTGTGATGAATTACAACCACACAGTGAGATGAGAGACTCTTTTGTTTACCAGTTTGTTTTGTTTTTTTTTTTTGTGGCACTTATTTTCACTTATTCTTTAAATACAGAATATACGATGCTTAGTTACAAACTGTCTAAAGTTTAAAAGCATTTTCAGAAGAGCACAAAACAACAAGCATGGTCAAGTGACCCGAGGTCAGGAGGTTGCTCGGGAGCGCCTCCCCCTGCCACTCAGCAGCTCCGCAGGGAGAAGCTACAGATGTGCAGCAGCAGTCATCTGTGTCCAGTACCCCCGTCCCTTGTTCACGCCCCTCCCCTAGACCACTAAGCTGGAGGTTCCTGGTGATCACTTCAGCACCTAGACAAGAAACCTCAATAACCCCAAATCCAGGACTGCTTTTCTCTACCATCTCACCTAAAACCATAGATAGCATTTTCCAGATTTAACTAATGCCTTCATAACAGGTGGACAGCTTTTAATGTATTTCTGGATATATTTTCAGTGTCCACTAATTTTGTTTCTCTCTAAACAATACAGCTAGTGGAAGAACCTTCAAATAAGAATCACCTGAGAAGGCGGTCCTCGTAGAGGGCACTATACACATAAACATATCACACACCAGGAGAATGGTCAAATAAACACCACATCAATGTCCACACCACCTCCAGATGCTACTACGCAGTCTAGCATCACAGGGAAGTCTGCAAAAGACTTCCAGGAGAAAAGGATGGATCTGTCCCTCCAGGAGAAAAGGATGGATCTGTCCCCACTGGCCTCACCTAACTAAGTCCCCAGTTCTGCTTCGCAATTTGAGCTCCTACTACTAAGTCAGGTACAGCCATCATTCTCTGGCCCAGCCTTACAGGCCACACATCTGAACTCGTGCTCTGCACCTCATTCCTCTGCTCGCACACACCGTGCCCTGGTCAGTCCTCTCCACAGACTGAGTTCCAACTCTTGCTCTTCAGAACTCCCCCAGGTGTTCCAACCCCAAGGACACACTCTTCCTTTTCGGACTGGGGCAGTGTAACTCAGGGCCAGAGAGCCTTGTTTCCCTCTTCATCTGTCTCCAAGGGATTGTAAACTGCAGAAAAGCTTACACACGTTAAGGAAATTCTTGTATCTAGTGCCTCAAAATACTGTATTCAAAGCACACTGAACAAGAGAAATAAGCTAGCAAGAAAGAAGCCTGAACATGAGTATAAACTAAAGCCTTTCTACAAAAGGACTCATAAAATACATATTCAAAGAACATGCATACTTTAGGTTTTATTTGAAGTTTTGAGACAGGGTCTCATCATGTAGTTTAGACTAGGCTTAAACTCACAGTCCTCCTGCTTCAGCTTCCCAAGTGCTGGGATTACAATGTGCACTACTATGCCTAGCACCTTAAGACTTTAGATAATATAATTTATGGTCTGACTGAAAAGACAACAAAGCAAAAGATACTGAAGAAACTACACTATAATGATATACTTTAGAATTATTAAACCATAACATATTAATAGGTCACTGTTACAAAAATCAGTGAGCTCCAAGTAAGTCCATATAATACTTATGTATTTTAGGAAAAAAATTAGTGAAAAATAAAAATGTATCACAGATACCTTTAGATAGCGCTCAATATTGTTCATCAAAATATCTATTTCTTCCTTGGACCACATCCCCTGCTTCCATTTATGCCCTTTAAAAGAAAACAAGTATTTTTTTAAAATGTTACTCCGCAAGAAAATTAAAATACCAAAGACTTGCTTTGTGATTATCAGCTGACATACAACGTAGCAAATTTAACTTCTTGTCCATCTGAAATCTGAAAACTCCACAGACGATACTGGTTCTGCAAGCTCTGGTTTTTAGGTAGGAATATAGTTGACCCTACTGAGTAAAGATAATACCAAAGATATTAATATTGTCTTCTTTTATACTTGCAGAAATGTACAACTGCTAGCAAAAAACATAAATATATAAAAATTATTTAATTATAATTATTTCATTATGCTAAAAATATTCTGAAAAACTTGTTCAATAAAAAAGATTTTAGGCTGGGGCGATAGCTCAGCAGTCTAAGGGTCTGCCTGACAAGCACAAGAACCGGAGTTTGATCCCCGGTACCACACCGTGCAGACCACTGAAATTGGGCATGATGGTGCACACCTGTAATTCCAGTGCTGGGGAGGGCGAGACAGGAGGATCACTACAAGTCTGAGCTGCATTTGGAGACCCTGTACCAAATAAATAATGGGTATACAGGGTGTACAGGGTTTCAATGAGTAGATCAGACTCATAGCGATCCTCTTGTTCATAGTCTCCCAAGTGCTGAGATTACGAGCACACGCCACCATGCCTAGTTTCAATCACTGTTTCAACATACCCCAGGAGCAGGGTCAGCACAGCAGGCCAGGGTATCGAACTCCCAGGCCCTGTGTCTGCCTAAGTAGGTGCTTTAATCTGCTGAGCCAGATGGCCGGCTCTAATAAATGTATTTTTAAATTTAAAAAAAAAAAAAAATTCTAGCCGGGAATGGTAGCACATGCCTATAATCTCAGCTACTTGGGAGGCCAAAGGGAGGAGGTCTACAAGTTCAAGGCCAGTCTGAGCAACTCAGTGAAAACTTGACTCAAAATTAAAAAAAAAAAAAAGGAAAAGAAGTTTTACAAGTGAAAGAGCACGTAACCAAGTTTCTAGGGCAAGATAAACATAAGACACTGTACACTGAGTGAACACGGCACTTCCAGGGTATTCGCTGAGAGTAACTGCTCATCTCAGCATCTTCCCTCAAGTAGCTTTTCTACCAGCTCGCTATTTCTCACCTCCCTGGCTACTCTTCTCAGCTTAGCTGCACTATGAAGTAAGCACTGCTATTTTAACCTTCCAAGCTGCTTTCAGACCAAACAGATCTTTGAAAACGTCTGACTTCTAATTCTCATAAGCAGTAACTGTATAGTCTTTCAAATGCCACCTCTATAATCTGTTCGACTTCCTTCCCTCCCTCTTCTTTCCAGGATACTGAGAACTGAACCCAGCCAGGGCTTTTGTTTTAAATTACATCTCTCACCTTTTATTATTCTGAGACAAGATCTCCCTAAATTACTGAGTTGCCGGAGCTGGACTTGAACTTTTGATCCTCCTGCCTTGGTCTCCCGGAGTGCTAGGATTACAGATGTGTGCCACCCCACACATCTGGTTATTTGTTCAAAATTTAATAAAACAAAATTTACTTTGTATCAGAAACAGAAAAACAGTAACAAAAAAACGCTACTTTCTGGGCTTACTGCAAAGTCACTCAAAGAAAAGCCCAACGCAGAACTTTATGATCCTATTTTCTCCATTATTCCCCACTGTGCAGTACCTTTGTTAGTTAGAGAATCCTTATCTTCTTTAGTTGTAAACCACGCTTGGCTAACTGCTGAAACTTCCTCATTGCCCAAGGAAGAGATTTCATCTAGTTGCTCGTTCTGCAAAATCTTAAAAAATATATATAAAAAAATTAACACTTAACCTGTTATAAAAATGTTATAAAAATTAACAGATTCATCTGTTTACAATGCTAAGCATAATAAAACCAATATAGAAATACAAATCCACTTTTTATCTTTTTTAATAGATTGCAAATTGATTATTTACAAACATAAATGAATATAACAAAAATTGTCCAAAATAAAAATGAAGAATTTACAGATCAGTCATAATAGTTCACTGTGTCAAAACCAAGAAACTTACATTCATATAATTAGAATTCTCAAAGTAGAAAGGAGTAGGCAATAA
>NW_004524632.1:327767-344894 GCF_000260255.1 Octodon degus
AAAAATTAAAAAAAAAAGAAACTAGACTACAGGACTGAAAAAGATCTGTCCTCTTTGAATTTTATACTTAGCAAACACACTTTTGAAAACTAGAAGTAAGGTTTGCTAGTTATACAAACTTGAACTATTTTAATACCTCCAGAAGTAGCATATAGAAAATAACAAAGAGCATAATTCAAAAGGCAAGAGAAGTTGCAGTATGCTCCTGGATGAACAATAAAGAGCTCTCAATATGATAGTTACGCAGGACTATATAAAATATATTAGATGAACCCTTCTTTAAAGGTCAGTGCAGCTTTCTATGAAACAGTATCAATCTTATGTTGAAGCCCACTTTTTAGATACAGTAAAAATACATTCAATTTACAGCAGACAAATAGTCCCTTGCTTTATGATGGCAGCATAATGAATACTGTTGGCATTAACATAGTATGACCCTTAGTAAGCAAAAACTGTATTAGTAGCTTCCATTTATTATGTGGGCCAACCATGAATCAAGTATTTAAATCAATACAAAATATCACAAAGGCATTTGTGGATCTATGTATCATGAGCTTAGACATACAGCTGTGACCAGTTCCAAATTAGGAAATGAAAATACTAGGGTTGGGTATTACAGCTGGTTAAGGGCCTCATACGTAGTCAGCTACCTCAGTTATACATGGTGATCCATAATTTCCTGTTAAATGTAAAGGACTTGCAGGCTATAGCACATCTCAGTCATGTCTGCTTACTTCTGACTGCTAACTCGGTGCTCATCCACTCTGGAGCTGATCCAGTCTTACACTCCCTTCATCCCTCACAGCTCTATGGTACTTGCTACTGCAGCTCAAGCCACCTGTTGCACAATTATCACCAGGTGGATTTTCAACTAGCCATACCTAATCTAACAAGCTCTGCAGGACAAAGCTGCTCCTAAAAGCAGAGCTGGCCCTGTCTCATGGGAGCCAAGTGAGGTAGCTTAGTTCAAGTGAGGTAGCTTCCGCAATGGTACTGCCATGACAGGTACAAGCCTAACCCAGACAGATGAGGAAAGGGAAGAGCTTCTGCACTCAATTCAGTTCCACCCTGAATACAATGCGAAGCTAAGGGTTGTTCTGGCTGGAGGTGAGTCCTTAGACTCAAATGTGTGCCACTAATCAGGAACTGCACTGCTAATCTGAAGGATTGGAACCCATCTTACTCAGGAACAGATGAGCTGACAGTGAACAACCTATGTAAAAGAGGAGAACATGTCTCTATTGTTGCTGTTATATTTTTATATCTGCATTTATGAAAGTGTTTTTAAATTCAATTACAAAGGGCCAGCCAAACAGTTCAGTGGATTAAGGGGTCATGGGCTTGATCCCCGGTCCTGCTGTGCCGGCCCCACCCCCGCGGTGCTTTGAGAGGGCAATTGAGACTGGGCATGGTGGCATGCGCCTATAATCCCAGCTCTTGGGAGGCTGTAAACAGGCGGATCACTATGAATCCGATCTAGTAGTGAGACTCTGAACACCCTGTAGACCCTTCCCTAAAATACAAAATAAATAAATTCACTTACAAATCACTGTAACAAGTCTAAAATGTTTTACAGTCCTATATTCCTGTACTTGTTTTACAGTCTTAATTTTTTCTAACTTTTAAAAATTTAGACATTTATAAAGCTAAGAATTGAGACAAACTGGGTGTTATCTTCAGGCCTCTTGGATTCTGTCAATGACAATTTTTTAAAGATGTGACATAAGTATTGCACTTGTAAAGGGTGAACTTTACAAATGAAAACTATCAGGACACTATGATATAGCACACACACGTAAACTATAATATATAAAACACAACCAGATGGTGTCTTAAGTTCACTGGATGGATAAATCACCATTTTCAAAGTATGTCTAAATATACTATACAGCCCATTCCATGACCCTTAGTTACAGTAAGCCCACAATGCTAATTAACCATTACCTTTGTTTGATTGATTGATTGATTTATTTAGTGTTTGTGTGGCCAGCTCAGCCGGGGGGGGGGGCTGGCTGACATGTGGTGCTGGGGGATTGAGCCGTGGTCCCTGTGCTTAGCTTAGCTTATTCTAAGTAGGTGCTTTAGACCACTGAGCCATCTCACCAGCCCCAACCATGACCTTTGGATACTTAATGTCTTCTGCCTCAACTTCCTGATGACAATTTACAGTTATTACACAGTAGACAGGTACCAGGTAATTAAGTTATCAGACAGGCAGTATATTCAGCACTGTCAATAACAAATGAGTTTGTTGCACAGAAAAGGACACTTAGGTATGCTTAAGGGTACCTGTCTGCAGAAGTATGTGAGTGTTCTGCCCAATTTTTCACTATTTTACGTATAAATCTTTTTTTTTTTTTTTTCTTGCAGAACTGGGGATTGAACTCAGGCTCTTTAATGAGCCGTCTCCCTGGCCCCAGTACGTATAAATCTTAAACTTATGCTTTAATATACTATTAACACTTGAGAGCTAGTTGCAGGATTTCATGTCTACTTAAAAATCTAAAAATAAACATCCAATCCATTCATGACCTCTTAAAACCAAACATGGAATACACTGGGACTTACAGCTTCTCATCTTTCAAGCTAGTCTCATGACTGGAATGCACGATAGTACATTGACTACTGAACTATGTCAAAAGGCTGCACTTAGTTTATGACAAAAGCACAGTAAGCAGCCGATGTTCTGCATTTTGAAACTATGCTGACTTTCAAAACACAATCTACCATTATTTTGTTAAACAAATAGACACTATTGAAAAATTTTACACACTAAAACAGTAATAAGCTAGGCTGGGGAGATGGCTCAGTGGAATAAGCACTTCCCTGGCAAGCGCAAGGGCCTGAGTTCAATCCCCGGTTCCGCCAAAAAAAGGGGAAAAAAAAGTGCTTCCCTGTTAAAACAGTAATAAGCTAAACATTAAGTCATAACTTATTCACTCTTTGACATTAGGCAAGACAAAAATTTACAACAGATCTAGCACTATCACTACTTAATCTTTTTCTTTTCTTTTCTTTTTTGGTCTTTTTGAGACAGGATTTCACTGTGCATTTCAGGTTAACCTTGAACTCACTTTGTAGCCCAAGCTGGTCTCAAACTCATAGCAATCCCGCCTCAGCCTCCCAAGTGTTGGGATTGCAGGAGTGTGCTACCATGCCCAGCACTACTTAATTTTACAATAAGCCACTTGACTTACTCCTCCTGAAACTGCTTTTGGAACTATTTTGAAATTCATTATTAAAAGGTTCTCAGTGCACATATATGAGGTCCTTAGCCACATACCAGCTGGAAACTATTATACTTCTTAAACAGTCACATAATGCTTTAAAAACAATTCTGTAACAGCTCCACTTGAAAAATATCTTAGTAAATATTTTATGATGAAATGAAGCAAAAGGGCAAGCTACTAAAAATGAGGGGCACAATTAGCCAGAGATAAACTTATAAGTAGTACAGATTTAAGTTTCAGATTACTGAGAGAGCAAAGAACTGACGACCTTTGGCAGAAGTAACTTAGCAAAAGTTTCTAAGAGAAAACTAAAAAAGATGGCAAGGAAACCAGAAGGCACTAATTCCTAGCCATCCTCTTATCCTACATGCACCAAACGGAGAACACTATCATAACTGCTGCAGGAGGACCACATGACCCACTGTGGTTTCTTGACACGGACCATTCCACGAGGACTGCATCTGAAAAGCCCCCCTCTGTACTCCTGTGGGAGACTTGAAACCAAGTGCAATGACGCATCTCACCTCTACTCCATGACTGCTACTCTGTCAAAGCATGTTGTTATCATTTCATTACCTATGTGATGTGGGAAGGGTCCTCTCTGGAAGCCAGTGAAAAGTTGTACTATACCTGGATCTGTGTCACAGTTCCCTCAGAAATCTCATCATCTGCCACCTCTGTGGTTGCAGTCATGGTCACCTCAAAGCTCTGATCATTTTCTGAAACTTCAAGAAAAGAATAGTTCATCTCCAGAATGTAAACAGGATTTAATTATCCTAAAAACATCCATGGCAGAAAATGTGACCATCTGCTGACATGCTATCAATGCATCCCCACATCTACATACTCATTGCCTAATACTTGGCATCTGATTTATAGTATGTTCCACTTTGAGTGCTGGGGAGACGGCAGGAAGACGGAATGCAGCCAGCATGTGGCCACCCAACACCCAAGCCTTTCCCTCCTGCTCCACAACATGAGTAGCTCGTCTTGGCAACTCTCCAATTCCCCACGCCACTCCTTTCAAACTCCAACAGCCACCACCCCATCCCACCAGCTTCACACATGAACAGAACGTGCAGCACCGCTTTCTGTACCCTAACTGACTTCAACCGAGACCACATTCTCCATTTCCATTCATGATTTTACAAACAGCAAGGCTTTGTTCTTTCTAGGCCCAAGTACAATTTTGCTGCCTATACACATTTTCTTTGTGCAAGCATCCACTCATGGACACTAAATGGACTCCAAGCGGTGGCCACGGTGATGGTGCTGCCACACACCAAGTGCAGGCACGGCCCCAACTCAGCCCATACACACAGAAGCTCTACTCCTCAAAGAGCTCCAGGTTCCTCAGTGGCTATGCTAATCTACATACTCATCGACAGGGTTCAAGAGCATCTTTTTGCATGTTTGTCAGCATTTGTTGTCTTTTTGATTATAGCAATTCCACCTGAGCTGGGACATCTTACTTTGTTATTAATTACTGGGTTAGATTTTCTGTGCCATCATGGTTAATTTTAGTAGAATGCTATGTATCCACATATGTACCCATTTTCCTAGGTTTTGTTTATAATACAGACACTCCTAATGATCTTTCTATTTCTGCCCTGATATTACTTCTTTTCTTCTAACTTTGGCTTGTATCTCTGCTGGATTTCTCTTTCAGATCATAAATTATTTTCCTACTTCTGTTAAATTATCTGACTATACTCTCTTCTATCTGGGTGAGCTTCCTTAAAAATAACACTGTAAACTCTTTTCTAGGTGATATATCAGTTTCCTTCTTGTTGGGGTCAGTGCCAAGGAGCTCCTGTGCTCCTCGCAAGGCACCCTGTGACCTTGACCTTGCCTTTTCCTGTTTTCTCATCCCTACATTCACACTTTAAATCTGGTTGGGTCAGTTGTCTCTCCTAAGTAAGAGTTCCGGAGTGCTGACTGGGTGTGACTTGCTCTGGTTCTAGGCAGGTCCAATAGTGTGAAGCCTGTACAGCTTCTCTCGCGGAGCTCATAGGTGCCCCACAACCTAGGTTCCAGGGCCTGAGCAACTGTCCCTCTGAGCTGAGTAACGTGTGGGGCCACCAACTCCTGCCCAGTGCTGCTCCTGCAACTGACAGTGGATAAGCAAACTTCATGCTTTTATGTAGTTTTTATTTTAAATACAGAACTTTACTAAGTTGATTTTTTTCAATATACTTTTTTTTTTCTTTTAAATAAATTAGAGAACATGTAAATACCTTGAACCTACTTCTTAAAAAATTCAGTCTTATTGTTAAGCATTAGTTCCAAACAGCTCAGGTGCTTCTGTGGTAACACATCTATGTTATCATAGGTAAAAGACAAGGGTGTGAAGGAGTCTGCTTCATACTACAATGTCTAAACGTGATCTTGAACAAGGGTGCTCTACTAATGAAATTACTCAAATAGTCATAATTTATACCACCATAACCACTTGAAATTCTATTTTGGGAAAAAATTCACATAGAAATATATGCACAGGTAAGCTACAGGCAAAATGGATCAAAGATTTAAAGATTAAAATAGAAATATTAATTCTCCTGGAGGAAAATGTAGCTAGAAATCTTAAAGACATAGGGCTAGGTAGAAAGCTCATGAACAGAAACCAATATGCACAGGAAATACTTCAAAGAATCAACAACTGGGACCTTATCTCTGAACATTAAAAGAATTCACCAACAGATTAAAAAGAAAACCCACAAACTGGGAAAAAATTATAGCCAACTGTCCTTCTGACAAAGGTCTTCTATCTAGAATATAAAGAATTTAAAAATATCAGGCCCGCCAAATTCAAGGACCCAATCCAATAATGGGCATCAGAGATAAATATATAATTTTCAGATGAAGAAATACAAATGGCAAATAAATACATTAAAAAATTTTCAACATCATTGGTCATTAAGAAATGCAAATTAAAACATTGAGATTACAAATCTTATCCCAGAAAAATTGGCTATCAAGAAGTCAGCCAATAGCAAATGCTGGGGGTGGGGGATATAGGGAAAAAAGGAACTCTTCTCCATTGTTCATGTGAGTGCAAACCATTACAACCACTACAGAAATCAGTGTGGAGATTCTTCAAAGGTAGGACTGGAGGTCCCATTCAAGCTAGCCATTCCCTTGCTGGCTATCTTCCCAGAATTAAAAACATACCACAGCAATATATGTGTACCCATGTTTACAGCAGTGCCATTTGTCATAGCTAAATTTTGGAAGCAACCCAAATGTCCATCAAACTAAGGAATGGATAAAGACGACGTGGTATTTTTATACAAGGAAACATTATTCAGATATAAAAAAGGCTTTTATTTGTAAATGGATGCAACTAGAGACCATACTTTTTTTTTGAGACCATACTCTTAAACAAAAGAAATCAGACCCACATTTGCAAAAATCATATTGTCACCTTAGTGTAAGAACCTGAAATAGTAAATAAAATCTGAAGGATACAATAGATAATATGAAAAGGGAATGAACCTGTTTAAAAAGAAAGAATTACTGAGATGAAGACAGGAGAGGGAGTAGTAGAAAAAGATATTTCTATGTATGTAAGCAGGATGGTTCGGATAATTATACTGTGGATTTCTGCTGTTCTATGGAAAGGAGCAGTTAATTCTTTTTTTTCTTTTTTCTTTTTTTGGTCTCCTTTTCTCATTTTCCCCCCTTTTTCTCTCTCCTTAATTTCTTTTCTTTTTGTTTTGTTTTTTTTTTGCAGTACCAGGGATTGAACTCAGGATTCTACTGAGCTATCTCCCCGGCCCTCTCCTTCATTTCTTATCTTTTTTTTTCTTTTGTATTTGTTTCTTTTTCCAATTTTGCATGCAAATGTCTGGTAATCTGAACAATTCATCTGAAGACAACCCTATGCAATACAACAAATAATATGAATATTATTATTTGTTAATATAATATTCATATTATTCAAATATGAATATTATCAAATTCATATTATTCCACTTAGTGAAATTCTACACAGTTAAGTCAATCAAGAGCTTAAAATCACAACATAATAGCAGTCATATTAGGATAGAACTGAAAATATACATGGATCATGGTTAAGAAGAGCTCATTTAATTACAAATATGCTGTGCTAAAAAAGACAGACAAAAAAGAATTATGTACCTGCCATACCTGGAAGCGACAGTAACATTATCATTTTTCCAACTCTGTTCTCCACTAGATGAGGATATGCCTTGCTGGATGCTATGTGCAGAGTCAGTACTCAGACACGGCAAAGCTCTTCTCTGTACCGAAAGTGGCAGCAGCAGTCCTACATTCACGCACAAGTACAGCCTATAGTGTCCAACCTGGCTCTACAGAACTACCCCTCTTGAACAGGCTTCAGTACCCTTCTATGCATATCAGAAATAATCAAATGTTGCAACTGGTACGTTACAGTCCTTTGCCAGTGTTATTCCACATGTTTTATTCCCCTACAACCTAGTATACTCTAAAAAACACTGGACGAGAAACATGTGAAGGGTTCAGAGGTATAGTATTTGCCTATCATGTAAAATCCAGGAATGCAAAAATAAATAAATTAAATAAAAAATTTTAGTGAGAATAAACAAATTAGCCAGTTATCACAGCTCCATGCAGTCACGTACTATCTGGAAGAGGCTGTTATATAACACCAAAGTTACGAGTATAACCTGTAACAATCAGAATGCTTGGATACAATCTTTAACAACTTACTCTATCTCTATACATCTCATTTTAATCTAAGGAACATGAATGATAATTCAAGTACCTATTGCACAGCATGCTGTCTTAATTCAAGGGAGATACCATTCTTAGAGGGGTGTAAAAAATGTTTTTGTGATGCTGGGGACTGAACCTAAGGCCTTTACACTGAACTACAACCCTACCCTCCTTTCTTAAAATTTTTACTTTCAGATAGGGTCTTAGCAACGCCCTAAATTGCCTACACTATGCTCAAGCTTATAATTCTCTCACCTCACCCTCTCAGAGCACTTGGATTACAAATATGCACTACTGTGCTCAGCTAAAATTTTGCTCTTTACAAATAAAACAATGATGTACAGATAGTACATTTTAAAAAATACACAAAAGAGAATACAATGAGTGGGGAAAAAAAGGTCTAAAAGTTTCCTTATGAAGCCTGTAAGAGGTCGAGAATTTTTAAGAAGCTGAGATTAACTAGGCAATACAGTTAAAAGCACTGACAGCAAGAATGGGGAACCTTTGGGAACTTTCTACGATACAAACCACCCGCTTTAGCACATGTGCCGTAAGTTCACTGCCTCTGACTTAAGAGCTATGTCTAGTACGTAGAATTATTTAAAAAGAGGCTTTGGGACTACAATAAAAGTTAAAGTCTACCAAGAAATGGCAAGTCAGTCTTGTGCTGGCTTGAATGTAATTTCAAAAGGAGATTCTTGGCTGCTAACACACTGACTTACGTGGGAGTGCAACAACTGATATGCAAGGTGCAGAGTCATCGATGCTCTGGTCATCCTCCGATGACAAGCACAGCCTCTTGTGCGGAGGGTCGGTGCTGTCCTCTGAATCTAACTCGTCAGCTTCTAATGAAAGGAAAAATCAGTTAACTGAAGAAAAATCTCAAAACTTCAAACCAATAAAGAAAACAAAATCTCCAACTAGTAAGAACTGTAACAGCTTTCTTCCACATTAGCCCAGCCTATGCCCACTGTAGATTTGCCTCCCATCTGTACATACAGACAAGGGTTGGGTGGCTGGTTTATTCACGTATGTACTGCAAGCCACACGTACTCTCAGTGGGACTAGAACAATGACGGCTGCCCTGGCTGCAAGAAACTAGAGTGCAGTGGAGACAACTGAGCCCACAGCTCCAAAAAGGCGCTGTGGAAGCTATGAAGAACGGGGACGGGGTGTGAGTGCACAGAAAAGATGCACATAATTTAGACTGGAGGCACAGGAAGGTTTGCTGAAGGAGGGATCTTACCCCTTGGAATGATTATTCTTCCTGGCAGTAGGAGCAATACGTACAGAACCACAGGACAGATGGGAAGCTTTAAAACCAGTGCCATGACCAATTTTTGCCAGCTATTTGAAAGCTGAATTAGAAGTAGGAAAGGCCGGCAAGATAGCTCAATGAACCAAGTACCTGCTTAGGTAAGCACAGGGACCAGGATTCAATCTCTGGTACCACATGTCACACCAGCCCTGCCCCCAGGCACACTGAGCCAGCCATCTGGCCTAGTCCAGGTATGGCGGCGCAGCAGGCCTGTAATCCCAGTGCTAGGGAGGCTGAAAACAGGAGGATCACTACAAGTCCAAGCTGCATAGTGAGACCTTGTACGAAATACATTAAAAAAAAAAAAGAATTAGAGATGGGAGACTGGCTTAAAGGTTATTAGAACTACTCAGATAAGAAAAAACAATTTAAACTAAGAAAGGAGTCAAACCAAAGATGAATTTAAAAAATCAAACCATCAATAAATCTTCATAATGAAGTAAATTTGAAACAGAACTTATTCCTGTACACTTATGATTTGGGACACTTACTCAAAAGGGAAAAAGTAAACTAGCATTAGAAAGTATGTGAAAGAATTGTTTTAGATACGTGAAATTTAACGTGACCACAAGAGTATGTTAGCACACGCTTGTAATCCCAGCATTCTGGGAAGCTGAGGCAGGAGAATCGGAAGTTCAAGCCCGGCCTGGGAAACTTTAAAAAAAAGTGCTGGGACTTAGCTGTGTGCAAAATTCTGTCCTCAGTACTTCAAAAATCAAGACCCAACAACTAATCTCTCCCAAACTGAATGAAACAACCCAGGAGACAGATATATTATGAAAGAAGACAACAGAACTATACTAGTAAAGATGAATTTTTTTTGGCGGAACCAGGGATTGAATTCAGGCCCTTGCTCTTACCAGGGAAGCACTTATTATGCTGAGCCATCTCCACGGCCCCATTAAAGCAAAATAAACTAATAAACGACTAAAAGAAAGAAAAAGTAGGTAAAAATAAGCTCAAATTTAAAGATATTAGAGGATATTTTAAAACTTCAAGACGGTGGAATCTTAAGCCACCACAAATGAACATAACGGTAAACAGTTTTGTAAAATTTTTAAGTTTCCAAGAACAAAAGTATATCAGTATTGGCAGAAGTCTTTCTACATTTTCTGACTTATTAAATACAATGCTGCCACCAAAAGGTATAGAGAAGCATATGAGAGTCCATCAACAACTGAAAACTCAAATAGGTTGTTTTTATAAAACAGCCACCAGGTTAGCGAAAGCTGAAATTTATGATAAATTTAAAGATATTAGAGGATATTTTATAACTATGAGAAATAAAAAACATGAACTTAGGTCAATACATGATTCAAAGAGATCATCCTCTCCCCTTCTTAGCTGCACAGTCTGCAGCAATCACAGGATGGACAGTGACATGGAACCCAGTGACCCCAGGCCGACAGACTGCACGGCCTACACTATCCTACCATGCCGAGGACAGTGGAAGATGAGGTTCCCGTCAGTGTCCCGTGTCAGCGTCACAGAGTTCACAGTCTCAACTGTCACTGTGTCAGAGTCCTCTTCCTCTGTGCTCATACTCAAATCTGCAGAACAGGATGCAGGTCAGGGTCTGGAACTTACTTCCAGACAGGAAAAACATGCATTCCCTCATGCCTGACCCCACCCAATACTATGGCCTATTTGTCCAGAGATTCTTTATGTGAAACAGTAGGAATTCAAGCTTCAAACACTGTCTTTTATAGCTTAGACACACTGTTTAGAATCTAATGAATAACCTACAAAAACCTGACTGCTCTAAAAAAGTCTAGCATTTACTTCTTTTAAAAAGTACTTTTTACTATGCAGAATTTAAAAGTGAATCTGTTGGAGGGTATTTATCAGTGAATCTCTTTTTTGTGTGTATTTTATGATACTTTCACATAAGTATTTACTTCTTAATGCCTTAGCAACTGATTTGTAAAACTTATCTTGATGTAAGAATTATTTTTCCTAAAGTTTTTGCAATCATTTAACCTCTAGTATCTGAAAACAGCAACACTCTTACTGGGGTGTCTTTCCACAGTACTAAACAAGTGCATGTATCCACCACTGAGAAAACTGTTTTCAATAATACGGAGTTAGGCTTTCTTCTGAAAGAGAGAACTCTTGTTTAACATACCTTTGCCTGCTATTTTAAACATACGAGAGGTTATTTTTGTCCAGAAGAATGAATGAGTGGAATCTCAAGATTTCAGTATCTCATGGTTGGCAAGGACAATACACTGGACGACAACAATGGTCTAGTCAGTGATGGCCAAGCTCTTAAGACTTCCAAGGACACGAACAGCCTGCTGCAGCATGCGAGCCACTGGATCACCACTGTTGGCCTCGCTGCCATCGTCACAATCTCAAGTGTTCAACAACATTCTTGCCTCCATAAACGCTTTGGTCTTGTTCACTTGTGTTTTACCCACTGAGTAAGAAGACTCAAACTTTGCCTTGGGTTCCATTAACTACTCCATGCTGACTCGTACACGAAGTCCCAATTCATGTATAGTATTTACCTTCCAGTGAATCCATTTTCCTTGGGCAGAAACTTAAAACCACGCACTAGTTATGCCCAGACTTGGTGTCAAGAGCTGAGGTCCTTGGGGGCAGCTTACCTGGACAAAGATGGGACCAGCTGCAGCCCTTCCCTCAGCACCAGGCCGCCGTCCGTCGGCCAGCAGCATTACTTTCATGTTACCCAGATCATTTCTCCCTGTGCTCCTATCTCCGCAGCACTCTGAAAGAGACAGCATTTCACAGTGAGACTTAATAAAAGCAAAGCAGTGCCAAATGCCAACGGTGTGCCGATAGCATGAGGGTCTCTCAGCCAAAACACAGGAGGCCACAATGGTTTTTACACATCTTCTGGAAATCAGCCTTAGAAGGAATTCTCCACCAAAGGACAGAAATGGTGAGTTCTACACCTTCTAGGTTTACAGTCTGGTCCTTGAGTCAAGTGGGCCCTCATCAATATCAAACATTCTCTAAAAAACTAGGTTTAGTAACCTGAATGCCAGAAATACCATAAACATTATTAACAAGACTTTTTATAAATTAACACCTCTTTACAGTATCATTGTTTCACCCCAAAGTTTTAAATTAAACAAGTATTGATTTGTTCAGAAGTCATTTTAGGACAATGTAAACAATCAGGGCAGGAAAGGTAAATTATAAGCAAGCTCTCTTTAACAGGAAAACTTTCAAAATCTGAAATGAGTGGTTTTTAAAGATACCTTTCAAAAGTCTTCATTTTTATCCCTAAAAGCCAAATTATTAAATAAGGTACAGAATCTGAAGTTTATAGCAAAGTCTCAGCAACCCCTTTTTTGCAGCATTCTAATTAGAACTCCTCTCCAGGACTGATACTTTTGAAAACTGTTGTACATAATTAAACTTGCAGTGGAAAAAATATATATCACATATAAGAAAGTGACATTAAGAATTCCCCTATCACTGGGCACTTAGGCCATCCTCAATTCTTAATTTCCTTAAGTGATAGTGAAACACAATCATCAAAATCTATTTCCTTAACTAAAAACTATAAAGCCCAAAACACAACTGCTCATGGGTAGAGGTCAAGCAGTCACCTGCTGCTCCAGTATAGGTATCGTCTGTCCTTCCAGGCCCAGGGCAGGAAGCGTGGTTCCAGGATGTAAGGGTATGGGACAGGCTGCTAAGGGGCAGAGCCTGGTGGAGGTCCATGGGTCTCTGTAGGTCAGTTGGGGGTGCCCTCAAGGACAGAGGCAGCACAAAAGCCAGATGCTTCTGTCCTCCCACATATACCCTTATTCCATGATAAAATGCTATTAGAATAGCAAAGCTGGCAAGGTACAGAACATACAACACAGCTTTCTTAGGTGACTTGAGGACTGAGAAACATGGGTTGGAACATAGGTACGAAGCTACAGTTAGTTTTCAGATTTCCTGACACCTTATAAGAAAGGAATGTCTGCATATCAGATTATCTTCAAACTCTTATATTCAACTCTTTATTCTTACTATATTGAGATCCTATCTTTTATACTTACTGCAGCAAAAGCCATTTCTCAATACTCACTTATGTCCTACATTTTAATTAGTCTCTAAATTTATCTAACCAATACATATTACTGACCATTTTTTGATGTTATTGAAAACTTCATGATTAGCACCGTATCAGTTACAGCATATAAACAATGCCTTAGGGAAATACTTAAAAGGGAAATTGTTCTTTCTCTTTAGACACGAAAGCTCCATTTTATTAGTGAGCATACAAAACCCTTTCCTCATAGGGAGACAGATGCGTCTCTTCCACAGATTCCACATTTTTCTTCTACTGGTACTTTCCACGATGACTGAAGTGTTTGTAGAGATAGGTGATACGTTTTTTTAAGGTTGTGCAAGTCATCAGTGAACACTCTGTTTCCAACTATTTTCTTCCTTCATATACATCGCTGCAGTTCATTTCCCTTTGAAGCCATATGTGGCCTGTGGTCAGGTCTGTGGGGTGTTTTTCAAATCTCCTAGGATCTGGATGTTGTCATATACTCTGAACACTATCCTCTTCTCATTCCAACGACCAACCACTTTGGGAAGTGGCAGGGTGAGCCTCATACGGGACAATCCTGGAACACCCAGGGAGAATTTTCTGCAAGCCATGGTCACGGAGCCCCACATGCACCCTCCAGCCCTCCAAGAGAGGGTCCCTGCCCTTGCTCTAGTCTGAACATGGATTGGGCATGGCCTTCAAGGAGCCGACAACCCGAGTCATCCCTGCCACCTTTACACTAACTTTAGCATGTGAGCAGCCAAAAGTGAAATTGTATAGTAATGCATAATTTGAAAGATATTTTAAGGTATATTTATTTTAAAATAAAACAAAAATCTTCACAGGAGATAAAACAGGTTTCTTACATCTTGAACATGGGCTCATGAAAGGATGTAAGAAAACAGTGCCACAGAATAACATCTTCATAAATATGAATTTTAATTCCCATTAGGACTACTTTATACTTGAGAGCTAAAGCTTCACACTACGGTTCTAGACCTCTGGTAATGGGTTCCTCTACGCACTTTGTGGACATAAATTGAAGAGGATGATTAATAAACATAAAGGACCAGCCAGATAGCTCAGCAGACTAAAGTAGCTGCCTATGCAGGCGCAGCAGCCAGGGTTTGATCCTGACATGCTGTGCTGGCCCTATCCCAGGGGTGAACTGAGACTACAACTGAGACTGGGCATGGTGGTGAGTATCTGTAATCCCAGCACTTGGGAGGCTGAAAACAGGAGGATCAATGAGTTCAATTTGTATAGTGAGACCCTGCAAGGCCCTGTACTAAAATACATTTAAAAAATTAAAATAAGCATAAAGCATGAGTGAAGATACCTAGTTAATGTTCATTATGACTTGTTCTAAAATGATTTTAAAAATCTGACTATAGTCCATAAATGTTAAGTTAATGGAGCCTATTTTAATAGACATCAATTGCTTGAACTTGATTCAATTATCAATTATGAAAAACAATGTCATTATTTGTAATTACCCAGTAATATGGGCCATTTTAAGGCACTGCACCAAGATTTATACGTGGCTGAGCAGTAAGATCACACTCCCTATGAAAAAGCTTATTTTTCACTCAGTGCACAATTTAAGGGCTTTTAATATTTGCCTGGCTAGACTGAGATTTCACATTCAAGTCTGAGTACTTCTACACAAGGAACCATCAGAAGTTCTTTAAAGCAAACTACAAATTACTACCACATTCATCTGATTTACACTCAGGTTAATTTTTTAAGTGCACTTCCTTATCAGATACTAATAACTCACATACTAGCAGTACATAAATCCAATGAGTTTTTCACTACAAGACACCTAACAGTAAGTGAATAATAGCTTTTATTACTGGTGCTTGAAGAATAGCCCAACAGTGTATATAACCAAAATGACAGTTTAAAATATAGGATGAGAAAAAAGAATTTACAAAGGATGAGCAAAAGGAAAAAAAAATTTTGATAAAGAGCCTTCTAATGTGTTTTTCCTCATTTCCTTCTAGTACTTAATCATAGTATAGGCTATCTTTTCACAAACTTGAAACAAAAAACAATAATGATAAACTCCTAGTATTTAAACTTTATTTACCTTTATGGAATCAAGCAAGCAAACCCAATTTGTGGTTTTTATTACAAAAATAAAATCTCACAAAACAAAAACACTTCAAGATAGTCGGAGAAATGAGAACAAATAAATTCATATTAAATGTTTTATAATTAACCCTTGACAATAGGGTTTTCACTTTCTCTGAGCATCTATCATTTACACACAGAAAAAGTTTTGGAGGTGAAATTGGAAAACATTGAACTGAACCAATTTCTAGGGAATCTACAGTATGGAAAAAGATGCTGAAAATTATAATGTTAAGATACAATGAACTACTAAGGAAAACTTTTGATAAGGCAGTATAACATCTTGGTCTTAACTAGGCCACCTCTATATAAAATATAGAAGTGAAATGAATCCTTCCTTTAGGACTTTCGAATTTACAGTGGTCCCTCACTTATTGCAGAGGTTAAGTTTCATACGCCCCCTTGATAAGTGAAAATGAGAAATCAGTGAAGTAGTGATGTTATATTTATTTTAGTATTTACATATAATTTAAGGCTTCATAAATCCTTCCCACACTTATAAACCTTTCCCATACTCTTAAAAATACTAATGTTCTTAACCATTTTCTAAGCTTGTAAACACTAAATTTTAACAGCATACATATACTGTACAGTGCAGTATGCATTCATCCGCTAGACATAATGTAAACAGTGTATTTTATTTTAATATTTTTTAACATGTTATAACTAATATTTTAATATACTTTATATATTTTAAATTTTTAGGCAAAAATCATTAAAACCATAAATACTATGCATATAAATACATATAAAACAGTACAAAATCCCTCAATATAGCGAAAAATCGGCGATAATTTAGATTTATTATTTTTTGAAAACCTGGGAAACAGTGAGTCTGTGAAAGTCAAATCGCGAAATAGCGAGGGACTACTTAAATACCTGATCAGTAAAAACAATCTGTAGTTGACTAACTGCTAATCAAGCGATTTCTACCTAACTTTACATATCCTCCTTGCCTTTAAAGCACCATGGGTGGAGTTAAATAATTTTTCTCTCAAAAGTTTACGTAGTACACACTTATTCCTGTAAGTCAACAGCAATCTAAATGAGATTCGTAGACAATGGGTAGGTTCCAGACCAATCCTCAAACGCGTATTTTGGAGTAGGCCTAACAACTAAAACAACAGGGGAAAGACGACTCGTTTGGCGGCACAGAAAAGCGTCTTAGGGTTACAGAACTTAAAGTCATCGCAAAGCACGTATTTTTCTTTACAACAACTCCTTTTCTCCCTTAGACAGAATCAAGGCATTTTTGTGCTCTGCAAATGGGAGGACAAACCTTCTCTCACAAAAGCGGTATTAGATCAGTGGCACAATTCTTTGTAACGTGAAGATAATTTGCTGTTTTACTTCTTTCTAAATCTTCACCAGACACACCAAATCCTAACGATACTACACAATTATTACAAACAGCTAAAATTCTGCGTCTATCACAGCTGGAATGTGAGCGGCAGAGCGGTAAAATGACAGTCCTCAGAAAGTTGTCTGAAGCAAATTCACCCAGCTTCAGAGAACACTAACAGACGCGAGCAGCTGCCGGGGACGGACCTGAACGCGCCGGCTTGGGCGCGGCGGACGCGGACTTCTCTCCCGAACCCGGGCCGAGGGCGGCGAGCGAGCGGCGCTCCCTGACAAAGCGCCGAGCGGGCCCTGCGCTCCCCGGCGAGCCCCGCGTCTCCGCCGCGGCCGCGCTCACGGGTGCG
>NW_004524632.1:345239-373200 GCF_000260255.1 Octodon degus
AGCCCATCTCCCCTGACCCGAGCCCCGAGCCAGCCAGCCAGCCGCTCAGCCGGCGGGGCGGGAAGGGGCCGGGCAGCGGGCGGGGCGGAGCGGCCGCGGCCGGGACCTGAGGGTTCCATCGCACTTACTTCCTGTTTTGGGTCCGGGCACTTGGGAAGAACCAGGATGGAGGCTCCGAAAATACCAGGATGGAGGAAGCGGCCGCGGAGAGAGCGCCGCCGCAGCGGGTAAGAGTGAGCCCCACAGACGCCGGAAGTGAGCTGTGTCGCGCAGCGCCCCGCCCGCACGCCATGGCGTCACTTCCGGCCAAGTGGAGCGCGAGAAAGGTCTCGGGCCGAAGGGGTACGCTGAGGAGGTCGGTTGGGTGGAGAGGAAGTGTCGCTTGATCTTGCTGCCTCACTCGCAACGAGGAGGTGCTGTGCGCGTCTTGCCGAGACGGCGCGGAGCGAGGTGCGGGCACAGGCCTCTGGGGCACGGTTCCGGCTTCCGCGTGGCTGCGCTGGCTACGTGAACGCAGTTAGAGAACGCCAGCATGGGTCGGAAGCCCAGCGCCGGCCGGCCGGCCTTCGAATCCTCGAGATCCGGCCTCGTCCGCTGAGGAATCCCGAGGCCGGGCAGGGTGCGCCGGCGACAGCTCCCGAGAGACTGCAGCCTGGGCGTGCTGACGTGGGACCCGGGGGTGCCGGCCTGCTTTTCCCTGCTGGGATGGAGGAGACTAAGTCAGCCTTGAGTAGTATTCTTCCATCCAAGGGCTTGTGTCCTCAAGCCTCGGTCTTAGTGGCTGATAAAGTTGGGATTTCGTAATTGGTTTTCTGCTCTCCTTCCCCTTCAGTTTCAGTTGTTCTACGCAGTTTCCCCCTTTTTATACCAAGTGTTGTTGGAAAACTGCGACATTGGTTCATTAAAGACGAGGAAAAAACTGACCACATTGAAATGAGTTTTACAAATAAATACTTGTTTAGCTTTTCAGCCATATGTACATAGTTTTCATCAATAGTCCCATTTCATACCATTTTTCTCCGAAATGTGTCTCCCGAACGTTGCAATTCACAAAAATTAAAAAGAATGTAAATACCGAGATGCTGCAGACAGGTTGTAGATCAGCTGAAAGCTGAAACCCTAACAACACAATCTGGCGAGGCGGTGGAAAAAGGAACTCGTTCTGTGCCGGTGGGAATGCAAATTGGTAGGGCCGTTTTGGAAGAGAGTTGGTCAGTTTTTTAAAAAATAAACATCCTTACCACATGATACAGCGAACACTCATTATCCAGATGCATTGAATACTTAAGTTTACACAAAAACTTGTACACTCTTTTTGCAGCAGCTTTTTTCGTAATTGCCAAAACTAGAAAGCAACCAAGATGAATTTCAGTGAGTGAATGGATAAACAGGCACAAGCGTACAGTGGCATTGTACTCAGTACTCACCAGGAGAAAGCCAGCTACTGAATCTTAAGTGGGGCGGAATCACATGTACCACTCGGGTGGGAGCCACTGATAGTAGAGGAGACTACGTGTGGATATGTGGAAATTGTCTACTTCCTACTCGTGCTGTGAACCTGAAAAAGTATGAAAGAGCTAAATAGGCCCTTGGGTTTGATAATGTGTACTAACATTCTCTGTAGGCTTGTGTGTCAGTTGAATGCTTTACAGGTATTGAACTCAGTGTTTACAGCTCCTGAAACAAATACCAGGTGGACAGCTGTGCTCTGAACTCTTCTGTTGTAGCTCACAAAATACGCTTCATGAAGAGTCTTCTCCTATTGAAAACAAAGGGTTGCAGCCAATTTCCTGATTGTGTGTGTGTGTGTTGTGCATGCAAGGCAAGAGCTCTACCACTGAGCCATGTCCCCAGCCCATCCAGATTCTTTACTTAACTGTGGAAGGTAGACATGGTTTAGATCTAAAATGTTCCACTGAAATCTCACGTGTAGAGGTGGGACCTGGTGGTAGATTATGAGTCACTAAAGGTGTGACCTGAAAGATGTGTTTTTGCCTCCCCAACCTGTTTCCTGCATGCTGTTCAGTGAACTGCACAATGTCTGCCTTGGAGCTGGCAGACCATGAGCTGAACCTGGGGAACTGCAAGCCTCGCTAAGCCTCACCTTCAGATTGCAGGTGCCAGTGTTTTTGTCCCATGGTGGGAAAGTGACTGGTAACAGTGGACATGTTTATCACAAACTTATGTTTTTGTTGATAGTAGCTTTATTGTCAGTTTGTGGCACTCTTGCTTGTCTTGGAGCTATGACATCTGTTGTTCTATTTTTAATACTGCACAAGTGGTATTTATGTTAGCAGGTATTTAGTGGTATTTATGTTATTGGTATTTATGCCATTAACTGAGTGTGAATTGGGATAGAATTGTTGCATACACGTTGGCGTCCAACCCAGTTGACCCCAGGACTTAATGGTGAGCGTGTTACCTCACACCCAGGCTTCATTTACTTTTGAAAAGTGGGAGTGATGAGATCTGTTCTCCAGAAGCACATCGCATGTAGGTCTGAAATGCGCCTCACCAGGCTGGTGCGTTGCAGTGTGTTCAGAGATGGGCCGGTGGGGCAGGATCAGATCTCAAGGACTCTGCTCGGATTATTCCTCCAGTAATTCAGGTGGGTTCAGAGGACTGTTGTGAGGTGACAGAGGCCTAGATGGAGGTGGGGCAGAGTGGCTTTCCTGGAAGGGCAGATCTCATCTCTGCCCCTCCTTGCTCCCTTGCTGCCACCTGGCTGTCATGACGTGGCCAGTTTGCTCTGCCACACACACCTGCTGTGATGTACTGCTTGCCACAGCCCAGAAGCTGCAGAGCCAGTGAGCCATGGACTGAAGCCAAGAGACAAGCCTTTTCTCTTTTAGGTCCCTTGGCATTTTGTCTAAGTGACAGAAAGCTAACGTGAATGTAGACAGTAGTTTTCACAGAGCTTAACATACGTTATCAGCATTAAAATGGAAACTAAAGCCCCTGAACCAGAAAAGCAAAACCACTCAAAGAGCAGCTCTCATGAAATACTAATTATGCATTACAGTGTGGATGGCTGACATACTCATGAGAAAGTGGTTCCTAATTAGCAACGTTTTCATAGAGCAGGCAAGTAGAAGCTTTCACTAAGGCAAAAAAATGATGTCTAAATTAGTTTGGCTGCCATTCACGTCTGCAAAATCTTCCATAAGCCTGCACACTTGATAATTTCAAAAGTCCTACCTGTCCTTATAATTATGTTCTCCCTTGTGGATAGTTTCTTTCATAACTACCTTTCCCCAAGGTCAGCTGGTATTTACCTGGACAAAAGTATATTTTCATATTAGCTTAATATGTAATTGTATCGGAAAAGCAAGAGGGATTGCTTCTCACCAGCAGGCAAGTGATCAGTTCCGTAGCAGATGCCATCTAGGTGTGGCGCAGTTTAGTTTAGTTTTTGTTTTTAAGCGTACAAGGTCTACAGGGGCTCATTACATAGATCAAACTCATAATGATCCTCCTGTTTTCAGCCTACCAAGCGCTGGGATTACAGCCACCACGCCCAGACTCAATGGCCAGCTCAGCATGCCCCAGCTGCCGCACTCTACCTAAGCAGGCACTTTAGTCTGCTGAGCTATCTGGCTGGCCCCATACAGTTTAGTTTTGACGCTGTCTATCTGGAGATAGGCTCAGGTCCCCACGACTGAGTCTTCCACTCATACTCAGATGCCAACCACGTGTCCCAGGTAGTTTTACCTGTGCTTCTGGTCAACCGGGTAGAACTTGAGATTCCCATAGCCACATCCTCAGGTTTGATTAATTTGCACAAGTAGCTTACAAGATTCAGGGAAACATTTCCTTCTGTTTGCTGTCGTATTCCAAAGAGCATTACAAGTTTCATATGAAGAGACGCATAGGAAAGGTGGAAGAAGGAGCACAGAACTTCTGTGCCGTCCTGCATGTCCAGGAGTTCTCTGAAGGCTGCCCTGGCTTCTTAGGCAGGCTCTTGGCACAGGTGTGACTGAAGTGTGGACAGCCACTTTGACAGGTGACCAGGTGGAAGGAGGCGTGACCCAAAGTTGGTGGACCTAGTGGGAATCCTACTTGGCCTCTCTGTGTAGCACGCGTTCCTTGTGGGCACGAAGTGGATCTGCTTCTGAAATAGGGGCTCTTATTGTTTACTATAGGTAATGAACAACACAGGTTGGTCAGAGAACTTCTTTTTGACCAGCTTCCAGACAAAAAGATTTGTAAGATGAAAGCTTCTGTGGTGTACTTTGATGAAAAGACACTGTTTCATGGTCTTTCTTGGGAGTGAGTTATGAGCCAGGAACCATAGCTGAAAATTAAAAGTACATATATCAGTATCAATTTTAAAAATGAATGTATTACCATAACATTTCTATACCTCTGTCTTGAATAATTAAATGTGCAGGCTTCCCATAACACCATTTGAATCATAGACCATCTCCCTGCAGTTGTACCTGTTTTACTACTTGATCAATATGTATGTAGGGAATACATGAGATTTTAAATATTACTTAAATAAGGATTCAATGTTTTACAGAGAAAGCATGAGAAATATTTTTATCCCAAGAAAAAATATTAAAGTATTTATAGCACAGCAAATACTTATGTAGGTAAAGTGTCTTACTCATTTTCCATATCTGATATTCGCAATTTAAGGGAGGAGGGACTTATTTGAGCTCATGATTTGTAAAGGGTTCGGTCATATATCCTGCTGGCTGCAAGGCAGGGTGGTATGTCAGAGGGACCTGGCTCATGGCAACGTGGCAAGTAAGAAAAGACAGACGGAGGAAAGGAGGAAGGGAGGAAGAAAGAAGAACAAGGGAGAGAGAAATCCTCTAGGCTACGCCCTCAGTGGCCCAACTCTTCCAAGCATAGCCCACCCCAAAGAGTAACTCAGCCATCAACTCACCCAGCGATGAGTGTCACGCCTCCATGATCCAGACACCTCCTGAAGTGCCACCTGTGAGCTGGTGAGGCTTCGGAGGGACATCTAGATATTAGCCATAATCTACAGGCAGGCAGGTATGTGGACAGATACATAGACCTGCATTTGCTAGTTATGATTATTTCTGCTGGACTCGAGTTTTGTAGTAATATTCTCATAAACCTCATTAGAGATTAAGTGTTAATGAAATTATTTTTATGAAAAGTTGTTATATTAACATAAAAGTGTTTCAGATACTGGGAAGCGCGTTCTATTATTTCATAATACTAATAGATAGTATGATTTACAGAAAGAGATAGGTTTACCAAAGAAAAATGCAATGAGTAGTCCTCTTTCTGCATAGTCTGCCAGTCCCAGTGCCATCTACCTGACTGGTGCACAGCACAGGCTTTCCAGAGCTTCTGCTTGCAAGCTGATAAAGATTGCTAGGCTAGGAGAGGAATTAATGAACCATGCTCCACAGGCTCTGCATGATGTGATGCTCTTTCAGGCTGAGTCCCATCTCATCATCTTGTGCTGGCTTTCCTCTAGGCCTTACATGCTCCATCCCAGAACTCCTGCATTCCATTGCCACATTCATTTTAACCCCTCAGCCTGGCCTCCGAATTGTATAACCTCTTGGGAGAACGGAGATCTAAGGCTCCCGATACTCCCCTCCAAGCAGAGTAAAAGTTCTAAACTGTGTCTTACGCAGAGAATTCAAAGCAGGCCTTCCTGAGAAAGTATGTAAGCAGAATCTGGAATAGAGAGAAGAAATCAGCATGGTAGGTGGTAGAAGTGTGGAAGACATTTGAACAACCAGTGCAAAAAGAGCATATTTGTAGAAAGTACCTGGCCCGATAATATATATCTAATGGTGGCACTGAGAAAATAGCTGAAGGGTCTAAGCACCTGGCCTGGGAAGCACAAGGACCCAGGTTTGATCCCTGGTACTGCATGCCATGTTGCATACTCGCTGGACTCCAGGCCACCATGCCAGCCACTGAAACTGGGCATGGAGGTGCATTCCTACAATTCCAGTGCCAGGGAGGCTGAGAGAGGAGGATCACTACAAGTGCAAGCTGCAGAGTAACACCCTGTACCAAATAAATAAAAGAACAAAAGGTTAAAACAAAAATTTAAAAATGGTGAGAGCACACACACTACCTAAACCCCTGCGGATGTTAACTCAATCTTTAAAGTTTATCTAGGGCCAGTGAGATAGCTCAGTGGAATAAGCACCTGCTTAGGCAAGTGCAGGGACCAGGATTCAATCTCTGGTGCCACATGTGTGCCAGTCCCACCTTCAGACACACTGAGCCAGCCACGGAAACTGGGCATGGTGGCACACGCCTGTAATCCCCAGCACTGGGGAGGCTGAAAATAGGAGGATCACTATGAGTCTGAGCTGTGTAGTGTGACTCTGTACCAAATACATTTTAAAAAAGGTTATCTTACTATGAGGAGGACACTAACTCTTTGCCTCTTGCTTAACTTTTAAGTGTGCTGTGCACTACTGTTGAGGGTAGGTCTGAATGTCACACAGCAAGCAGATCTCTAAACTTCTGTCTTGCTGGAAGCGTCACCCTGTTGATACATAACTCCCCATTTCCTCCACTCTTTAACCTGTGGTAGCCCCTGTTCTGCTCCTTGAATTGACAAATTTGACTATTTTAGATTTCATTTTACGGCATTTGTCTATGACTGGTATTTTATTTCACATCATGTCTGCAAAGTTCTTCCATCCAGTCACGTACCCATATAGTTCCTGTCTTCTCAAAGGCCACACAGCATCCCTGTTGCGCCATGCTGGCGCTCAGCATGTGTCTGGAGTGCAGAGAAGAGCCGTGTGGCAGCCTACTCTGGCTGTGCTAGTCAGCATGCAGTAAGCACAGTACTTCACATTGCTTGCTGGGGTCAAAGAGAAAGATATTAAACCAGAAATGTCTTAAATCAGAGGAGCCAGAAGCCAGCTGTTTCTAATCCTGCAGCAGCTGCTATCTCCAGGAGAGCTCACCGTGTCACTCTTTGGACAATACTGAAATAAAACAAATATTAGGGTTTGTTATTCACATGGAAGGTAATTTTAACAATGTCACGTGTTTGGTGTCATTCTAAATCCTATCATAGTATCTTAGGACAGAACATGTCATGTTAACCAGCAGATGGCCCTATTCAGCAATACTTTTGTTTTTCTCAAGTAGTTGTTTCACCATAGATGGATGTCTGGGCTCTTGAATGTTTAGTGATGTTATAGCAGACCCAGGACAGGCTCAGTGATAATAAAACTGAAGGAAGAGACGGTGTGCTTTGAAATCATACATGACAAAGTTCTCCAGGATTTAAAGGCTTATTGCAAATTAAATACCTTCTTCTCTGACCCACGTACATCTAATTTCCAGGTGTAGAATGAGCTGGACAGAGAAAGAAACAAGGAAGGTGCTCCTGTGACATTCACACTTCTGCGAGGGTCGTTTGTTCACTTCCTTCAGCACCCGCTCTGAGCGGCTCCTTTGTGTGGAGCAGTGCTCCAGGCACCGGAATGGTGGGGGAGTTAGAGTGGCACAGGGTTCCAGCCTCTGGGGGTGTGCAGACCGGCGGACGGGCTGAGCTGTTCGGTTTTTTTGGTTATCATCAGTTTACTACATTTCTGGCAACTACCTATAAATTTGCTCACAATTAACAAGTCAGTAAAGACTGAAGAAAACAGTAAGAATCAAGCTAGTTGGTGTCATTATATTAACCTAGTTGTTAGGGAAGGCAGACAGTGTTCATGGGTTTTAATTAGTCAACACACTAATGTGCTTAGCAAATATTAAGTTCTCTAAAAATGGAAGATACCATTAGTGTTTACCCCAAACAACAAAGAATAACAAAGAATGAGGAGGAAAATGTGTGTGTGTGTGTGTGTGTGTCTGTCTGTCTGTCTGTCTGTCCTGTTGTCTAGGATTTGTTAGAGGAGCAATTCTGTTGCAGTTCAGAAGAGGTTTGGATTATCAAAAAAGTTTTACTATATTGACTAACACACAACATTTGGTCCAGGTCTAGTTATCTTTTCAGTTTATTTTGAGCTTCATTTCAAAATGGCAGTGTATTGCCAATGAGTATGAAAAGGAATATAGTAAGCTCCATTGATAAAAATGTAGATCGTTTCTTCTTGGAAATTGCCTGTCTTTCATGTGTCTGGACAGTGTTTTGAATACTGGAGACAGAGAGATAGCCTCTTATTTAAGGAGCCCCCTTCTCTTAGGGGTCACTTGTTACTTGTAATCTATGTATAAAAGATGCTTATAATTGCATGCAAACTAAAGTCTTTCTGAGGGCCAGAGAGAGAACTGGTTTGATCCCTGGCACCACAGGCCATACAGGCCCTAGCCCCAGGTACGCTGAACCAGCCATCAGGTCCGGGTGTGGTGGTGCGCGCCTGTAATCCCAGAGCTGGGGAGGCTGAAAACAGGAAAATCACTATGAGTCTGAGCTGCATAAGGAGACCCTGTACCAAATACATTAAAAAAAAAATAGTAAAATAAAGCCTTTCAGGACTTGAAATTGTTTACAGCTAAACTCAAAGACCTGATTCCACATGTGTGTAATCCCAGCACTCTGTGAGCCTGAGGCAGAAAAATCACAAACTTGAGTCCAGCCTGTGCAATTTAGTGACTCAGTAAGACCCTGTACCAAAATAAAAACGTTTTTCAAAAGGCCTAGAGATAGAGTTCAGTGCAGAAGTCCTGGGTTCAGTCGTCACTACAGCACTGCCAAAACAACAACAAAGAAGCCACATCACAGCCAAACTAGTTACTCCTCACCGGAAGTGAGTCTGATCTTTTAATTCCTATCTAATTTAAAATATCTACATATTAAATAAAATATCTGCATATTAGATTTAATACATGTTAAATGTATTAAATATAGCTATCTGAAGTTAAATTCCGAATTATGACATGGTTACCCTAACGATGGTATCACAAGGAGGCGGACCTTGTACGGCAATTTGACCTAAATTTTTCATTTAATAAAATGATGGCTAATAGAACTAGGGAGGCAATCTCTGTGGACCATCTGCTTAGATTTGATATTATTATATATAATATTTTATGTAGCCATCATAGCAGAAATAATGCTATTTTAACAACTTAGGGCAAGGAAGATAAATGATTTTATTTATTTATTTATTTTCATTTTATTTATTTATTTATTTTTTAAGGAACCAGGGACTGAACTCAGGTCCTTTTGCTTGCCAGGCAAGTGCTTATTCCACTGAGCTATCTCCCTGGTCCCAAGATAAATGATTTTAGCAGAGAATCAAAAGGTTTGTACTAATACTGTTTATGCAAGACATGTCTGCATCTTGTCCTCTGAATAACTACTGCAAAGACAACAATATGCAATGTATTAATTATTGTAACTGTCATACTAACGTGTTTTGAAACTTTCATTGCTATTTTTTCTCATTAAAATGAATAAAAAAAATTTTAAAAAGACAAAAGAAAATGTCTCTTTTCTCTGTGTTTTATGTTTCTTACCAGAAGTTTATATTTATGCCTAACTTTGGTCTGCGTTGGTTCAACCTAGTGTAGAAAGACAAGATTATCACAGTCACTGTCTGAAATAAAGTGAAACGTTTTTCTTCATTCCATTTTAACTGGATAAGCTTGGATTTTGTTTTCACAGGATGCCTCTGTCTTTTCCTTCTTTTCTTTGCCAAAAATCCATCTGCCATAGAATGAGTTTCTACTGACAATAATCTTGATGTTACACCAGTACCATACTTTCACAGGAATCTCTTCTGAGGGAAGCGGAAGCCTTCCCTTGTTGACTGGTTAAAGAAGAAAATATATGATAAAAAAACCTCTCGTGTGCAGTGTTGCAAATGACTCTGTTTGTGAATGGGTCATAGAAAATACTCTATTAGAAGTCCATCTCCTGCCTGCTGAGGCAAGCACAGAGGCCAGGGTTCATTCCCAGGCCCTGCATGCTGCCCGTCATCCGTTCACCTGCCGATGGACACCGGGGCTGGCTACACGTCTGGGACATCGTGGGCTGTGCTGCAGGAAACACGAGAGTGCAGGTGTCTCTCTGATGCTCTGATTTCACTTCCCTGGACAGAAGCCAGTGTGGCTCGCACAATCTAAAGGTAGTTCTATTTCTAGGGGTTTTTGAACTTCTTTTTTTTTTAATATTTATTTATTTTTATTTATTACATTTATTTATTGTGTGTGTGTGTGACCAGCTCAGCCCACCAGGGGGGCGGGGCTGGCTGGCATGTGGTGCTGGGGATCGAACTGCAGTCCCTGTGCTTTGCCAAGCTTGTTTCAAGTAGGTGCTTTAGACCACTGAGCCATCTCTCCAGCCCCTGAACTTCTGTACTTCTTTGTAATGGCTGTACTAAATTATATTCCTACCAACTATGCAGGAGACTTACCTTTTTGTGTCTCTTGCCAACAATTCTAATTTTTTGTGTCTTCAATAGTGCAAGATGCGTGAGGTAGAGCTGTTTTTGCAGCCCTCCCCCAGAGTCTGGACCCACGGAAAATATGAGTAATAGTAAAGCAATTATTGTTCTTTTATGACACTATGTTTTGAAGTCTTTTTTTTTTTTTGCCAGCATTAGCCAAACAGAATGTGCATGGAGTGCAGAAAGTGGTCTCATGTCTGAGGTCCCCATGAACATACCTAGCTAGGGTTTCCATATCTTTCTGCCCCTCTGCCCTAGGAATTGGTCCTAGAACGGAGCAGGACATGGGCACCCTTCCCCAGCACCCACGGACACTTCGTAGCTTGTCAAAACATCTTTTCTTCTGGCTTGGAAAGCTGCCCGGTGTCTTTGGCGTTCTCCCAGTGTGCTGACTTTGTGAAACAGACTCTGACCAAGGGAGACTGAGCCTTCCTCTGCAGTTCTCAGTTGAAAAGTTTTAGAATTCCAGTACTTTGTCTTTCTTTAGTTTCTGGTACTGAAAGATCAAAAGCTCTAGATTTCAATTATAAATTTAAAAGTCTCTCCAGGCTACAAATGTAGCTCAGAGGTGGTGTGCTTGCCTAGCATGGGCCAGGTCCTGAATTCTATCTCCAAAACCACACAACAACTTCTTTCAAAAATTTAACTCACTTCGTTGTCCTAGCCTTTCATATGCTCTTCCTCGAGTTAATATATGGAAAATTATCAAAGTTGCCCTTATGGTCAGAGAAAAATAATACATGTACAACGGATAAAAGCAAACAGCAATAGATATACAGCTACATTCTCTCAATTCATTGAGAAGAAAGACTTGTGCTAAAAGTGTTTGGGGACAGGATACAAGATGCGGACAGGATATCCTGTTCCCAAACACTTTTAGTACAAATCTGTCGTCTCATTGAATTAAGAGAATGTAGCTGTATATCTATCCTAACTATTTTGAATAAACAGATACAAAAAGGTTCTTCATTTGAATCCCCTTTTTTTTTGTTTAGTTTTGTGGCTCAAGTCAACAACTTCTGACATTGCCAGTCCTACAGATAACCCTCTACTATTATGGACTACTGGACTATATTAGACTATTTTGCTGAATTCACGTACCTACAATATTTAAATGACAATGGAATACCCATCTCTCATTGCTATTTATTTCTCAATAAAATTAATTAAAAAAGGAACAGCAGCAATTAATAGTTCCAAATATTATGCTAATAGACTACTTGAAACAGTACCTGGACTATTTGGTATTTTAATAAAAAATTACATGAAATATGCGTTATAATTCATTATCTTTCCTTTCTCTCTCTCTCTCTCTCTCTCTCTCTCTCTCTCTCTCTCTCTCTCTCTCCCTCTCTCTCTCTTCCCGGGACTGGGGATTGAACTCAGGCCCTTGTGCTTGCCAGGAAAGCACTTATTTTACTGAGCCATCTCCCTGGCCCTCATTATCTTTCTATTCTGTGATAGACTGTGGAGTTTGGAAGACATGGAATGATACTGTGGACTACAGTTCCAACTTACATCGCTGTGTCACTGGAAATGGAGATGGAAGAAGCACATACCTGGAGAGTAATGGTATTTTTAGGATGGGGCTACCCAGTTACAGAGATGCCCCTGGGTACCAAAGACCTCACAGTGGAGTGTCCCCACACCATCCCAGTGTGGAAGAGGTAAGTCTAGACTCAGTTACAGGGTACAGTTCAGGGATGTTGGGCCCTCTCACAGGAGATATAGGGGTTAAAAAGGTGCAAGATTTGCTACTACTGCTGTCAGAAGCCAGGCCACTGTAAGAGGAACTGCCTTAAGAGGCCCACAAGCCATGCCCTGACTGCCAATGCAGCCACTAAAAGTGAGACTGCACTCTGAGGTGGAGGCCCCAGAGCTCAGACTCAGCTTCCCAGGTGGTTCAGTAGGACTGAAGGGCCCTGGGCCTGCCTCTTCCCTCTGGCCAGACTGTTACCTCTACCTGCCATCTCCACAGAGGAGCCCTGAGTAATCATGACTATAGGAGGGAAAAGAAACCCAGCCTATTGCTGGACATTGGCACAGGTCTCTTTGTCCTTCTCCAGCCCTGACCTTCCTTCTAGTCATTGTACCTCAATAGAAACAGACTTTAGAAGATATATTGCTTTAGCTGTAACTGAGGTAATGCAATATATTCAGGTTGTTTACTAAATGATGATGCTGAGACTGATGTTTTACAAATGTTATATATTGTTATTCATGTGTAAGACTTAAAAGTTTTCACTAGTTAAAACAGGTTCCCAAGGACAGATAACAACCTATCAGCGTAAAAATGTTCTAAAAAAACTGGCTCACGCAGTGTCCAATAGCTTTGGGCCTACAGATAGAGCCAGGCGTTGTATTTGTGATGTAAAATTCAGAGCCACAGCATTAAAAGGAAAAATGCCTTGGCAGTGCCCCTTGCTTACCATGGGGGCCACATCCAAAACACTGAATGGGACATTAGTTTAATATGACTAAATGCTTTGTACTTCATGATGAGTATGTAAGCCTGGTTGCTTTCAATATAACTCCAGTATTTCATGCTGATAGTTAATACATATGTGACCTCTCTTAACTAAAGCTAGAAGGACTTAACAGCAAATTGTCAAGACTCCATAAATAAAAGGGTCTAAAAGCTAGTGAGTTATGATTTCTAGGTCTCAAAATGGTTTATAAATGTACCTGTTAGCTTGAATAGTCATGCTTTGATTATATATGTTCTAATCTCTCAGATAATTTGTTATTTCTAGAAGATATCAAAACCCAGGTAACCATGTAGGTAAAATCTAAAACCAAAAAGCTGTATCTTTCTCAGTGAGCCCCAGATTTCTGACACAAGCTATAAAAGTTAAAAGGGTTTGCAGGAATAAATTTGTCTGAGTTGAGGTGTTTCATAGTAAAAAGGATACAAAATGGAATTATAGATGGAAAATAAGAACATGGATGCTAGCAGCCTACAAAAAAAAAAAAAAAAAAAAAAAAAAAAGGTAAATGTCCACAGCTGCTAGAGAAAAAAAAAAGTGTTTATGAGTTTATGATGGAGTCAGAGGAAGTTTCAGATTGAGGTGGTCGTGTGTCTTCCCTCTCAGTCTGAGGGAACCCATGTTAACTGCCAATATAAGGAGAAATCCTGTTAAACTTTCAATAGATTGCTTATACAGATTTGTCAGTAGTTACCCAGCCAGTGGCCCACTTACAAATGGGAAAATACTGTTTTCTCTATGCCCTGTAACTCATGTTCCCCAGTAATAATAGGAAAGGCCAGTTTGTTTGGGACAGTACCCGATGGCCATGGAAGATAAAAGGATTAAATCTCACATTTAAGAGATCTCTGCTAATAGACCTAAAAAAATGTTCTGACTAGTGTTTTTATTTGGCCAATGTATGTTTAATAGTTTCTTTGCCTTTGCTTCAGGTTCAAAGCTGTAATGAAAATGCCTGGTGTCTATTGAGGGCCTTTAGATAGAACCTCTAAAAAATATATCTGCTGGTCAACAACTATGACCCATTTCAGCTTGAAGAAGCCAGAGCGGTCATCGCCCATAGTTCCCTCACGGCAGTTCGTGTTACTTCTTCAGAGGGGGGAATGTTGCAGGCAGCCAAGTTAGACAAAAATATTATAGGCAGTCAGACAGGGCCAGGCCCTCAAGGAGACAAGATGGAAGACAAGGTGACTTTGCAACTTGGAAGAGACAGACACTCCCATATGGGCCACATCTCAAAATCAAGACAAAAAGAGGAAGCACAGCTACATACTTCCCTAGGGATGGGTATTAGGGATTGATATCCTAAACAGTATCAATCAACTTGAAAGAGCCCAAATGAGTCACTAATCCAACCCCCAACAGGAAGAGTCCCTGTTCCGTATTCGTGCCTGCTTGCTACGTGACTCGCTTTCCCATTTGATACTGGATTTAATCAATTTTACCTGAGCAATGGTGCTTGTAATCTCATCGGTTGACCATAGTTTGGTCCCACCTCATGCCCAACTAAACAAGTTCCCATGTCTTCTCCACCACCTCAGACCTGCCTCACCACATGGTTTTCCTCTATGAAAGTCCCTGCAAGAGACAACTTCCGGGGGGGGGGGGGGACTACCCACCCGCCCCCCCTCCTGTCCCTCTCTCAGGACAGGAGCTTTCTTTCTCTCAATAAATATATTCTGCTCATAAAAAAAAAAGTTGCAGGATTTAAAAGACTGCAGACATTGTATGATAAAGGCTAAAAAAATTTTCCCTGTAATTTTTGAAATATTTTTAAATGCAAGAAAGGAATGTCACCACTGCCATAGATGTTTCTATATTCATGATATTTCCAGTTATGTAAAACATTCATAGAAATTACTTGAATTTTTTATGTAAGCAATGAGTAATAGAGGTTACCTGAGTGTCTGGGACAAACAAGAAGCTAAAAATAAGCGACGTTTTCTATTTCCTTGTTGGCTGTGTACATTCAAATTGCATTCCTCCACACTTATAAGCATGGACTAACTTGTTCAGAAAAGCACTTCTGCACCGGCCAAATAGCTCAGCAGATTAAAGCGCCTGCAAGCAGTCACAGGGGCCGGGGTTCCATCCCATGGCCTGTGGTGCTGGCCCCGCCCCCGGGTCACACTGAGACAGCAATTGAGACTGGGCTGGTGATGCATGCCTGTAATCCCAGCTCTTGGGAGGCTGTAAAGATGCAGATCACTATGAGTCTGATCTAGTAGTGAGACCCTGAAGACCATGTAGACCCTTCCAAAAAAAGAAAAGAAAAAACAAGCACTTCTAAGAAGCTCACCTGTGCTGTAAGAGGTCAATCTAATGGTCATGCCTGCACTGTGTGGAATCTTACATAAGGTCTGGATGATCTCTCTCCTTGAGCTCATCTGTTGGCTGCGAGGCCTTTGAGCAGTGCATCGTCATGTAATCAGAATCAGATATGTCGCGATCCGTCAGAGTGCACCCCTACCCACCTGTTGTGTAATCTCCTCTAGTGGTAAAAACTAGTCTGGGGCTTGGGAGATAGCTCAGTGATCTAAGTGCCTGCCTGGTGTACACAAGGACCCGAGTTCAAGCCCCATACTGCATGCCATGCGAACCCCAGGCACCCACCCCAAAACTGGGTGTGATGATGCACACCGATAATCCCTGGAAAGGCTGAGACGGGAGGATCACTGCAAGTCTGAACTGCATAGTGAGACCTTGTATCAAAAATAAAATAAGGGCTGGCAAGATAGCCCAGTGGACTAAGCGCCTGGCTTAGTCCAGGCAAGAGCACAGACCGGGGTTTGATACCTGCTACTGCATGCCACGCCAGCCCCACCCGTGGGCATGCTGAGCCAGCCACCGAGTCCAGGCATGGTGGCGCAGCAGGCCTGTAATCCCAGCACTGGGGAGACTGAAAGCAGGAGGATCGCTACGAGTCCAAACTGCATAGTGAGACCCTGTAGCAAATACATAAATACAAAAAAATAAACTAAAATTAAGTTTTAAAAGAATTTTAAACTGTAGTCCATTTGTGCTCACCCCTAGGGACAGGATATGGGCAGGTAGACCCTGGCTTTACGGATGCACCAGTGTCAGTACAAAACGTGCTTGAGAAAAACTGAGGGGTGACATTCTTAAGATCGGGTTACATTTAGCCTACATTTCAGCTAAGAAACTGATTCCTAGCTCACGTCTGTTATCAGTAGCTTAAACTAATGCTACGGTATGCCTCCCCAGGGTCTCTCAGATTGCTAGCTTTGTAGCTGCCATAAATGGTGTAATTGGGAATTTGATAACTTTTAAAAAATTTATATTTTTCATTACATTAAATCCTGCTTTTAACCTTTCTGTTGGCTTAAATATGAATTTTTTAAAAAGCTGGTAAAAGCAGATGCCATCCCAGCCCCTATCATCTCCTGTCTCCTGAATCAGTGTGACACTTTTAGTGCCCAGTTCCAGCGTCCAGCTGCCCTCTCTGCCTCGCGCGCTGCTCTGTGGGTCCTCAGTGCCTCGTGGTCGTGGTTGGGAGCCAAAGTGTCCGCCGGAGGATTGCCGTGTGATGGGCTGTTGGCTCTGGGGCTAGGTCAGGAGGAGTTCAGCGCTGTGGAGTAGGTTAGGCTAATGAGCTGAAGGGCGCAGAAGCAAGTAGGCCAGGCCGGATGAGCTGGGCCTGGGACCAAAGCTCTCACTGTCTGACCCTGCCACGGCCCTTCCAGCCTTGTCTCTCCATCCTCGTCCCTCCCACCCCACTGAGCAGCTTTTCTCCTCCACACCCTTCACCAGGATATTTCCATCTCTCCCTGTTATGGGTCAACTCTGCATAGAAACCAGATCAGCCAGATAGAAACTTGAATAGAGCCTTTTATTTACTGAGCTCAGGTCTGTCAGCCACTTCTCTCGCAGGAGAAGGCTGATCGGCCCCGAATGTAGGTAGCAAGGGGGTATTTATAACAGAAATCACATCCAGCTTGGTAAGCCAACTTGTTATCTAGTACAGAACAACAGAAACTGCATTCATTTGACACAGCTGCAGACTGTTCATAACTAAACGGTCTTTCACAGCTTAGTGATAAGTGCATATTTTTACAAGATATATCTTAAGCTGCCTACGCTACAGGAGATGGTTGGGGAAGGAGTTTGTGTTCGCTTGCTGCCTTGACAAGAAACAGTTATTTATTGTTGAACAGCCTTGAGCCAAAAGGGAGAATGCATTTCTTAGAGCATATAACAGGAAGCACAAGGGGTTTTTACAATTTTCCACAGTTAAGGCACAAAACTCTGTTAACCCTTTACACTCCCAAGCCTAAAACACCAGCACTTACAGACCACGGCCTGAAACCCCTGAAACTTTGAGCCAAAATAAGGCTTTTCTCAAGCAATTATCTTTTTTTTTATAGATGCCTATATCTCAGGTATCTTTTTTAAAAAATATGTATTTATTTATCTGGTACAGGGTCTCGCTATGCAGCTTGGACTCATAATGATCCTCCTGTCTCAGCCTCCCCAGTGCTGGGATTATAGGCATGTGCCATCACGCCCAGCTTCAGTGGCTGGCTCAGCACGGGGCTGGCATGGCATGTGGTGCTGGGGATTGAACCTGGGTTCTTGCACTTGCCAGGCAGGCACTTAGACCGCCAAGCTATCTCCCCAGCCCCATCTTCAGGTATCTTGTCAGAGGGACAAAATATACCTTCTTTTCCTGTAATTCTTACATCCAAACAGGTATTCCATTTACCCCCAAGAGCTGATTCTCTTCCATTTGCCCAGAGGCCTTTTTGCCCAAGAATTTAGCATGAACTTGTGGGAGAGTGAAAGGCTTTGCAGCAGAAGCGCAGCTGCGACCATTCCTCTCACTTCTCGCCCTCCTTGTCTCTGCCCGGCCTCTGGAGGGACACCAACTCCTCCCCCTCGTCTTATACCTGGGCTTAGCTGGCTTGTGTACGGTAGAGACTATATCGATCCTTCTCATCATTCCTGTCTTCTTCTGTGGTAACAGAATGTCTGATGCAGCCAGGTATAATTGCATGACTATTCTGGCCAACGTGACATCATCAGAGATGAAGTGGACAACAGGTTTCCCTCAGGGGATGACAGCTCTCTGCCTCCCTTCTGGCTGGATGTCATCATGGCCCTCATGTGCCGTCTTGAGCGCTACAGAAAAGGCAACAGGACCAGGAGCAACGAGAGGGACTGACACTATGGAATCCTTGTGTCATCACTGGCTGGTTTTGCTCCAATTGTTAGATGAGAAAGAAGCAAATTTCTGTCTCAATTTTACTTTCATGCTTGGGTTTCTGCTCCTGCGACTGGATTTATCCTAATCAGTAGAGTGTCCTGGATGCTCTCACCCTTCCCATCAAGATAACAGCATGCTCTTTCTAAGAGGAAACAGAAAATCAAATTCTCTCCCCATTGTTATAGTCACATAGAAATCCTCCTGTGGCATGGGAACAGGAGTGACATTTCCTAAATTAGAATTTGGGAGTAGACGCAGTTCAGGTGGAAGAAATTTTGTGAGTGAATATACAGCGAAGTTCAAAATGTTTCCCAGGAATAAAAAATTGTGACAGTTGGATAGTGTCTTAGTTACTTTTTACTCGTTGCTGGGACAAATACCCGACACTCAAAATGAAGGAAGAAAGGTTTATTTAGCTCACAGTTACTGGAGGGTTCAGTCCATATTCCACTGGCTCCAAGGCAAACGACAGCAGTTCATGCGGCAGAAAACCCTGAAGAGCAGAGGAGGAGCAGCCGCTGCGGCGTCCGTCAAGCCTCTCTTCCTTCTGCGCTAACTGCCAAGCCCGCTCCTCCAGACGCGGCTGTGAAGATCAAGCTACTGGGACTTCTCCACCGAAGAGGGGCAGGGCTGCAGGAAACCAGGCAGGGAGCTTGAAGCCTTCCTCAATTCCTGGTCCCTGCCCACCTGCAGGGTGAGGCCCCCACGCTGAGATCTGCTGGAGCTGATTCAGCCAAGTTGACACAATGTATCAACTAACACAGGTAGCATGCAGGGAGATCCCGGAAAGCAAAAGTAGAACTGTGACTTGGGTGGGGAATGTGATGGGAGCATTTCAGGAGCCTTCACTGCTTTGCTGTGTAAAGAAATACCTCACCCGTGTTGGCACTGCTTAGTGCCTCGGCAGTTGGGGCTGTCATCAGTTGGTCAGTTTCTTAACTGGGTAGACTTGTAGGGATCTGTCAGTCTTTCTGAGTGATCCCTTGTACTCCAGGGAGAAATGGTGGCAGGAATGAGGAAAAGTTAGACAAGAAGACAAGAACCTGTCAGGTGGTGGACCATGCCTGACTGGCAAAGGATCCCTGAACAACAGTAGGGGCACTTATTTATACCTTTGCACAGTTGCAAGACCCAAGGTTGCCTAGCAACTAATAACCTACAATGTCCAGGCAGGATGTTTTTCTCAACACTGAGGTAGCTTGACTGCTTTAAGCAATGAGGCCTCATCCTGCCCTCCCACATAGGATCAGTTTCTAACTTCAGTGGCTCCCAACAAAGACCCATGTGCCTAATGTCACTTGAAGACAAGCTGGAGCTGGGTGGCCTCACTAAAAGGCCTACTTTGCAGGTTGGTGGCAGATGCACGGTGCTGTCCTTCTGGGTGTCTGATACAGGCTTGTCACATGGTCACAGCAAAGAGGGACTTCTCAACATATAGGACCTTTATCAGGCCTCAAGTCATTTGTATTAGCAAGTGCCAGATCAAGCCCAGTTGTTAAGGATTGGAAGAAAAGCTGTGGCCTCTTTCCAGGAAAAGTTGCAAACTATCAAAGGATAATATTTTTCAATCTTCTAGACTCTTGGAGGCTTAAACAAAAGATGTGGACTTTTGGTCAGCATGCAGTAAGGGAGGAAGGACACAGATTTCAAGATCCACTGTTGTCACCCCTAAAACTGTCTTAAAAGGGACTGTTATTCAGAATAACTTTAAATTTACATAAAAATGGACAAAGACAGAACAAAGACTATCCTAAATGCCTCACATTTAATATTCTGTATTACTAACATTTTACAATAGCTAGGCATGATGACATGAGGCAGAAGGGTTCCAAATTCAAGCTTAGCCTGGACAATTTAGTAATTTAGCGAGACCCTGTCAGAAAAAAAATGTTGTAATACTATGATGTATTTGTTATAATTAATGAACCAATGTGGATACAGTGGTACTAGTAAAAGCTCATTCTTTCCTGAGATTTCTTTTGTTTTAACTCAGTATCCTTTATTTCTAGGACCCTGTCCAGAGTGTCACTTTGTATTTAGTCTCCCTAGGTTCTTCTTGGCTGTGACTGGTCTATAAACATTTTTTTTAGTAAAGGTCTACAGTGTCTCACTACACAGATCAGACGCATAGTGATCCTCCTGTTTTTCAGCCTCCCAAGCTCTGGGATTACAGGCGCACACCACCACACCCAGCCTCATTTGTCCTTTCAGGGGGTCCAGGGGCGGGGCCAGCACGGCAGGCCCAGGATCGAGTCCCTGGCCCTTGTGTCTGCCTCAGCAGGTGCTTTAATCCTCAGCTATCTGGCCGGCCCTGGACTTCTTGTGTTTTTGATGATCTTAAGGTTTTGAGAAATGCTGGTCAGATAGTTTGTAGGATTTCACTGTGTTGGACTGTGTCATACTTTGCCTATGAGCAAATGTGGATGCGCTGTTTTAGGAGGAGCACTGCAGAGGGAAGTGCTGGCTCCAGTGTGCCATCGAAGGGCCGCCCCCCCACAGGACCCCACTGCGGTTCTGGGCTCCCTCCGGGCCCTGTCCTCTTAGGAAGGAAGCCTAAATGCTCGTCTTACATGGAAGCAGGGAATGCCTGTCTGCACCATCCTCCCTGACAGTTGAATGTGCCCATACATTATTGAGAATTATTCACATGGGAGATTTCTTATGTCCCAGACATGAATTTATGCATTTGTTTACTTACATCACTATCAGTCCATAGACGTTTATGTATACATTGGGTTATAATCCAATTTGATCTTATTTTGTTGTCTTGTTCAAACTGTTCCCATTTCGTAATAAATTAGCACAGTCACAAAAGAAAAAAATCCCATGCAATTCTGCCTTCAGGTTTTCTGCATTGTTTTGCCTTTTCCTCTGGAGATCTCACTGATCTGTGTATTTTCTTCTGCATATACTAATTTATTTCCTTTTATGTCCACCAAGGAATACTTTTCTGTCTTCTGAATTCCCTCTTCAATTGGCACTGATCATGCGATTGTTTACACACAAGACATTCAAGTACTGTTATAGACATCCGCTCCAAAGCCTCGTGAGGTCATGAGGTGGCTTCTGGAGTCTACAATTCTTGATCCAGAGCTGGGATGGTGGGTGTGAATGCTATGCAACCCGAGGGTGGGCTGCCTGAACACAGTACAAGGGAGGGCAGGAGGCTTGCTCCTGCTCCTCCCGTTCTGCTCTTTGCTGTTGTTTGCTGCTATGAACTGTTGCCCTCTGCCACATGCCACTCTGCCTTGGAGCCAGCCACGTGTGGACTGGGATGAGAGTAAAGTGAGACTGGTGTTAGTGCTTAACCATTATTTAATTATGTAAATAAGCCATATGGATGGAAAGGAGAGGGCTTTTTTTTTTTTTTTTTTCAAGAAATGCTGTTTCTCACCCTTTCGCTGTTCCCTGCCCCCTTGAGTTCCACTGGTTGCCAACATTCATGTGAAGGACATCTAACAAATTTGCCAGAAATGTCCAACACTTAACAACTGGGGGGGGGCACTTCCTTCATCTAACAGAGATGAAGGTCTAGCAGGTGCTAATCACTATTCAAGGAGCAAAGAGGAAGCAGGAAGATGAACAACTGGCTAGCTTCATAAGATCTCTCTCTGTTGCCTGGGGAGATAGCTCGGTGGTCTAAGCACTGCTTGGCCCGCGTGAGGACACGGGTCTGATTCCTGGTACCACATGCTGTGCTGGTCCCAGGGCCTCAGGTGCACCATGCTGGCCATCGAAATCGGATATGGTGGTGCATGCCTATAATCCCAGCACTGGGGAGGCCGAGACGGGAGGATCACTATAAGTCTGCGCTACACAGGGGGTCCCTGTTCCAAATAAACAAATAAATAAAAGATTTTTTTTTAGAAGATCTCTGTCTACCATAAAAATTAGTCAAGGGAGCAGGCATGGTGGCATTTACCTCTGATCCTAGCACTTAAAAAGCTGAGGAGGAGGATTGCTAGTTTGAGTCCAGCATGGGCTATATACTGAAATTTTGTTGAAAAAAATAGACAAGGGAAAAGTACTACAGTCTTGCCCTCAGTGCCTCTGCATGTCTAATTGAGTGTTCCACCTGGGGTAGGAGTGAAGATGAAGTAGAATGGGAGGGCAGCACTGAGAACTCAATTTTAAACAATGAAGAAATTCTACTAAAAGGCAGCTTTTATAAATTAGTTGTGTTATGGAATAGAAGGGGAGCAGTTTTGGTGGCGAGGTATGGATCTATAGTACTAAACAAATCAGGATAGACATTGAAGTCAAAGGGTAACAGTGTTGGGGCTGCAGGGATGTCTAAACCTTAGGCTATACCTACTGAAAGTAAGACAGTGTGTGATTGATCCTGATTGTCAATATGACTGATGTGGAGACCCCTGGAGAGGTAGCTGGGTTGTGGCCCCTTGACCTCCCAAGTGGATAAACCCACTGTGGTGCTTGAAGCTGAAGGAGGTGAGCCTACCTGGAGGAAGGGGCCCGGGGCCACACCTTTGGGAACTGTGCCGGCCTGCCCCTCTCCTCTGCTCTCTCCAGTCTGCTCTGCACTCTGGACGCCACGGTGGGCATCTTTCCTCAGCCTTGGCTTCCACCACGTCTCTGCCATGGAGTTGGTCAACTGTGGACTAAAGCCCCTGAGACCATGAGCCCAAGCCAACCTCTCCTTCCTAAAATTGTGGGTTCCAGGTGTTTTGTCTCAGCCAAGAAACTGACCAATCCAGAGAGTGTTGGCGTTTAGTAGGCTACAAAGGCCACCAACTGTGTGAGAGGCAGTTTCTTCTCAGAAAGCTCATCAGTAGGAATGGGGAAACGATCTTACTTTAGGTAGCTTCAAGAACAATGTCTATAGCCTGGAGAGAACTAGAGGAAAAGATTAGAAGAATATAGAAAACCCGATACAGCAATGTCGCCGTGGATAGGTGATGGTAGACATGGATGAAGTAATGACCTGGGCAGCACTCCATGAGGCAGTGAGACCCAGGCATCACAGAGGCAGAGTCTAAGCTGTTGTCATGTGGGCATATCCAGAGTCACTATGACATTGTTCTGTGTTCATAGGCCTAGACATGCCTGAGATCAGTTAGATGGACGTGTATCATGTAGCCCAGAAAGTCCAGTTGCGCAAGGTGGCGTGCATTGCCTAAGTCAAACGGGGAAGCTGCCTGAGGAAATGAACGGCCAAGGGAAGCACAGAGGGGCCCAGAACTCTTGCTACATGAATTGGGGAGAACAAAAAGTAGCTCACTGAGCAGGTTTCAGTGCTCAAGGCAGCATCCCAGAAAGCCAGATTTTGACTATGTTATTAAAACTGAAAGAACACATTCACAAAGTATGAGGTGAAAGAATTTCATAGTTAATCAGGAGTGCAGTGGAATGGGCTATTAAAATGCTTGGCACAGGTAGAGGACTACGAAAGAGGGAGGTGGAACGGTAAGATTAGCGCCTGGACCCAAAAGGATGCAAGACCTTCTAGTATCTCGGTGTGAGCCTCAGAGTCGGGACAGATAGTTAAATAAATCTGCTATGTCTCTTGGCAAATGGCAAATTAGTAACTAGTCATTGTTTGTTCAAATAGTTAATTTGAGGCAAGAAAGAATGTGGAGCATATGCTACTTGTAAGAGCTGTCAGCACTTAGAAGAGCCGTTGACAAGCATGGGAGGATATTAAATTAGAAGCAAGATTGTGCAGAATGCATTCAGAGAACACTATGGAAACACTGCGCTTTCAAATTACTCTTTCCAATATGTAAAGATGCATAGAACTGTCTGTGGCGAGCCATGCTTCAGCTCGGGAGAAGGCGGTGCCGTCCTCCTTTCTCCCACAGCACCACACGACCAGCCTCTCCCTGGGGAGAGGTGATATAGAAAGTGCAGGTGGGGAAACAAGGAAACAAAGAAGTTGGACAGGAAAAACCCTTCACTTACTGGCCATCTCTCCTCCCCAGCTTCTCCCCACCATTCCCGGAGAACCGGATTTGGCTGACCTAAACAGAAAGCAATCAAAGACCTCCCTGTGCCTACTTGGAACATCACAGCGAGAATGGAATCAGAAAGTAGAGTTAATGTCAACTTTGAAGACAGAAGCGCTTCGCTTGCAAAGTCTGAAATGATAGGCTGGACAATTTTAAATTACCCAAAATAACATAAAGAATTGTCCCTCACAGAGAGAGGTCTTTATAAAACTATCCTGGAAATTTTCACCTGTTATTTAATGTCATATTCTGTCACTTCTTAGTTACCTACCCTTGAGCAAGTTAATTTACAGCTGAAAGTCAGTTTCTGTATTCCTAAGGTCCTGAAGACTTAAAATTAATTATGCACAGGCTTTCTTCATATTATTTTTTTTAAATTCATGAAAGAATTAATAGCAAACTGAGAGAAAAGTTGCAAATATATTGTATAGGGTGGAGCAGGATGCATGCTGGGAAACATTACAGTAGATCCAGTGTGGAGCCTGGACTGAAAGTGTCAGCTGGTAAATGGTTCTTCCTCTTGTAATCTGCCATTTCCTCCTCCAACTTCTCCCTATAGCCAGGCACACAGCTTGCTTCAGTGACTGCCACTGGCCCGTCCCACTATCGCACTGTTGTGGCCTTGGCAGAAGTGCTTCCTGCCTCACGCAGAGCAGCTGAGTCCTTAAGCCCTCCGAGGGACTGGCCTCGCATCCACCGGCCTACTGCCTTGCTCCTCCTCTTCGACTCTGTGGCCCTCCCTCCTGGCTGTCCATGCTCCAATGCTGTAGTCTGGCCCAGGGCTTCCGTAAGTGCTCTGCCTGGGCAGGGGGACTGCAGCAAGCACCCTTCTCATAGACAGTGATACCAATGTAGCTGCTGTGCCTCGTGGCTCCTGCCTACACTGTTTTCTGACTTTTTTTTTTTTAAAGAATTATTTATTTATTTATTTATTTATTCATTCATTCATTCATTTTGTGTGTGTGGCCAGCTCAGCCCACCAGGGGGCAGGGCTGGCTGGCATGTGGTGCTGGGGAATTGAACCACGGTCCCTGTGTTTTGCTTAGCTTAGCTTGTTCTAAGTAGGTGCTTTAGACCACCGAGCCATCTCACCAGCCCCTCTGACTGATTATTATGGTCCTGGTTTCATTCTTCATGGAATGAAATAGTTAAATAGTTAAATCATGACTTTGATTTGCTTTTCTGATGTGTCTTCATTTTCTTTTCTTTTTGGCGGAACCGGGGATTGAACTCAGGCTGTTGCACTTGTTAGGAAAGCACTTATTCTACTGAGCCATCTCCCCGGCCCTGTCTTCATTTTCTTATCCTTTAGTTCATCTTGCACGTGTTTGGAGATTCTGACCTATTGTCTGGGACCTGGCTATGGCTAAAGTAAGCTGTCATCACACATTCAAGTACCGACGACCCTCCCCAGCCATCTCCTTGTCCCTGCACATACTGTTTGGCTTGGAACAGTAGCTTGCCCATAAAGCACTTTGAAAATATGTGAAGGAAGGACCTTCCAGACGACTGTGCCATGAACATCTGGGGGTGAAGACGGACTTCTGTTCTTCTCAGAAAGACTTTAGAAACCTTGGAGTATTTGAGCTTTAAGATATGACACCTTGGACTAGCAAGACCTCTGAAGATGCAGAGCATTGCCCAGCAGGAGTATTGAGCTACTTGGCATCTAAGGGAAGAATGTATTAGTCAGATAATGTGCCACACACAGGGACACTGGCCCGCAGACGGCGTAGAAATCGCACCTCTTGTTCCTAGGTTAGAGTCACCAGGAAAGCTTTGGGCTGTAATTGGCTGCCCATGCAGTGCTCCCCGAGGCAAGGAAGGTCCCAAGGAGCACGAGGCAGTAGACTTCCCTTTGCCAACTAAGCTCACCGGGCGGGCTTAGTGCGTGGCTGTGGCATAGGAACAACCTTGCTGAGAAGACCAGGAGGTGCTGGCCAAGGCCGCGCCATGGCGTGGGCTGCTGAGTACGGCCACTCTTCCTTCTTCTCGCTCTACTCCTTGCTGTGGCAGGGCCCGTGGCCTTCAGATGGCCCATCTGCAATAGCTCGGTACCCAAGTGTGTGGGACCCAAGGGCACACCAGTGTTCGTATGCTTTCACAGTCTCCGTCCTGCCTCCATTTTGGATGAAAACAGCAGGAAACAGAAATTATGACCATCCCTGGGAAACTGGATAAAGGAAAAGATTTCCTAACAGGCGTCCTTGAACATTTTATGTTTTAATTGATTCGTTTGTCCATTTTTAAAGAAAAACAAATCAACATCACCTTGTCTGAAATGGCTCGTTTGTCTTTTTTTCTGGAAAAGTAGAATTGGGTCTGAGGATTCCGCTCTATCTCTCCTAGTTCCTAGGCCCTCAATTTCATTATTTTCCTTGATACTAAAAGGGTTACTCTGAGCAAGAATCTCTGCCAATCACCTGGTAGCTTGAGTAAAATTTTCTCACAAATTTATCTAAGAAATTAGAAAAGTAACATGCTTATTCACTTAATTCTGATAATCTCATCTAAGTTTTGACAAATTCCTGATTCCATATTGATAAGACAAAATACCCAGCACCCAAAGTTATGGAAGGAAAGGTTGACTTGGCCCACAGTTTGTGGAGGTTTCAGGCTGTAATCAGCTGGCTCCAAGGCAGGGCGCCATTGTCCGGGCCAGCACTCAGAGGTGGCAGAAGGCAGCAAAAGCAGCAAGAGCAAAGGGCGGAGGGCAGGAGGCCATTCTCTTCCTCCCTTATGTCCTGTGCAGGCCCTGTCCACACTGTCTCCACGCCACCCTCTCCCATGAGGTCAGCATGTTTACAAAGTGAGGACCCTGGCTCCCTGCTCAGTTGGATTTAGAAACCTCCGAAGTGGACACACTGTATCAGTTATCACTGATGCAGTCCAGGGCAGCAGGCCTACCTGTGGGGCATGTGCAACCCTTCACAAAGGGAGGCTGTGATGGGAGACGGCGGAGCGGCCCTGTGGGGACTCTAGCACTTTCTGACTGAGTGGGAGAGAATCACCCGCAGAGAACACACACGGGTGGTAACGCTATGTGTGCACCCAAGTGTAGAGCAGCACAATTTGTAATAGTTTAATCTTGGAAGCAACCCAAATGTCCATCGGTGGAGGAGTGTTTTTATATAATGGAGTACTGTTCAGCCATAAAGGATAAACTTGAGGTTATTTTAGGCAAATGGGTACAACTTGAGACCATACTCATGAGTGGAATAAATCAGGCTTGCCTGTGTAAGTATCATATTGTTTCCCTAGTGCAAAAAATTGACAGAGTAAATAAGAATCTAAAATGTACAACAGATATTGTGAAAGGGAAAAAACTGCTCAAAAGGAAAGAACAAGTGAGATGGGGGAAAGGCCAAAAGGAAGGGGGTTACATAAATACATATATGCATATGAAATATATATATACAACACCCAAGACAGATCACTGTACTACTACTTTCTACTAGTTCATTAAGGAACAGTTAGTTCTTACATTGTTTGATCAGTTTTGCATGGCTATATCTGATAATCTGATAATCTGAGCAGCTACTTTGAAGATAACAATATGTAATATAATAATGATTGTTAATTACCTGTAATCTTGTTTTGAAATTCTGTATCTTTTATTTCTCTTTAAAATAAAAAAGATAATAGGGCCCATGAGATAGCTGAGCCGACTATGTGCCTGCTTAGGCAAGCACAGGAACTGAGTTTGATCTCCAGCACTATCAGTGGCAACAGCTCCGACCCTGGGCACACGGAGCCAGCCAAAGAGTCTGGGCGTGGTTGCACACACCTGTAATCCCAGCTCTGGGGAGGCTGAAAACAGGAAGATTACCACAGTGACATAGTGAGACCCTGTACCAAACACATATGATGGTGACGGTGATGACGGTGATGATGGTGACGATGGTGATGGTGATGGTG